>NC_060120.1:754270002-754595835 GCF_021461395.2 Schistocerca americana
ACATGCCGAACGGACCGCTCAGGATTGGCATCAGATTCTCATCATCGATAAGTGTCGCATATGCCTTCAACCAGACAATCGTCATAGACGTGTTTGGAGGCAACCCGGTCAGACTAAACGACTTAGACACACTGTCCAGCGAGTGCAGCAAGGTACAGGTACCCTGCTGTTTTGCGGTGGCATTATCTGGGGCCGACGTACGACGCTGGTGGTCATGGAAAGCACCGTAACGGCTGTACGATACGTGAATGCTATCCTCCGACCGATAGTGCAACCATATCTTCAGCATATTGACGAGCCATTGGTCTTCATGGACGACAATTCGCGTCCCTGTCTTGCACATCTTGTGAATGACTTCCTTGAGGATGAGGACATCGCTCGACTAGAGTGGCCAGCATTTTCTCCAGACATGAACACTATCGAACATGGCTGGATAGATTGAAAAGGGTTGTTTATGGACGACGTGACCCACCACCCATTCTGAGAGATCTACGCCGAATCGCCGTTGTGGTGTGGGACAATCTGTACCAACAGTGCCTTGATGAACTTGTGGACGGTAGGCCACGACGAGTACAGGCATGCATCAATGCAAGAGGACGTGCTATTGGGTATTAGAGGTACCGGAGTGTTTAGGAATCTGGACCAAAATCTCTTAAGGTCTCGCTGTACATGCAATGTGTGGCTTTTAGGAAAAACAAAAAGGTCGAAAATGATGTCTATGTTGACCTCTATTCCTATTTTCTGTGCAAGTTCCAGAACTCTCGGAACAGAGGTGATGCAAAACTTTTTTTGATGTATGTAGGTTATCAAGGGTGTGATCCCGTGGTCTAGGGGTAGCGTCTTTGATTCATAATCAAAACATCTTCGGTCCCCGCCACTGCCTAAATTTTGATAAATAATCGGCATTGGTGGCCGAAGACTTCCGGCATAAGAAGTCAGCCTCATTCTGCCAACGGCCTTGTCAAAGAGGGGGAGGAGCGGATAGAGGTTCAGGGCACTCTCTTGTCCTAGGGGTGGGAAATTGCCCTTAAAGGCGGAAGAATCAGCAATGATCAACGACATGAGGATGCACAAGGCAATGGAAACCACTGCATTAAAGACACGTAGCGTGTATCCACAGGACATGTGGCCTGTAATTGAAGAGGTGTCATGATGATCTCTCCATTCGCAATAGATTCCGGAATAGTCCCCCATTCCGATCTTCGGGAGGCGACTGCCGAGGGGGAGGTTACCATGAGAAAAAGATTGAATAATCAACGAAAGAATAACGTTCTGTGAGTCGGGGCGTGGAATGTCAGAAGCTTGAACGTGGTAGGAAAACTAGCAAATCTGAAAAGGGAAATGCAAAGGCTCAGTCTAGATATAGTAGGGGTCAGTGAAGTGAAGTGGAAGGAAGACAAGGATTTCTGGTCAGATGAGTATCGGGTAATATCAACAGCAGCAGAAAATGGTATAACAGGTGTAGGATTCGTTATGAATAGCAAGGTAGGACAGAGAGTGTGTTGTTGTGAACAGTTCAGTGACCGGGTTATTCTAATCAGAATCGACAGCAGACCAACACCGACAACGATAGTTCAGGTATACATGCCGACGTCGCAAGCTGAAGATGAACTGATAGACTAAGTGTATGAGGATATTGAAAGGGTAATGCTGCATGTGAAGTGGGACGAAAATCTAATAGTCATGGGCGACTGGAATGCAGTTGTAAGGGAAGGAGTAGAAGAAAAGGTTACAGGAGAATATGGGATTGGGACTAGGAATGAAAGAGGAGAAAGACTAATTGAGTTCTGTAACAAGTTTCAGCTAGTAATAGCGAATACCCTGTTCAAGAATCACAAGAGGAGGAAGCATACTTGGAAAAGGCCTGGAGATACGGGAAGATTTCAATTAGATTACATCATGGTCAGAGATTCCGAAATCAGATACTGGATTGTAAAGCGTACCCAGGAGCAGATATAGACTCAGATCACAATATAGTAGTGATGAAGAGTAGGCTGAAGTTCAAGACATTAGTCAGGAAGAATCAATACGCAAAGAAGTGGGATGCGGAAGTACTAAGGAATGACGAGAAACGTTTTACGTTCTCTAACGCTATAGATACAGCAATAAGGAATAGCGCAGTAGACAGTACAGTTGAAGAGGGATGGGCATCTCTAAAAAGGGCCATCACAGAAGTTGGGAAGGAAAACACAGGTACAAAGAAGGTAGCTGCAAAGAAACCATGGGTAACGGAAGAAATACTTCAGTTTATTGATGAAAGGAGGAAGTACAAACATGTTCCGGGAAAATCAGGAATATAGAAATACAAGTCGCTGAGGAATGAAATAAATAGGAAGTGCAGGGAAGCTAAGACGAAATGGCTGCAGGAAAAATGTGAAGACATCGAAAAAGATATGATTGTCGGAAGGACAGACTCAACATACAGGAAAGTCAAAACACACTTTGGTGACATTAAAAGCAACGGTGGTAACTATAAGAGTGCAACGCGAATTCCACTGTTAAATGCAGAGGAGAGAGCAGATAGGTGGAAAGAATACATTGAAAGCCTCTATGAGGGTGAAGATTTGTCTGATGTGATAGAAGAAGAAACAGGAGTCGATTTAGAAGAGATAGGGGACCCAGTATTAGAATCGGAATTTAAAAAGAGCTTTGGAGGACTTACAGTCAAATAAGGCAGAAGGGATGGATAATATTCCATCAGAATTTCTAAAATCATTGGGGGAAGTTGCAACAAAACGACTATTCACGTTGGTGTGTAGAATATATGAGTCTGGCGATATACCATCCGACTTTCGGAAAAGCATCATCCACACAATTCCGAAGACAGTAAGAGCTGACAAGTGCGAGAATTATCGCACAATCAGCTTAACAGCTCATGCATCGAAGCTGCTTACAAGAATAATATACAGAAGAATGGAACAGAAAATTGAGAATGCGCTAGGTGACGATCAGTTTGGCTTTAGGAAAAGTAAAGGGACGAGAGAGGCAATTCTGACGTTACGGCTAATAATGGAAGCAAGGCTAAAGAAAAATCAAGACACTTTCATAGGATTTGTCGACCTGGAAAAAGCGTTCGACAATATAAAATGGTGCAAGCTGTTCGAGATTCTGAAAAAAGTAGGGGTAAGCTATAGGGAGAGACGGGTCATATACAATATGTACAACAACCAAGAGGGAATAACAAGAGTGGACGATCAAGAACGAAGTGCTCGTATTAAGAAGGGTGTAAGACAAGGCTGTAGCCTTTCGCCCCTACTCTTCAATTTGTACATAGAGGAAGCAATGATGGAAATAAAAGAAAGGTTCAGGAGTGGAATTAAAATACAAGGTGAAAGGATATCAATGATACGATTCGCTGATGACATTGCTATCTTGAGTGAAAGTGAAGAAGACTTAAATGATATGCTGAACGGAATGAACAGTCTAATGAGTACACAGTATGGTTTGAGAGTAAATCGGAGAAAGACGAAGGTAATAGTAGAAATGAGAACAGCGAGAAACTTATCATCAGGATTGATGGTCACGAAGTCAATGAAGTTAAGGAATTCTGCTACCTAGGCAGTAAAATAACCAATGACGGACGGAGCAAAGAGGACATCAAAAGCAGACTCGCTATGGCAAAAAAGGCATTTCTGGCCAAGAGAAGTCTACTAATATCAAATACCGGCCTTAATTTGGGGAAGAAGTTTCTGAGGATGTACGTCTGGAGTACAGCATTGTATGGTAGTGAAACATGGACTGTGGAAAAACCGGAACAGAAGAAAATCGAAGCATTTGAGATGTGGTGCTATAGACGAATGTTGAAAATTAGGTGGACTGATAAGGCAAGAATGAGGAGGTTCTACGCAGAATCGGAGAGGAAAGGAATATGTGGAAAACACTGATAAGGAGAAGGGACAGGATGATAGGACATCTGCTAAGACATGAGGGAATGACTTCCATGGTACTAGAGGGAGCTGTAGAGGGCAAAAACTGTAGAGGAAAACAGAGATTGGAATACGTCAAGCAAATAATTGAGGACGTAGGTTGCAAGTGCTACTCTGAGATGAAGAGGTTAGCACAGGAAAGGAATTCGTGGCGGGCCGCATCAAACCAGTCAGTAGACTGATGACCAAAAACAAAAAGCTTATCAAAAAACGATTGTTATATTAAAACATGACTCTATAGCTGAAGTAATAAGAAGAAGGAAGCACCATATTCTACCGTTATCATGCGAGTCCGAAGAGTATCAGTATGTGTTATCACACAGAATAAACGATACTGGTGAACACAAATAGAAAAAGTCCGTCATTGCTAAAATCAACACGTTAAGATTCTGTGTCAGTCTTCTGTGAGACCCAGAAGGACAAAGTTTAACATAAGGTTCACACTGAATTAATTTTCCTCTGTGACCGCCCTGGAATAACTATTTCACAACCGTCGGTGTCTTGTGCCTGTGCTAATCCACTCAGGCTCACTTCCTTTTTAAGGCGATTCTCGAAATTAACAGCCTGTCGTGGACTGCAGAAACATAGGCGCTAAAGAAAAGCCTCTCAGTCGGCCTCACCTAGGATTGATGTGACCAAGTAGCACATCTTATCCAAGATGCGTAGACTGTCCGCACTTCCACCAGCACCCAATTGTCCAGGCGACTGCGACCTCTCCGCTTAAGGCTGCACTTACGATGGATGCTGGATCTGAACCCACCTGACGTGTCTCCGTCGTTCAGACCAAGGCCGACAGATGGGAGACAAACAACCTCACAGGTCGCAGCCGGGGCTCTTACAGTACAACCGATGCGGATTAACGGCACCGGCGCGGTCGGGGCGACTACCTACATCTGTCCCTACCAGATGCGTTTCTATTGGCATAAGTAGTCGGTTAAACTTCGGAAAGTGCAGTGGAGGCATTAAAGGGGAATTTATATCTCAAAATGGAAAGACGTGATTTGATAGAACTACTACGAAGTGAGCGAGCAATTTGGGGCCAAAGTGACCAGCAGTATCACTACTGTGATCTCAAACCAACTACCTAAGAAAATATAGGAAAGCAACTGATCGTAAAGTGTATGTATATTTCCTTAAATATACAATAAAGCATTTCAAAATAGCTATGTAACAGTTTGAAGATCTAACGTAATGGAATATCTTGAGAATTAATAACAAAAATTAGGTGTTAATATTTAAAAATTGGTTTTGCGACGGAACTGATCCTTGTGGGCCGTTGAAATAACTCTTGAAAGCTTGTGTCACATCTTGCGAGGTACATGTTGATCGACTGAACATTGTATAACCTTTCGAGAGATAGTTTTCCTTAAGGCTTACGTTGAAAGCTATCTGCGTTACTGACGTTGACGAACATCCTTCTCGGTCAATGTACATGTTGCGTGGTTTCAGCTTTTCATGGCTTTGGTCAATATTGCCCATTTATATCTCATGATACCAAACACATCTTCAACAGACCTCCTGGCTATTGGAAGACGATAACTGTACAATTTCTCCTCATCTAAAATCTCTCTCTTAGATAACGGTTTTACAAGGTACAGTTTCAGTGGGTAGCCCTATGTCCACCTCGGTAGCCACCTGGTTAATGTGGCGGACTGCTGTCCGAAGGCGCTCAGGGTTCGAGTGCGGGACACATTAGAGATTTTCTCCTCCCCGGGAACGATGTTGTGTTGTCCTTACGTTCACATCGTCATAACATTCATTCCACTATTGAGGTGGACAGCATGGGCACGTACCGAAAGCCAATTACAGCAAACAGTCGGTACACGATAGTTGCCTCCTTTGAGCAAGGAAGGTAAACATCGTGAGTCTAGCAAAGATACGGTCACAGACACGGGCTTACCTTAAGGTAAACGGATCCTGGCTTCCCGTACTGCAGCGAGCGACCGTCGCAGGTAGCAAGAGGAGAACCGCACCGGAAATGACCACGGAGAAGCCCCCTGACGTTGGCGCGCCATGTACATATAGTGTGCGGCCGCGAGCTCGGCTCCAGTTCACCACCGGCAATGGAGGGTGAAGCTTTGACAATGCCAGTGACTCGTGCTGGCGAAAAGTCAGAAAAATCATTAGATGAACGTCGGCCGAAGAACCTGAGACAGAAGCCAATATGAAGTTTGTCAACAAGTGGCCACGAAAGCCTTAACAATTTTGTAATAAACAAACTCTTAAATTTGTTGCACAAACGGAACATACCTCCATGAACGCGGAAAGTTTTTTAAGAGAGTATCAAAGAATAAGAAGAGGCGTAAGATGTGGTTGTAACTCGCTCCTAGACACCCAAATAATGAAGTGACCTTCTCTAGTATATGATACATCAATGATTTGGCTCTTAAAAACAAAATTTAAAAAAACGCCTTTGCGAGGGTCTACGGCGAGTGCAGCTATTGAAGTTGATAACATACATCTGATAAGTGAAAGTATTTCATATATGGTGGTAAAGTCTAAAAATATAGTGGCTGGGGTCTTTCATCTCTGACTGCTGTTGTTAAGGATTCGATCGCAGATAAATACTTGTGACAAGCAAGAATGTAAAGATGATCACAGCTAGTTTCATTCGCAGTAATTCAAGTTGTGCTCTTAATCCGTCTTTCCACACACTCGAAATTTTTACGTAATCGGAAAATAATGGTGAATTGTTTGTGACAATAAAAACTGTAAATGTCATTGTCAGTTGTTTTATGCACAGCAGTTTCATCTTTCATTTCTTAAACATAGGGAAGTCATGAAATCTAAGATGACCATTACTGAGAAAGCGCTCTCTTACATGTAAATAGCAACGAATATTTCAGAAAAATACTTAACTTTAGCAAGTAACGAAATCCAAACACGAAGAGGAAAAAAAGTCTTATAACCCAGCTGCGTGAACATACTACCTTTTGCATTGCAACTCATTGCCTTAACTTCTTTTTTTAATCTAATTTTATTCTTCGTTGCATTTGTTCCCATGACACCCGTTTCATTTCATCGTTGATCCATTCATTCGATTTTTTTTATTATTACAAAGGCCCGCTAACCCTCTGACCGAACTGCACTTGGCTACTACGACTCTACATGCAGCCAGTGCTTTGTTCCTGCTAATTCTAAGTGGGAGAGGCGCAGGCTGACTTCCTTGCGGAATGGTGCTTGTGTAAGCCATAAATGCATGAAATTTTGGAATGATTTCACTATCAGGCTTCACAAAATTCCTTTCTATTGTAGCTTAAATGTTTTAAGAGCGTTTAGATAGCTAATAAGTAAATAATTTGCGGGAAAAAGCACGCGAAGTCAGTAGTAATTTCAGCTTCCATATATGTAATATTCGTAAGCTGAGCCTACCTTTTGAAATTCAATGATTTTTTAAAAGTCTTAATTGCATAAAAATAACAGGTATTTTGTGAGAATATTGACAGAAAATGTTTTTATGATGTTATAACCATTCACAGTAACAATTATGCAAACCATATTTCTAAATAAGGAAAACAGTAGATTATAAGCTCTCAGATGCGTCCTTGTGATTCTTCAGTGAAACATAATCACTAAATAAGAAACTAAAACCACTCAATAATTCCAGAATAACAAATTCGACCTCTAAACAAATTACGCCGAATCGAGCGAGTGGTCATATCGAAGCCTAATCACCTCACTGTACAGTTGTCGGAAAATCGGTGGCAGGACCGATAGGTAACAGGTCTCATAAACTTTCAGAATAGCAACTTCGGATAAGGAACCGAAAATATCAGTACCGAGGCTGATCTACCGCAGCGGCCGGTATGAAAGTTGCAGGATAGGGCCCTTGGTAACCCTAGAGCTTTTCACCGAAGTCTTGTAATGTTCTCAACTTCTTGCAAGACTATATGAACATGGCAGAGGTCAGCGTCCGCTTGGTTCCTGCATTCCACTGCTGCTCATATGCATTCAAAAAGCTTGCCTAACAGAGGCAGCAGAGAAAATGTTGCAGCCTTAAGGGGAATGTAGATAACTTCTTAAGCCACTTGGTCACCAAGGGTGAGTGTTAGATGTATTACTTTGACCCCTATACAAATGAGCACACCAACCAGTAGAAACATATGGATTCACAATCGCCATAGAATTGAAGGCTCAACCATCATCAGGAAAGATGATGCTATGTGTTTTTCGAGGATTCCATCGTGCAGTGCCACAAGTTTATGACATAAGGGCCAAATCGTCACTACACTACCGATGAGATTGCGGAAAGCAGTCAAGACGAAGCATCACGACGGCTGTCCAAAGGATTGTTTTGGTTCTTTAACAGTGCTCCTGATCATCCTTCATTCACCCTGCTCTTTTGCGAATAAAATTTTGCATCAGTCACCTTATTCTAAAAACAGGCTATTCAGTGACATTTTCTTCATTCGTTGGACGAGGAAACCATTGCTTGGGAGGCATTTATTGACTGAGGAGGAGATTTTCTATGTTGGACGTTTCTTGAACAACCAAATAACAGACTTATACACTCAAAATGTCCATCGTCGATCTTTGGGAAAAATGTGTCATATTGATGGGTGAATGTCTCGAGAAGGAACAACACAGTTACCACATCTCAAGGACGCTGTTTGGTTTTTTCTCTGTGAAAATTAAAACTTCGTTTATCCTGTGTGGAAAAGACTGGAACATATGCCGCCGACTCAAGGTCAGTCCAGTAGCTGGCTGGGGATAATTAAGTCTGTAAGCAAGAAACGAAGCCTGATAATAAAGTAGTTTCCTAAACTACGCCAATAAAGGAAAGGAAACGGACGTCCGTATTACAGGATCAGCTCAACTTTCCATGTAATATGGCGACGGTCAGAGGCACATCGTGGCTGCCGTAATGACGGACCCTTCATTCCAGTCCCCTCTTGCTGGTAAGCCCTGGCGGTGTTTTGGTCGCCGCTTTTCAGAACCGCCCTACCGGCCGCCCTTCCCCATTCTGTGGTGAATAAGATGGGGAGGCTCACGCAGTTGGTGAAGTGTCCCTTTGTTCGCGATCACAAGATTTGCCTGCGCCGCACACCAACTTGGCGGTGGCTGTGGAGGCGGCGGAGGCGGAGGCACATTAATCACGTGGGCGTGGTGGGAGGCGGGACCGGGGGGCCGCAGCGGCCGTGTTTTTGTCATTAGGCGGCACTTGTTTGGCGACGGCGGAGCAGGTGCGCAATTTCAACCCCTCCGCTCCCGCTGCAGGAACTCGAATACCGACGGCCGTGGTCGCGTGAGTTGGAGTCGGCTCCACAACTGCGAGAGGAGGTTCTAGCTCTGCGGCAGGTCAGAAGTCTATGTGCACGAACAGCCTGCCCCTTAACTCTGAGAGGAGATTTCAGGCTGTAGCCTCCTTGGCGATGAAAGCTGTCGGGGATGTCAAATGATAAAAACTTCCGTCACAAAAAAGAAAATGTTTTGATGCTCCCTTAGACTTCGTACTTTCCCACTCATTTGCATCTATTTGTCAGATTTACATATTATTGAATTTGGTGCCTTGGCCACATCTCTAGGAACCCAAAAATCGTGGGAAACACATTAAAACAGACTGTAAGCTCATAGTATGTAGTGCATCCTTGTAATCTGCCTGAAGATGGACTCCTTTAGTCATAGTCCCCTCTGTCGGTGTCTTCAGGAGATCAGTTGATAACTTCTCGCACCGACTGCACCTGTATGGCAAGCCGTTATGAACGTATAAAATACCATCCCCACATTAATGCAACTCTACAGTTTCTATGAAGTACTAACAGCACACATTCGTGGAAATGGAAATACTGCGAACCAGAGGGCATCACATCGACCCTGTCTGCAGGATAGGATAATAAATATTGTAACTTAGGATCGACTTGACCCAGGAGCTGGGAAATGAGTGGGGGTATAAGAACAAAATCTATTCTTTTGAATGTAATGTTGTATCTATATGTACTGTAGCGAACTCTGACCCCTGCTTTGGGTTTGCCTACAAGCACAGGCAGGGTAATGACAAGCCACGCCCCTTTCTTTTATGACATGACAAGCCCAGTGCCTTTACCCTGCACTCCTCTTTTCTTCAACCATTCATAGCGAAGTATTAAAAGTGAAATCAAAAATCCAGTTGCACTTTATGCCCCCACACGCCCTCCTCCCATCTCCAGACAGTCAAAGAGTAGTATTGAAATGTGTAAAAATGATACAAGCTTGCATTATTTCTGTGATACGTACGTAAAATAGCCTAATCACACATTACATAATGTACTAAAACACTACCTTCAGTTCTACCCAGAGTAGCTATAAGAATCTCTTATGTAGCTTTCTAGGTTCCCCCACGTAGCAGCAGAAGATGACGTCGTTTAATTTTCCTTCTCTCTCTCTCTCTCTCTCTCTCTCTCTCTCTCTCTCTCTCTCTCTCTCTCTGTAACGCTTACTACAAAGATGCAATAATATATGTTAGAGAGTATGAGTGGCTGTAAAGCATACTTTAAAGTGTCAAAAGTACTATGTATGTTGTAAAGGGAATACAGTTTTCCCTTGTGTAACAGAAGATGTACTGCAAGATGACGTTAATACACAACCACGGGGTTAGTATGGTGTGCGAGTAACATCATTTCAATCGCTAATTATCATCGATACGTACATATTAGGCTGCAAGTTAGATATTCTGTCGTGTCATCTGTGCCTTGCAACCAATCATTATGTATTTTAATAAGTTACGTGGACAATATAGATACAGAAATAAGAGTCTGCTGCTGCATGTTAATGCATCTCTCAAGCACGTGATATTTATCGTTTTCTACCCAATAATCTTCAGGGTAATGGTCGTCAGGTGTTTCCACATTTTCCTCGTCTACTGTAGTTCCTCCTCATCATATTTCATCTGACACGTGTGCAAAAAACATCAAAAAATTTCGTACAATATTTCTACAACTGTCTCATACTCTCTCTGATTTCTACACACCAGTAAACTGTCTCAAGGCTGTTTTAATGAGGCAACAATATTATAATATATGTTGAAAATGGGATTAAAGGCTGTAGTTTCTTCCTTGAATGCGGAAAGGGAGTTATAGTATATATTGCAGTGAGAATAACGTTTGCTGTTGCCTAAGAGGCAAACATTCTGTACACTTGGTGGTAGGCATTCCGATCATATTGTTATGCATTCAAACATGTAAGCCGAATTGCTTTTTATGATATCGTCAGTATTTGCTTCGCTGATTTTCAATAGTGCTTTAGCTGAATTTAATGGGTGTGTACTTTAATAAGTAGTACAGACAGTTTCGGTAAATAATTATTTAATCTGGATGTACATTGTGCTAGAAAAAGGTGGGGTGGGACTATCAAACCTCCGGCAAATTTTGGACATGAGGTTACAGGAAGATCGCTATCAGTGGGTTGCCTCCTTCGATTGACCAGCTCGATTTGCACTGTGGATATTGAGAATGGGCGCATGCTACTGCTCGTTAAGTGCACCCGATGTTGCCAAGGATTCGACATCTTATAGTGAGTCGTTCCACAAAGGCTTAAAGCACAGTGAAAGAAGTTAGCATGTTCACCATACTCTTATAATTGACTAATATTGATACACCTAACAATGATATACAGCAGCTCGCTCATCGAAAGATTTGCACCTCAAGACCGGAAAGTTCCACAAGACACAGGAAATCCAGAGAAGAGTAATTCGCTGAATTACAGACCCATATCACTAATGTCGATTTGCAGTAAGATTTTGAAACATATTCGGTGTTCAAACATAATGAATTACCTCAAAGAAAACGATTTATTGACTAATAACATGGATACAGGAAAAATCGTTCTTGGATACACCATTAGCTCTCTATTCTCATGAAGTAATGTGTGCTGTTGACAGGGGTTGTCAAATTGAATCCGTATTTTTAGATTTCTAGAAGGCTTTTGACACCGTTCCTCCCTAGCATCTTCTAATCAAATTGCGCGCCAATGGAGTATCGTCTCAGTTGTGCGGCTGGATTCGTGAGTTCCTGTCAGGTAGGTCACAGTGCGTAGTAATTGACGGAAAGTCATCGAGTAATACACAAGTAATATCTGGCGTTTCCCAAGGAGGTCTTATAGGCCCCCTGCTGTTCCTGACTTACATAAACGACACATGAGGCCATCTGAGCAGCCCTCCTAAATCGTTTGCAGATGATTCTGTCATTTACTGTTTTTAAGATTTAAGTGCTCTTTTTCCCGCGCACTGTTAGACAGTGAAACCATACAGAAATAGCTTGAAGGTAGTTCGATGAACCCTCTGCCACGCGCTTAATTGTGATTTTCAGATTAATCATGTTGATGTAGATATAAACTGAAGCATCGTACTGATATGGTAATAGTGATTAAATGTCCACAGCCCTAATAGTGCGCACATGTGATACGAAGTAATTCCGCTAAGTGGAAAAGGAGAAATTGAGGATAATTTTGTTTTGGATTTCCTCCCTTTATCTGTTAAAATCACCCCGAACTGTTTGGGGTACTGTATTTTTTTAGTGTACATGATGTGTATCCAAAATGCATACTCAGTCGACACATAAATATCGATTTCTGTTAAAAGTGGTACAATGCGTGTGTAGCGAGAATTGCTGAGAGTCATCACCTAACGTGAAGGACGCTAAGCTGAAACAGATTCATATACTGCTGCAGGAATGTAGTACGTGATCTTATAATACATAGGGCTGTTCAAAACTGCAAAATCGCCAACAGAGATGCTCAAATCTTTTTTGTACGTCTATAAGACAGAAACTTCGAATATAATATACGTTAACTGAAGTTTCTTACACAACTGAGATAATAATGGTGCTGATGATGATACACTGTATCTGAAGCGACAGCCAAGAAGCATAATGATGGACAAAAACAGACAAATGCGGCAGATGATAACGCGAGCGTCGGTCTTAATGTCGGGTATCACAGGAACTTCACAGACACTATTCGAGGTATAAGTTACAGCAGGTTAGGTGCCTAGTTTATAATAGAGAGGCCTAAAGATCAAGCACTGAGGCGCTGTAATCGGCAGCAAATAAAGCAAAGCCTCTAATCTCTGTTCAAGGATTATCTGTTGTGAAGCCATAGTAACACTGTCCCGTTAATCAGTCCTGAGGATGTTACGCACCAGGGGCCGATTGTATGACACATTTACCACAATACGTTTGTGTTCTACGTTATCCCATTAGCAAGTGCTATAGAACAAGGAAACATAAAACAATAAACCGCACTAGTTCCCATACTGATAAACAAGCCCTGAAGCTTACCTAAAATTAGTATGTCATTAACAGTACCTCAGATTTATAGCAAATATCTGTTGATGTTGCTACACACGAGTTGCCTTAGCATACGGCACTTATCACATGGAGGTTTTAACTCCGTCTCTGGATAATAGCAGCGTCAGAATTTACTTGAAAACCTAATGGAGAAATTGTGCACATGCGACATTTTTGTCAGGTAAATATTTCTTCTTTATCTATTCTACACGCCCTAAAATCTTGTACAAACAATTTTTCACCCTGTATAGCCTCCGGCCGCGAATTTGACTCCAAATACGAGGGCTGTCCAGAAAATAAGTTCCGATTGATCGCGAAATCGAAACCACGGTGAAATCAGGAATGTTTTGTTTGTAACAGTTAGCTACACCTTCCAGCTACTTCTCTACGTAGTCGCCGTTCTGACTTAGACATTTTCCGTAGCGCTGTACCAACTTTCCAATACCCTCGTCATAGAAAGGAGCCGCCACTGCTTTCCGCCAATTCTCTACGCTGGCCTACAGCACGTAGTCTGTGCAAAAATGTTGTCTTCATAGCGAGTGGTTCATGTGAGCAGAGATGAAACTCAGGGGGAGACAATTACGGGCTATATTGTGGGTAATCAGACATTTCCAATTGAAAACGATTCAGAATCATCAGAAGTATCTTCATTGCCCCTGCAGAATGCTGCTGAGAATTGTCTTGAAGAAGAAACCGCAGGACAGTTATGTAGTGTTGGCTGCAAAGCTTCAGGCGAAATTACTTACCAGGTCCTCGTACTTGGCGCGAGACAGTATTTTCTAGACATCTTAACGCGCTCACTGTGAACTCAGAAATGAGAAGAGCGACGTGATGCTGTCTAGTGTCATACTAGAGGCACTGCCCAAGACATCTGTGCAAAGCTTTATCGGATTTTCATAGTCGTTTCCATTTCGCGACCGATCGTACCTCACTTCTGGACACCCCTCGAATCTGCCGCTAACTCGACTCCAAATATCTGCGGTTCCAGCTGCTCCTGTGGAAGACATGTAACTGACAAGAGCGCTATCTGAAAGGGGTCGCCATTTATCCGTGCGTCCTACTCTATCAGTTTAAAATACCTATGAGATAGATTTTACAGGTGCCTTTTGATCGCTTGATGCTGCCGAGTAGTTTCATACTGCTACTCCGCTATTAGCAATGTTAAGATACCTGAAGCTCCCTCGAACTTCTGCGCAGCCATTAAATGGAGGTATCGAAATAGCACCATAAGAAAACAACAGAAACTCAAACCATAATGATAACAAACAATGATATGATACTTAGTTGTGGTTGTACAGGGCGATAATTCTCAATATTGTTGCTGTTTGCTGTTAATAACACGAGAGCGGCTCTTGCCTATCCGCGCGGCTTCCTCCTTTTATTGGACCATATTTCAGAAGTGCCATCAATGAGAACATTTACAGGCTCGGCCCCGACCTCTATCTTCAGCGGAAGGAGCCCAGCGGCTGCACGATATTGGCCGTCGGTCTTAACCTAATAGCCAGGCGGCCCGCGGTTATCAGCTGTAATTTGGGAGAGACGCCTCGGAGCTGCCACGACGTCATAGGCCGGCCGGGACTGGCGCGGCCGGGGTAACGAGGTTGCGAGATGAGACCCCGAGGCGGGCGTCACAATGGCACCGTCTGACGTCACGCCGCCTCTAATGGTTATCAGCAGGCTCCGTCCCTGACGGCACAGCTGCAAGGTTTGTCCCTTGGTAACAGCGTAACAGCAGACTGCAATCGAAACCGTTTGATAGGTCACTTGACACACTGAAAATTTAGCGGAATGTCCCTTGTGTTGCGATTATGTTCTTACTTAACATTTTCAAATTGTTTTGTAGTAATTACTGCGAAAACATGGCGATGTGGACTGGTTGTAACAGCCAGACCGCGGGTGTTGCATGTGGACCTTTACATTTAAGGTCCATGTCGAGAAAACTACTGCCAATCAACATGCGACTATTCTCGATGCTCCCCTTAACCGAAGATGCTGCACAGTTGTACGAGGATTGTTCGGGAAGCAATGCAACACTTTTTTTCTTCACAGCTAATTAAAAATATTCGCAATTGGGCTTGTCGCACACTGAAATATTCCCCTTCAGTACTCAACCAGTTGGGGTACTCAAAGTTATGTGCCCGCGTTGTTGCTCGCCGCCTAACTGAAGACCACAACGATCAAAGGAAGATCATCTGAACAGAATTTGTTGCGCGTTACGATGCTGATGGAGATCATTTACTGTTGAATATCGTCAGAAGTGATGAAACATGGATTCATCACTTCGAACCGGAAAGGAAACGGCAATCCATTGAGTGGCGCAACACCACTTCTCCTCCGAAAAAAAAAACTTCCAAGCATCACCCCTTGCCGGTAAAGTCAAGGCGCACGACTTCTGGAATTGTGAAGGGGTTATTATGTTTGATGTCCTCCCTCACAGTGCACCAATCAACTCTGAAGCGTGTTGTACTACAGTCAGGAACACTGCAGAGTGTTCGTCGCCACAAAATGCAAACGAAGTGCTCTTTCCCCAAGACAATACACGTGTGCGCACCCGAAAAGACCTCTCAAAACTTCACTGGAATGCTCTCCTCATCCTCTCTGGAGCACGGATCTCGCACCTTCTGACTTCCGTCTGTTTGGCCCGATGGAGCACGCACTCCACGTGAAGCAGTACGTGGATAATGGTTATTTATGCAGGAAGGCGTTGACTAACGTCGACCAGTAGAGTGGTACCATGCGGCGTACAGATTCTCCCAGAAAGGTTGCGTGACACTGTCGCGTTGAACGCAGATTACGTTGAAAAATAGTGTGGTGTTGGAATCATGAATAAAACCAACCCACTTACAGAAAAAAAGTGTTGTTTACTTATTGAACGTCCCTCATACACCAAGTGATCAAAAGTATCCGGACACCTACCAAAACGTACGACTTTCATATTGGGTGCATTTTGCTGTCACCTACTGCCAGCTACTCCGTATGAGCGACCTCAATAGTCATTACACATCGTCAACGAGCAGAATAAGGCGCTCCGCGGAACGCACGGGCTTCAAACGTGGTCACGTGACTGGGTGTCACTTGTGTCATACGTCTCAACGCGAGATTTCCGCACTCCTAAACATCCCTAGGTCCACTGTTTCCGATGTGATAGTGAAGTTGAAACGTCAAAGGATACGTACAGTACAAAAGCGTACGGGCCGACCTCGTCTGTTGACTGATAGAGACCGCCGACAGTTGAAGACTGTCGGAATGTGAAACAGGCAGACAAATTTCCAGACAACCACACAGGAATTCCAAACTGCATCAGGATCCACGGCAAGTGCTATGACAGGAGGGACGTGAGAACACTTTGGTTTCGTGGTCGAGCGGCTGTTCATAAGCCACATTTCACGCCGGTAAATGCCAAACGACGCCGCCCTTGGTGTAAGAAGCGTAAGCAGTGGACGATTGAACAGTGGAAAGATGTTGTGTTGAGTTAGGAATGTGGCAATCCGACGGCAGGGTGAGGGTATGGCGAATTCCCGGTGAACGTCATCTGCCAGAGTGTCTAGTGCCAACAGTAAAATTTGGAGGCTGTGGTGAAGTGGTGTGTCGTGTTTTTCATGGATGGGGCTTGCACCCTTTCTTCTTTTGCGTGGCACTAGCACAGGCCTACACTGATGTTTTAAGCACCTTCTTGCTTCCCACTGTCGAAGAGCAATTCTGGGATGACTATTGCATCTTTCAACACGATCGAGCAACTGTTCATAATGCACGGCCTGTGGCGGAATGGTTACACGACAGTACCACCGCTATAATGGCCTTGTATGCACATAGTCCTGACCTGAATCCTATAGAACCCTTTTAGGATGTTTTGAAACGCCGACTTCGTGCCAGGCCTCACCGTCCGACATCGATACCTCTCCTCTGTGCAGCACTCCGTGCAGAATGGGCTGTCATTCCGCAAGAAATCTTCCAGCACCTGATTGAACGTACACCTGTGAGAGTGGAAGCTGTCATCAAGGGGCGAGCACCATACTGAATTCCAGCATTACCGATGGAGGGCGCCACGAACTAGTAACTCATTTTCAGCCAGGTGTCCGGATACTTTTGATCACATGGTGTATATAGTTGTTCAGTTCTTCACAAGTTTGTAGGGATGAAAGTAAAGAAAACCACTTTCATTCCAACGGGTCGCGTTTCAGCGTCAAAGTTCTACATTCCGCCTCTGTGTGATTTTTATTCTCCTTTGAGTCTGTAATTCTGGTTTCTAGAACGTATGTAAGTGATCCTACTTCCTTTCATCTTTTAGCAGCAGCATGAACATCGCTGCATCTTCCCATTATTCTCTCAAATTTGGTTCTGATGTAAAATCGCGACAAGAAGTAAACCAAATATTTGATAGTAATCTTTGGTTATATATAAATGTGTTCCTCACTTGCCAGTCATTTTTTTATGTGATAACTCAACTACCCTTTCCAACGACCTTCAATTCTTCAATGGACTAAAGTTTAGGTCGCAATGTACTGGGCACGAGGGATGGCTCAGAAACGGAATATTCACCTTGAACGATTTACTGTAACCGCGGAAGTCTAACGATGGACTGAAATCCTGTCCTTCATAAGACTTCGTATGAGCTAACCAGTGGAACACCAGCTTGGAACGATTGTCGTCTTCAGCTACCGTCTTCCATTTGCTTATATAACATTGTCTGTTTCCTGGAAACCTTAAGGAGCGGGTCCGCATAAAAATGTCACCACACCGATGGAAATAGTTTGGTGAGTTGCGAGAGTGGGATGTCGTCACACCTTGTACAATCAACAATGAAAGAGTCGTAACAAATGGGACACCATCTGTGAGGTCCTACCACCGAATACAGCATCGAGTTGATTGCAGTGACCATCGTCTACTGATGAGACCTGTAATAGCCATTTGATGCAAACGCCTTTAGGCTACTCACACCGCCTGCCCACAGCGTACATATTATAAACATGTTCTCTCTAATACCGGTGGGTTGCATCTACAGTTTGCCCTGCCACTGACACTCCGCGTACGTTAGTTTCTATTGACACGTTAAAATGAGGTACAGTCTTTGTCCTCAGTGATATCTGATACGGTTAAAGCTACATATAAATATCGGAGGTCAGCTTCACGAACAATAGTAACACGAGAGAAGATTTTCTATAGAATAAAACAGATATACTAGGGCTTACAAATTTAGATGCACAAATACACAAGGAGGATGCTAACTTAATAATTTCTGTAGAACTGAAAATATGGAAAATAGGGTAAGCAAAAACATTAAAACGAACAAGGAAAATGTTTCAGGGTTAACTGTATTAAAATGGATTTTTCGCAAGTTATAAAAAGAGTCTGATAATGGAAAGAGCAAGAGAGAGATATTCTAGTAGTAGTGCAATGGCAGAACATTTTGGCATCATCTAATCGGGAACGAGATTGATATGTAAGCTTCATTGCAGTCGTATATTTGTGCTGCAATCATTCATCGCGAACATTGGGTAACAAAACGATCGAAATAACTTGTCATAGTAGTCTTATTCCCTATTCATTGGGGACACTAGCACTCTGTAAAATCCTCTCACAGCACCTCTCATAGCTCTCAGCTCCGTCCTGCCTTCCTGCAGACTACACTGAGATGACAAGAGTCATTAGATACCTTCTAATATCGTGTTAGACCTTTTTTCCGGTATAGTGCGGCAATGCGAAGTGGCATCGACCCAATAAGTCGTTGGAAGTTCTCTGCAGAAATATTCAGCCATGCTCTCTATATCATCCATAATTGCGAAAGCGTTGCCGATGCAGGAATTTGTATTCGAACTGACCTCTCGAGTATGTCTAATAAATGTTCGATGAGATTCCTGTCGTACAATAGGAGTGACCAAATCATCCGCTTCAGTTGTCCAGAATGTTCTTTGAACCAATCGTAAACAGTTGTGGCCCAGTGATATGACATCTTTGTTTGGGTATATTAAGTCCATGAATGGTTAAAATTTATCTCCAATTAGCCAGACGTAACCGTTTCTAGTCAATGATTGGTTAAGTCTAACCAGAGGACAGTCCATTCCACGTAAACACAGGCCATACCACTACGGACCCACCATCAGCTTTCACAGTGCCTTCTTGAGAACTTGGGGTCCATGGCTTGGTGGCGTCTGTTCCCCACCCGAACCCTACCATCAGCTCTTACCAACTCAGATCGGGACTCACCTAACCAGGCCCCGGTTTTCAAGTCGTCTAAGGTCCAAACGATACCGTCACGAGACACGGAGAGGTGCTGGAGGCAATGTCGTACAGCTAGCATAGACCTCAGTCCTCTGCTACCACAGCCTATTAACGTCGCATTTCGCCACACTGTCCTAAAGGATGGTTTGATTTCCGCAGTTATTTTACGCAGTGTTACTTGTATGTGGAAAGGAACGTTTCGTTCTACAACCTAACCTTGGAGAAAATCTCATTAAACGTAAGGAAAGCAGGTCTCAAGAACGTAAAAAGAATTTTTGTATATAAGACGTGTATACAGTAATACGCACCTCCACAAAGAAGTGATAGTGTAAGATGCCATCGTCCCCTTATTGCGATGCATAAAATAAATTCATATTGCATTTATTTCAGGAAATATGAAATATACTGAATGTTACATTAACTTCCCTGTGTTCATAACAAACTCACCCAGACAACTAAATCACAATCAATTATTGTACTGAAAGTATCTGCAGACATACACAGCAGCCAAGTATGAAAATAGAAGACAGGAAAATTAATTCTTTTCATAAATAAACTAATTAGAGAAAAAAAATTTGCTATCGGTTTTCAGAGATTATAGCGGTCAGTTCAGACTTTAGATACAACAATGAAAGTTAAAAGTTTTATTGGTAATGTAGAAATAAATAAAAGATTTGCGTCCCAGTGAAGGGATAGTGGTTAATAATGGATCATGGCAAAACACCGCCCGGAGGTGCAACAGTTACGCTTACATTCAAAATCCCCAACACAAATATTGAAGATGTCACTCCCTTATAAGTTTGAGTAAATAAATTAATCACACAATTGGAGCACCAGTACTCGCACGAGAGCCAAAAAGTTCATGCGCCTTTGACACTCGTCGGTTATTCTGCTATACAGCAGACATGGGCTCGCAATTAAATTCCTTTATGTGAATTGTGATGACAGCCACTCAGCCTCGCAGCAGGTGAACCGTGATGAACTACTTGCGTGGCGTAGTTAAAATCTGGCTCCACCACATCGGACATTCCATAACCGATTGATCGAAAGAACCGACGGCTTCACACGTGGATACCCATCACAGTGCCACCTCCAAACACGAAAAAGTGCTGCCTTCCAAAATCCACACTCTCCACTTACATGTTTCGCCTTTACGTATTACTGGCTGCTAGCAGAATCTTCTCTCTCTCTGTGCTGCCTTCTTTTATTTCCGACAGTCAGAAACAGCGCCCTTTCGCAGAGTGGCAAAGAGCTGCAAGTCAAACCTCCGCCTCCAGCTTTTCCAAAAAAGCATGCTTACAACAACGTATCACTATCTTAGTCTTTTTGTCGTAAGTTTTAAGAAACAATTGTATCAAATCACGTGAATCTGATGGAATTAAATTACTAAAGACACACTGAAAATAGTAGATGAGTTTTGCTGTTTGGGCAGTAAAAATTGTCATGGCAGAACTAAGAAGATTATACAATACAGACTGACAATAGTAGGGATACCATTTCTCGAAAAGAAATTTCTTAATATTGATTACAAATATAATTGTTAGGAAACCATTTATTAATGAATTTGTCTGGAATATCGCCTAGTACGAAAGTGTAATGTGGACTATAAACATTTCAGACAGGAAGAGGATAGAGGGTTTTTAAATTTGGTTCCACAGTTTATGTTCAAAAGGAGATGGGAGGATCACATTACACACAAGAATCTATGGAACTGAATTGGGGAAAAAATAAATTTATGACATAATTTGAATAAAAGACAGGAGTAGTAGATAGTCAATAGGACGTATGCGATACGCAAGCGAATCGCCAATTTGATGGGCGAGGGGGAGGGGGAGGGGGAGGGGGAGGGGGAGGGGGAGGGGGAGGGGGAGGGGGAGCCGGAGGGGGAGGGGGAGGGGGAGCCGGAGGGGGAGGGGGAGCCGGAGGGGGAGGGGGAGCCGGAGGGGGAGGGGGAGGGGGAGCCAGAGGGGGAGGGGGAGCCGGAGGGGGAGGGGGAGCCGGAGGGGGAGGGGGAGCCGGAGGGGGAGGGGGAGCCGGAGGGGGAGCCGGAGCGGGAGGGGGAGCCGGAGGGGGAGGGGGAGGGGGAGCCGGAGGGGGAGGGGGAGGGGGAGCCGGAGGGGGAGGGGGAGGGGGAGCCGGAGGGGGAGGGGGAGCCGGAGGGGGAGGGGGAGGGGGAGCCGGAGGGGGAGGGGGAGGGGGAGCCGGAGGGGGAGGGGGAGGGGGAGCCGGAGGGGGAGGGGGAGGGGGAGCCAGAGGGGGAGGGGGAGGGGGAGCCGGAGGGGGAGGGGGAGCCAGAGGGGGAGGGGGAGCCAGATGGGGAGGGGGAGGGGGGGAGGGGGAGGGAGAGGCTAGAGCCGCTATACAGTAACCCATTTCAAGTTGATGAATGTTACTATAGTTATGATGAAATGAAGACGCTTGCACAGGATAAAAAGCTTGGAGAGCTGCATCTTCAGACTAAAGACCGGATCATCACCTAAAAGGAAAACATTTGCTTTTGAAGACGTGTTCCTGTTCAGACAGTCTCCTGTTAAACGGAAATGGTACTTTTATTTAATAAAATTGCAGCCAAATAGCCACATACAGTTACTTTGCTTAACATTTTACATTTACATTTTACAATTTTGCATATTCATTTATCGATTTCACTCTTTTACTGCACAGTTCTATGTGATATCGTTCACAGGCTTCGTTATGTCCATGAGCAGTTCGTCATTGCTTCGGTGCCATAAAACTCCGGCCATATTTTTTCTCGTTTATCCTCCATTATCTTCAGTTGCTTTCTGGAAGCCCTGGTGTGTGGCATCATATATCGAAGTCTGATGTCTTCAATTAGGAATGTCTCTCTCACTAGCGGGTACACTAGTCTAGATCTTGTTGTCTTTGAGAGACCTAGTGCTCTTTTTAGATAGGTCGATTTCACCTTTTCTAGTGTTTCTAGATATTTTTCTGTCAAGTGGTCCCATATAACGTCCATCCCATAGGCCAGGATTGGCAAGACTTTTGTGTTGAATAATTTCATGGCTGTTTCTAGATTGAGTAGGCGGATGTTTTTGATGTCCTGTATTGCTATTACTGCTTGGGCTGCACGTTCTGTTGTATGTCTTGAGAAGTATTTGGCTGTTGGTTGCAATGTCACTCCTAGGTATTTAAAGTCTGATGAGATTTTTATTTTTTGTCCTCAGATACTGATTTCCGCATTCTTGGGTGTTTTGCCTCCTTTTCTGAAAATTACCATTTCTGTCTTTGTTATGTTTATGTGTAGTTTGCGTTCACTGCACCATCTATGTATTTTCTCAATGATTCTCTTCAGCTTCTGTATATCTGTTGAACCTACGGCTATGTCGTCAGCGTATGCGTATACATACCCATCTTCTTCATTTTCTCCAATTCGGAGTACTTCTGCAGTGCGAAGAATGTACAGCAAAGGGCTCATTGGGTCACCCTGTAAGACTCCGTTCGATTGCAGAACGAGGTTCGAAAAAGAGAGTTTGTCTGATATTGTAATTAAGTTGTATTCGAGGATTGACTTGATTATTCTTGCCCATACGCTATCTTCTCCCATTGTGTTTTCCAGTTTTCGGACTATGAGCTCTCTTTCCAATAGGTCAAAGGCTTTGGTAAAGTCTATGAACACTGTGTAGAACATTTGTTTCTTTTGTAGCGCTTCATCGATGTTGTTTAGAAGAAGCCTGACTGCCGTAAGTGTTGATCTTCCAGATCTAAAACCCATTTGTCGTTCTGGGAGATGACTGCCCACAGAGGCTTGGATTTTTTGTGTTATTATCTTTGAAAACATCTTGAATTGTGTATTTTCCGGGGCTATGCCTCTCTACTTGTTTGGGTCCATTGGGTCTCCTCTACCTTTGTAGAGAACTTTTATTGTCGAGTGTCTCCATTGCGTCGGAATTCTTCCTAGTTCCAGGCATTTGTTAAACAGTTTGGTCCATATGTGTTGGAGGGACTCTTTTGCATCTTTTATATGTTCATTATATGTATAATCAGGTCCTGCTGCTTTATTGTTCTTCAGTGCTTTTATTACTTCCTTCACGTCTTCTTCATTTAGGGGTTCCCATGTATTGTCTTTTTCCTTAGTTAGATGTCGTTTCTCTTTCTTTGGGGGTGTTTTGAGTCCTCGTTTGTTCAGTATCTTACTGAAGTGGTCTTCCCATTCCTTCGGGTCTATATTTGGTGTATGAGGCATTTTTCTTGGTCTTGCTGCTATGTATGGGTCTTTCTCTGCTTCATCCGCTTCTCTTTTTTCCTCTCTTTCTATATATTCTTTTTTCTTCCCTTCTATTGGTTTTTTGTAGATTCTCCTCTTTTCTGCGTACAGTTTGTATGTTTCCTCGTCATGCTGGTTTCTTAGTCAGTGGAGGGTTCTTAGAACAGTGTTCCTTTGGCTGTAGCATTCAGCATCGAACCATCTTTTGGCCGTCCTTGTTTTGGGGATTGTATGTATCACTGAATTTTTTAGGAGGTCTTCTATCTGGTCTGTTGCTTTTTCAAGGTCTCCTTCCTCTATGAAAGTTTCTATTTGTGTTAATTGTTCTTGCTGCTTTGTTAATTTTTCTATATCAGTTTTTCTTTGTGTGATTTGGTGGGTCTTTCCTGCTGGCGGTGACGTGACGATATTTATTTTTATCTTCATTGGAATGTGGTTTCGTATAGGAGTAATGGAGTCATGCCTTATTGGTTGAATACTTCTATCAATAAGTTATAATGATCACAGGGCTTGTGGAAAAGTACCATTGTATCTCAGAAATGTCAGTACGTTATATGTCTGCCGCCTCCGAAACACATAGAAAATTATTATGAATGAAACACATACAACTCTAGTGTAATATTCTACAATATTTATTATTTGTCTTACAAGGGGAGGCCGCCAATTGTGAAATTCAGATTGGATTCATATTGTGCATAATAAAAGCTCATGGCCAGAGGTGTAATGTGGCAAAGCACCAAGATGCACTTCTCAGCCGTTGTCGGGAAAATCGACAGTTAAAAGAAACCGTTGTGGTGAAATACTTTCTATGATTGATATTTGTCCACAGCGTCGTGGAACAGCGGTAAACGCTCGGGTTTGTAATCCGAAGGTCGCCGGATCGAATCTCGCACCACGCAATTTTTTTAGTATATTTTTTTGTAATTCAAATGTATATATATATATATATTACAAAAAACTAATAATAAAAAAAATTGCATGGCGCGAGATTCGATCCGGCGATCTTCGGATTACGAACCCGAGCGCTTACCGCTGCGCCACGACGCTCTAGAAATCTATTAATGGTGGAGAGTGTTTCACCGCAACGGTTTCTTTTAACTGTCGATTTTCTCGACAACGGCTGAGAAGTGCATCTTGGTGCTTTTCCACATTACACCTCTGGCCATGAGCTTTTATTATGCGCAGTATGAATCCAATCTAAATTTCACAATTGGCGGCCTCCCCTTGTTAATACACTAAGCAGATTCAGGAGGATGTAGGCTGCAGTAGGTACTGGGAGATGAAGAGGCGTGCACAGGATAGAGTAGCATAGAGAGCTGCATCAAACCAGTCTCAGGACTGAAGACCACAACAACAACAATAACAAATAATAAATATTGTAATATTGTAGGTGAGTGATTTACTTTGTATAATCATCGCTGCTTACTATCACTAATATATCTTATCTCTTTGTAATTTAGGACCTATGACAGACGAAATTATTTCGTGCAGCCACATGTTTGCGAAATGCTAACAAAATTTTTTGTTCAATTATTGTCTTCCATATAGAACTGTTGCGATTTATCTATAGTTCATTAGTTATTGTGCCACATATTTTATCTTAGTTAAATAACGTTAAATCGTATTTACACTGAATTAATCCCTGTTGTTTAATTACTAATTCCAACATTAAAATTCGTCATCTCAGGAAATGGAGGTACTTTGTAGATGCACTTTTTTAAAATCTTTGATCCAACAAAATTTCACTGCACCGCATACTTATCCTTGGACTTGAGAATGGCGTTAACAGCCGAAAACCGATTCGTGCAACAAAGAATAAATATCCTAGAATATTGCTCTAGTTTTGTGTTTCATTCATAATGTATAAAATATTTTACCAAAAATCGACGGAACAGTCAATCAACGCAACATAGAGAATTAATACATTTTCTTACAAAATAATAAAGTTTTTCGATTAACTTTTAGACGAATGTCATTTTTTAATGTTAATCTATCGGCACCGTTTGAGGCCATAGCATGACATGATCACTTACATGGTGGAGGTATGTATGAGCATTTGATAGATCTGCTGTCGTCACTGACCATCGGTATGTGATGTACTGCGTGATATTGTCCATCCATCCGTTCATTCATAGCATCCCCTAGGAGCCCTGTGCGGTAACGATGGAACTTTAAGCCCTAATCTTTCTTCCTTTATACAAATTCGGAAGGATGATGTGCTACCCTTTCCCACCTGAGATGAGAATACTTAGAAGACTTCCCATAAATATGTCAAATTCTAGTTAATTGCTTTTTAGGGAGCATTTAGTTACTTTGTGGCTTATGCATCAGAACTATCTTATGCGTATTACTACACTTGCATTCAAAGTAGCGGTAATATTTTCGTAAATCGTAATTTATCATCAAATTTCAGAAATTAGATAAATTGAACTTCTAAAACCATTGCTTCATCATCGATTTATGTGAAGAAGAAGAAGAAGAGGAGGAAGAAGGTATGCAGGATACATCTTATTCCCTGGGTTAGTTATTAGTCCTTACAGGAAATAAACGTTGGAGAGTTTTTCACTTTTTACGGACTGCTGTTTGCAGAATAAGTAAACTCCACGATATACCTGTCTTTTGTTCTCGTCTTTTCTGCACTCTAGGATGATAAAAACACTAAGACTGCTGATATTGTAAGAATAGTTTACACACTTCAATATTTTCTACAATGGAATGGAAAAAGATTATTTTAAAGAAGTATTGAGAGGAAACATAGCTGATCGTTATAAGCTGGTCTAGACACACTTGCTTATGCTTCTGTTCCCTTTCACAACGATCTCCAATATACTTTGGATATTTTTTTTCGGCAAGCTCATACATATTCTACCTCAATTCACTTTCATTACATTTAATTTAATGAAGTTTTATTTTGAATTGGATTCTTTATTTCGAAATTAACAAATTAACAGCCAGTTCAGAAGAAACATTTCAGTTTATTTGCCTGACAGGCGGAAATGAACAAGGTCAGAGGGTTTTAGATTAATAGAATCTAGTTAAACTGTCAATAGATTCGAGATTACTTTCGGGTATGGAACAAATTATTATTATAAGAGACTCGTCAGATAAGGGCTACATTATTCTCATATTCTTGGCCGAAGAAGCTGTTATCCATGGCGATGTGTTGCAGCATAATCATAAGCGAATAGAGACTGCACTTGCATCTGTTATATGAGGGTAACTGAAGTAACAGCCACAAAAAAGAGCAAAGAAACAATATTATCTGAAAACAACACTTTTAGTCTTTGAAATCTTTTGGATATGCAGGTGGAACGCTGCACTGCGATGAACTAGGAGGAAGCTGTGAAATTAGTAGCGAGTTGCGTGACTCTGGAGAAATGTGGGTCATTTGTAAGTGAAACTACATACAAGATACAATGCGACAAAAGCTTGATTACTGCTCCATTTTTAGGCGTCGCTATGATGTATGCATGACAGAATAGGTCACACGAAGTCATACATACTCTGCAACATCATTCGGAAATGTAACGCTGATGCCCAGGAAATTAAAATGGGAATCCTTGAAATAACGATGAGGCATATAACACCATAACTCTAGTAACTTCGGATGGATGAAAGAAAATGGTGTAAACATTATATTTTCTCCGTAGTATCATCTCACATTTTCTCTCGTGGTAATAATGGAGGATAGGAAATGTATCGAGCCATATTCTCACATTCGTTCGCACCTTACTAGAATATAACGACGTAGAACGGTGTTAAGATTAGTGCCGTACGAAGTACTGGCTTGCATAATATATTTGTAGGTGTAGGTGAAGTCTGCAAGACTTTAATGATGCCTGCAGTTCACTGAAAACTGTGTGCTATTTACTTACAGCTCTGTAGACTAGCTAACTGTATTCGTAAGCCGTTTGTACCGTGCTGTTGAACTAGAATGTGTGTAAAACAGAACTCGCAGAGTAATGAACCTCATAGAACAGCGAAAAATCTGCCGACCTAATTAGCGCCATGTGTGTTCCATACATAACAGTTTAAAACCACGAGCAGTTCCTCACACAGTATAATCCACACCACTACTCTGTCCGTTTGATGTTTATAGTAATACAACGGTAATCCGATACAGATGTTCTACACATCTGCTATCATCACAAATATCCGCGACTGTTGGACGACCCAGTGAAATAATGAAGGTGATTTCCCAAGGCTGCTACCTATTATTGTAATGATACGTTTCAGATACTAGTAATTTCCCACCCGTTGTACATGGATGAAAAAAAAAAACAGCTTCTTCTGCTTCCATAGAAGGGTCAGTAAAGCTGGTTCAATAAAATATCCTTAATTATGCAATACAGGCATCTCTTATTCGCAACATCTATTACGGACAAATCACGCGAAAATATTAACTCATTTCAGACGCTTAGAATCAATTACAAAAATAACATAATAACAGTAACCCAGAAATTCTCTAAGATATCCTGAAAAAGTTCTAGGTATTGTTTAAAACATCACTGACATCATTAGTAGACAATACAGTGTCTGATAGCACATAAATGCTCTGTTATCTAATTCTGCAGCAAATTCTGATTGCAAACATAATGGGTGTCAAACAGAAGTACCTTCTTTGAGGATACGAGCATTAGATATGATAACGTCAATAGTACAACAACGAAAATAATCATTTATTTCAAAATAATGTAAATGGATAGACAAAAAATCTACTTAGTAGTGGCAGGGAAACACAAACAAAAAAGATTTAATTTTTACAAGACTTCAGAGCCAGTGGCTCCTTCTTCTGGTAGAAGAGTTGAAGGGAAGGAAGTGGGGGTGAAGTAAAAAGACTGCAGAGCTTTAGGGAAAGGGGGTACAGTTTAGAAGAGTCACCAAGAACCCCAGGTCAGGGGAGACTTATCGGACTTACCTGTCGGCTAATATTATGTATTAACAAACACGTGACGTAATAACGATATACATAACGATGTCACATGGTACTGAAACGATTTTCGACTAATTAGATTTCTTAAAAAATCAAAGCTGTGTTAAATGGGACACAGCCTAATAGTAGATAAAATTATTTTGGCCATCAAGGGTTAATTTGACATTTATGGTCAGAAAATATTCAGCGATGAACGCTTGAAACTCAATATAACAGAAGAACGTCACCACAGTGTCGTTTAAAAGCTGAAAAGCGAAAGCTGAATAGGTTTTTGTTACAGTCTAATCTATTAAAGGGGCATCCTAAAAGAGGTATAAATGTTAAATAAAATTTTTGTGTGCAGCAAAAGTTGGCGGTGATTCTACTGAACCTCTCTGGTGATTACTAACGTCGTTGACACTATACGTTGAACGTCGTCAGTGGGGATCATGGCCTATCAGCCTTGGTCAGCGCCATACACTACATAGATAACACCTCAAGCTTCGTTTCACGCAAACAGCTCTGTATAAACATCGAAATAGGTGATTCGGTTCGCTCTGCTCGTTCAGTACATCTGAAGATGGTTTCTTCCTGTTGTTATTAATTTCTATGCTCTGTAATAAAATCGACAGAGATCCTATTCCTAAAATGTTTAAGTTTCTTCGAGTGTCATCTGACACATACATTTTTAAAGCCAAAGTACACATGGAGGACTGACTACACGTACAAGGTATGTTCAAAAAAATATCTGGAATTTTTATAATTACAAGTTCTGTATTAGTCCTATTAGCGCGATGATGTCTTGGTAAACATGTCTGGAACGTATTTATACACTAGTAACAATATTGGATGTTTATTCTGTCATCACTTATCAAGAAGGCTGCATGTGTTTGCTTTTGAGTGATTATTACTGATTCGTTTTAAGAATGGATCAAAGAATTTGCATTAAATTTTGATATAAAAATGGAATAAAATGGCACAGAGCCTGGGAAATGTCGAGTATTGGTTTTGGTGAATCTGCTATAATTAATACAAGGGTTCACGAGAGATACGATCATTTCCAAGACGTCCGTGAAGAAACTGAAGATGAGGAACGATCTGGTCGCCTCAGCGCACAACAAACCTATGAAAACATGCAAAAATTTAAACAGTTAATTATGAACGATTACAGAATAACAGTCAAAGTTTCTGATGATGCTGGCATATCAAATGACTAATGCCATGAAATCTTTCCGGATATTTTGGGTACGAAACATTTGACAGCAAAATTTGCGCCAAAGGTGTTGAATTGCGAGAAAATACGATAGCGAATGGAAGCTTCTCAGGAGTCGCTAAATGGTGTCAACAACAATTCAAAATTACTGAAACGTGTCATAACAGCTGACGAAACATGAAAGTAAGGGTATGACGCCGAAACTAAGGCTCCAACGTCGCTGCGAAGACATCCGCAAGGCCAAAAAATGATAGCAAGTGCCGTATGATGTAAATTTTCGGCCCACTTTTTTCTTCGATTTTAACGGCATAGTGCGGCATGAGTTCTCTCCAAAAGGCCAAAGGATTATCATAAAGAACACCACCTACAACTTGGAAAAAAGAGAACATGCCAGATATGTAGCAAAACAGTTCATGGCTTTAACACCACGGTAATGAGCCTGCTCACACTTCATTGTTTGTGATTTTTGTCAAAACAACACTGTATAGCCTCGATAATCGTCAAATACGGTCCCCTTCGACTTTTTTTGTTTCCAAAAACAATAAAAAGTTAACATTAAGAGGACGTCTTTTTGGTTGGTTAGATGAGATTAAAAGTTCATAAGTGAAAGAGTTAAGTGCTATCCCAAAGATCGAATTCTAGAAGTGTTTCAGGGATTGGAAAAAGCGTGTATAATATCCAGTGAGGACAGCTATGAAAAAGATAACATTAATGTAGACGAATAGATAAAATAATTTCCAAAGAATTAAAATTCCCGAAACTTTTTGAACACAACTCGTATGTTCTTTGAACTCGAAAAATAGTTGCTAACATGGAGAATATCGCTATATTTTATCCTTCAGTCGAAGTGGGCAGGAGATACACCTCATAGAACTTTGTTGTAGGCGGTGATGGCAAAATCCAGTTACTCAGTATGAAATTTTACTATCATTAAAGAGTCCACGTGGTTCAGTGATTGGTTTATGAAAACAACTATGTCACTTGTGTTAATATGTTTAAGTTTATTTGTGCGAATAAACCTGTATTGAGCAGTAATATCTGTTCCAACTATGCTGCAGAAGTTTCACTGCGAAGGCCTTACATATCCTCCATACTGTCCCGATCTCTCCCCATGCGCTTTCTATATTTCTGGACCACTGAAGAAAGACGTTCGTGGCCGGCGATTTTCTTCGGATGAAGAGGTGCACTCCTGGGTACAATCACAATTCCATAGGCAAACGCAAAGATTTTCCTTGAAAGCACTGACCGTTGTGGCTCACTGTGGCATAAATATATTTCCTAATATTGCGACTGCTCTTGAAATCATGACCAGTTTACTTATTGTTCCTTGTTTCCATTCGTAAGTGTCCCTATCTGTGAACCTCTGTGTGATGTTGAATGTTTTAGTCTTTTTGCGAGATGCACATCGGAGGATACAGTATACAGATTGATACACGTGGAATTTCTAAAGTATCTCAAAGCGAGCAGCGTGAAGTCTCGGCAGTAAAGCCGAGAGCGTCGGCATTAAACGTGAATGACTAGTCTGGTCGTACGTTTGCGCTAATAGAACAAACCCTTGACAAAACGCGCTACTCATCTCAGTATTTTCTCCATGTCCACGCTGTTATGGTGTCCAGATTGAGTAGCAGTACACAAGTATCGATCACACGAATATCGATCAAACTAATATTCTATAAGTTACCTCCTTCATGGATGGATTAAACAATCTGAGGATTCTCCACCGAATATCAGTCTTGCACCTGTCTTTCATCTACCGCCTTTACTGCGAAAAGTTACAACTTAGGCCGCTCCGTAGGCATGTTCCCACGTAGGAAGGGCGTTCAGAATGGAATACAACACCTTCTTTCTCGGCCAGTTTAGGTTGAAAAAAAAACTCATAATTTGTTGCGGTACATCGTGGAATATTCCTGCTTCATCCCACATAGTTCTATGGTTCCGACAGGTGGCAGCGCTGCACGTAGCCTACAAATGGCGTCTGTCACAGAGGTGAGTTCTACGCAGAGAGCTGTCAATGAGTTTCTTTTGACAGAAAACCAGTGCAAAGCACATATTCATAGGAGCTTACAGAATATCTACGAATACCTGACAGAACTGGGAGAGGCGTCTATCACCGTCGCAACAAGATCGCGCAAATCTGTCTGATCTCCCGCGGTTCGGCCGGCCGCACACAGCTGTGACTCCTGCAATGTAGGAACGTGCGGACAGTCTCATTTGAGGTGATCGACGGATCACAACGAAACATTCCTGTTGGTAGTGTTGACACACTCGGCCATCAGGTGCGATGCTCACAAGTGTATGCCCGCTGTGTTCGTCGTCAAAATAACAGAAGACCATAAAGGGCAACTAAAGAATTCCTTACGCCTTAAGGGATTGATCGTGAAAGATTTGGTCAAACATCGCCACAGGCAATGAAACACGGGTTCGCGACTTCGTGCCGGAAACAAAACGGCAGTCCGTAGAGTAGCATCTCACTTTCTCTCTTCCGAAGAAAAAGTTCAGAGCCGCATTTTCAGCCGGTAAATTCATAGCGACCGTCTTCTGGGACTCTGAAGGGTTTATCCTGATGTCCTCCTGCAATGATCTAGTCTGAAGTGTGTTGTGGAACACTCAAGTAACTAAAGAAACGACTTCACAGAAATGCAAACGAACTTCTCCTTCTCTGCGACAACGCAAGGCTTTATGCAAGTCTGCGCACCCGAGAAGAGTTCACAAAACTTCACTGGAGTATACTCATCCACTCTCCAGCCCGGATCTCGCACCTTCCGTCTTCCTTCTGTTTCACGCACTCTCCGCTAAGCAGTACACGGGTGCGTATGTTTTTGGATAGGGTCCGCCTTTAGCAAAACACAATTTTGTTTTTTAACCCATACATGTTTCATTGCAGTTGCAGCATCTTCAGAGGGCTTTTACTTTTTATCTGTTAAAGATAATGTGTGTCCTTTGCTGTTTGTATACAGGTAGCTATTAGTTTCTAAATCCTAATTACAAATATTTGAAAAAACACATAAATTAACGAATTCATACCTTTTTACCACTCGGTGTGGTTTTTCTGATTTCTATACCTAGTGAAACACTATGTAAATAGACACACACACACACACACACACACACACACACACACAGAATTGAATAATTTCAGGCATAGAAATAACAAATTTTCAAATCGTAATTTTGGCTTAAGCAATTTATCTACTTTAAGGTTAAGTGGTTGAAGATGCCAAACTGTGGAACAAAACGGTCACTGTAGAAACACAACACATCAGACAAACCACACCATGTGGTAAAAAGGTATGAATTCGTAATTCATGTGTTTTTTTAAATATTTGTAATTATGATTTAAAAACTAATAGCTACATGTATACAAACAGCAAAGAACACTCTTTATCTTTGACAGATGAAAAATAAAAGTCCACTGAAGATGCTGCAACTGCAGAGAAACATGTTTGGGTTAAAACAAAATAGTTTTTTGCTAAAAGCAGACCCTATCCAAAAACATACGTATTGTTAAAGCAAACATGGAAGAACAGAGCTTCAACCCCAAGAGGATTAGTACATGGATAATCGAGAGGTTATTTATGCAACAATATGTCGGTTCCGAGGTCGACCTGTAGAGTGATACTATGTGGGCATACAGGTCCTGCCAGTAAGTTGCTGTAAGACCGTCACATTGAATGCAGACTATGTTGAAAAATGTTGTTTTGTAGCTAAAGGAGAGAAGGATAACACGGTGTGCAGGGGTCTAGAATAAAACTAATTCAAACGTAAACGTAGGCTTCCGTGGCCATTGTCACAGTCAGTAAAATTCTTCTGGGTTTGAGGCTGCATACTCGCTTCGGATTGTTGCCAGGCGCCTTCCTCGGGGTGTACTGCTAAAAGTTGGCAATACAGCCTGAGAAGGGGCCTTGTAACAGTCGCCGAAACGTCGGAATTTTATAAATCACAATGCAGCCTCAAACCCAGAAGAATTTTACTGACTAAAATTAATTTACTTTCAGGAAATATTTTATTGCATTATTTATTGGACGGTCCTCTAAATTAACGGACGTGACTGTTTTCAGTGTTTGCTTGACAACAGTTCATTCTTCGCACTTATTTCTATACGTAACACTTATTTACGTTGAAGATCAATAGCCAATTCCTGCAAAAAGCAAACAATCCTCTGCAATAATCGAAATAAAAGTTCAAGAGTTGGAGTAAAATTCGGGGTGAAGGAGTATGATTGACAACATTATGGTCTCGACAACGTATCAAAAATGAGCTGCACTGTCGATCGACATTGAATCGATGAATGATGAAAATAATGAGGTCGCACCTACGTCAATGGTCTTTTATCTTAAGCAGGTCGCTGTTACAAAATGTTTTGTCGTACTCTTAGGCAACGAGATGTGAGCTGTGTTTTTCAGCCATCATCGAAGTTTAGGTCCCTTTCAAGGTCCGCAAATTATGCTCTCGATTTCCGAATGAAGGGTATCTACAGCGTCTCTTCCTGTTGTGGCATACCATATATAGATCAGAGCATCGGCGGGGGGTGGGGGGTGGGGGGGTGGGGGGAGGGGGAGGGTGTTTAGGCATAAGCGACAAACACGGTTACAACATTTGAGCAAATTTGCTATTGCAGTTCATTGCCTTGGTACCGAACACCCTATGGAATAGAATAACACAGAATTTCTGGTGCGCACTTACAGCTTTTTAGATAGTGTTATTAAGAAAACTGTTGAGATTAAATAATTGAGAAAACTTATTAGTAGAGACAGATGTTTGTCAAAACCGAGTTGGAATTCTGTTCTCTCCTTGGTCAGACAACAGAGGGAAACAGTAACTGTCACCTGCTCATCCGTTGGTAATTAATTTTCGCTATCGATACCTTCTGCCGTTGCTCGTCTTTGGTTGTTTGGCGCTGCTAGATCTCTACGGTGTGTGTGTGTGTGTGTGTGTGTGTGTGTGTGTGTGTGTGTGTAGATGCGTGCGTTGGCTTTCTGATTATGCTATGTTGTGGTTCGCCCTCGGCATAACCCCACCTACAGGGGACTGTTTCCTGGAACAGAACTTTCTCGTTGCATTTATACCTCGAAAATGAAGTTGTTCTCAACTGTTGAAATATCGACGGCTGTAGGAGACGTCATCCGTTTCATTCCCGTAAGTTGTCTGAACATTTTACACCCCAGGATAAACTGAAGTTTCACTCTCACTTCATCACGCTCTATGATTACAGACAGACACACTAAAAATGGAAAACCTGTGTTAACTGTACTCTTGCTTAGATATAGACGCATTTAGTAGCACTGAAGCTAAACTTTGTACACGATGTCTCAGAACGAATGATCAGTATTGATAAATATGACACTAACTACCATTCGAAGCAATAAAGTCCGATAAACCTGGGCTCTAAATGCACACCTTAACAATTATGAGTCGTTTGATACTGTGAAGCAAGTATCTACCACTGCAAACACTGCTTAACATAGTTTGGGAGGAGGTAGTGTGGACCAAAAAGACAAAACGACTCTGAAATGTGTAGCTCAACAGCTTCTCATAGGACATTTTTTCCTCTCTTTTAGTCCATACCTCCAACTCTAAAAATATGGAAATGGAATAGCTTGTAGTAGAAGAGATTTGATTCACAGTATCGAAGATGAAGAAGTGCTCATAGCCCATATGGATTTTAGAGCCCATGTTTTCCAGACTTTTTTGTTTCTATTGATGGTTCCTGTCATATTCACGAATAGTGCCCATTCCTCCTGGGATACATTCTCTGTACAGGATTCTGTCATGGCTGCCATTCTCGGAGAAAGTAGCTGTTACGGACACCTCATTCAGCTAGGATGCGCTTGCTGCATATTGCTTTTCGTGCCCTTACACGGCCATGTAGAACTCCAGTACATACACTACCTGTGCAACAACATGCGCGTCGTTACTGTCACTGACACTGATTTTCCCCGACATTGAGTTCAACATGGGCACCAAAAAACACAGATACGGAAGCTTATAACAGTAGCTAGTGAAAACGGGGAACCAATGTCTGATTGCTATACGTCACTAAGTCTCGTGAAATACTGAAGACCCAAAGAAACTGATACACCTGCCTAATATCGTGTAGGGTCTCCACCAGAACGCAGATGTGCCGCAACACGACTTGGCATGGACTCGACTAATGTCTGAGGTAGTGCTAGATAGAACTGACACCATGAATCCTGCAGAGCCGACCATACATCCGTAAGAGTACGACGGGGTGGAGATGTCTTGTGAACAGCACGTTGCAATGCGTCCAGATATGCTCAATAATGTTCATGTCTGGGGACTTCGGTGTCCAGCGGAAGTGCTTAAACTCAGAAGAGTGTTCCTGATGCCAGTCAGTAGCAATCATGAACGTGTGGAGTATCGCATTATCCTGCTGGAATTGCGCAAGTCCGTCGGAGTGCACAATGGACATGAATGGCTGCAGATGATCAGACAGAATGTTTACGTACGTGTTACCAGTCAGTGTCGTATCTAGACGCATCAGGGATACCATATCACTCCAAATGCACACGCCGCACACTATTACAGAGCCTCCATTAGCTTGATCAGTCCACTGCTGATATGCAGGTTCCATGGATTTATGAGGTTATCTGCATACACGTACATATCCATCATCTCGATACAATTTGAAACAAGGCTCGTTTGATCAAGCAACACGTTTCAACGGCACAATGTCGGTGTGGACGGGCCCAGGCGATGTGTAAAACTTTGTGTCGTGCAGTCATCAGGGGTGCATGAGTGGGCCTTCGGCTCCGAAAGCCAATACATCTACATATACATTTATACTCCACAAGCAACCCAACGGTGTGTGGTGGAGGGAGCTTTACGTGCCACTGTCATTACCTCCGTTTCCTGTTCCAGTCGGTCGCGTATGGTTCGCGGGAAGAACGACTGCCGGAAAGCCTCCGTGTGCGCTCGAATCTCTCTGATTTTACATTCGTGATCTCCTCGGGAGGTATAAGTAGGAGTAAGCAATATAATCAATACCTCATCCAGAAACGCACCCTCTCTAAACCTGGACAGCAAGCTACACCGCGATGCAGAGCGCCTCTCTTGCAGAGTCTGCCACTTGAGTTTGCTAAACATCTCCGTAACGCTATCACGCTTACCAAATAACCCTGTGACGAAACGTGCCGCTCTTCTTTGGATCTTCTCTACATCCTCTGTCAACCCGACTTGTTACGGGTCCCACACTGATGAGCAATACTCAAGTACAGGTAAAACGAGTGTTTTGTAAGCCACCTTCTTTGTTGATGGACTACATTTTCTAAGGACGCTCCCAATGAATCTCAACTTGGCACCCCCTTACCAACAATTAGTTTTATATGATCATTCCACTTAAAAATCGTTCCGTACGCATACTCCCAGATATTTTACAGAAGTAACTGCTACCAGTGTTTGTTCCGCTATCATAATCATACAATAAAGGACCCTTCTTTCTATATATTCACAGTACATTACATTTGTTTATGTTAAGGGTCAGTTGCCACTCCCTCCACCAAGTGCCTATCCGCTGCAGATCTTCCTGCATTTCGCTGCAATTTGCTAATGCTGCAACTTCTCTGTATACTACAGCATCATTCGCGAAAAGCCGTATGGAACTTCCGACACTACTAGGTCATTTATAAATATAGTGAAAAGCAATGGTCCCATAACACTCCCCTGAGGCACGCCAGAGGTTACCTTAACGTCTGTAGACGTCTCTCCATTGATAACAGCATGCTGTGTTCTGTTTGCTAAAAACTCTTCAATCCAGCCACACAGCTGGTCTGTTATTCCGTAGTCTCTAACTTTGTTTATCAGGCGACGGTGCGGAACTGTATCGAACGCCTTCCGGAAGTCAAGGAAAATGGCATCTGTCTGGTAGCCTGTATCTAATATTTTCTGGGTCATCATATCGATGATGTTTCGTTGAATGGTTCGCACACTGCCAGTTGTTGACCGCCCAGCATTGAAATCTGCAGCAATTTGCGAGGGCTGTACTTCTGTCACGTTGAGCGGTTCTCGTCAGTCGTCGTTGGTCCCGTTCTTGCGGGCTTTCTGGCCGCAGCGATGTGGGAGATTTGAAGTTTTAGCGGATTCGTGATATTCACGGTACTCTCGTGAAACGGTCGTACGGGAGAGTGCTCACTTTACCGCTACCTCGTAGATGCCGTGTCCCATCGCTCGTACGCCGACTGTAACACCACGTTCAGACCCACTTAAATCTAGATAACCTGCCATTGTCTCAGCAGCAACCGATCTAACAACAGCACCAGACACTTGTCTTATACAATCGTTGCCGACCGCAGCGCCATATTCTGCTTGTATCCATACCTGTGTATTTGAATACGCATGTCTATACCAGATTCTTTGGCGCTTCAGTAGGCAATGTATGATATATTTAAAATTTGCAGAATCGGTATTTTTAGGGCTTAATATAAATAACGTGCTCCACTTAAAGGGAGAATCTTTCAGATGTAAGAATGCCGACAGGTAAAGGAATCTTTTTGGTACTACGAATCCTCTGCTATAATTCTCTTCGTGTTCAGTGTTTTCGCGTTCCTTTGTTCTGGTTCATTTCGGGCTAGCACCGTAAAGCAATACAATGCAGTTGAAACTGTAGCTCAATGAGAGAAAGCGTTATCAGAACTGCGGAATTAATCTCCTTCGTGGCAGTTCGTCCTGTCTCTTCCTTTTTCGCAGGTCATTGTCTCCCCGCGTCGGTTTCACCTTTTCTCGCAGTTTTCGCTATGACGATACAACTACCATATGCCTCTAAGCCACGTGGTTTCTACTATGCAAGAAGAACACAGAACGCTCATAACACCGCAAAATTTCGTTGCACGAAGGTTCTGTTATCGTTCTCTGCTTATTATCCTGCAGCTCTATATAAAGCTTTTCATGTTTCTCATTTCAAACGAGCTCTGTAACAACGGCTACGCCAGTAACTCCTCTAACATTATTCTCGTACTTAACAACTCTCTTCTCTCATTTAATTGTGTGTCATTTTCCGTGTAACTGTGTTGCTTGAAATGTTAGCTAAATTGTACGTATTTACTCCCTGTGACTTTGATGCCAAGTACACTCTCTCTGACGTGAAAAGGATTAATTGCACATGATACTTCTAAGAGATTTCTCGTCGCTTTTATCTTTGTTGAAATTACTTGGCAGATTTTTAATTTCGCAAGGAAAGCATCTGTTAAATGGGTTGAAAATTATTATACCGAACGTTACCAGTCTCAGCTTGCTACATATCGTTAGTTGGAAGCTTCGTGACAGTATAGCCATTGTACGAAAGATTTAAAATTCGTATAATCGGCCTTCATAAGGCCTACTGTAGATAAGCAGGGTGTCCAACCTTTTAGCTTACCAGGTGGCACATTCAAAGCAGGTGAGTATACTTCAGCTGCACTTAATCTACTCAAAACTAACGACAACCGCTGAAGAAAAAAAGAAACTGAATGGACCCATGAGAGAACAACACCGTGTGTCGGGAGTTTCACATTGAAAATATTCAATTTATCGTAACTTTAGATAAACGTTATTTTGAGTGTTTTTTCCGATCGTATGGTAGATGCTCACTTTTTGCACCACATCGATACTCGTGTAGGGCCCCGTGCGGCACGCCAATTTGATGTAAGCGATTATTCAATCTGCTCAAGAAACACGTGTTCGAGATACAGGTATCGTGAGCAAAGCTGATTTAATTTGTTAGTTTTGTTCATAATATTGTCGGTCCGCTTTCTTATATTTATTTTTTTAAATCATACAGTGAAACTCTGCATGTTTGAAAAGTGGAAATGTCAAAGTTTAAGTGCCGTTTCTTTCCGCGTTCCGAGCGTTGTTACGTTCTCGGTGTAGTGTCAAATGGTCGAGAAAGTGTTTCAAACTTTTATTACCAGATGGCGCGCGGTCTTTGTGCCATGCACTACTTCGAAAATGGAGTTTCTAGTCTCCTCCATTTAGCCTGAGTAATTGGAAGATACAACACACAAGGTTCTGGTGAATGGGCTGGGCACAGAGTTTTGAGCTCCGACAGACATTTTGTAGTTATAGAGAAATGAAGAAAGATAAGCTGGGCCTTTGTTACGCAGGTTTTGCACCAGATTGGTGAATCAGATAAAGCTACGTACCCATTCCACGCAGTTCCAACGTATACAACTGACTTCCTTGGCGTTGGAGATGTTGCAGAGACGCTGTTGTCAATGTAGACGTGTAATATGATCGATGTGTCTGATACTCTCAAACATCTGTGTATAAGAGAAATAATACACTTTTTCATTACAGTTCTAGTAGTTCTACAGTTACACTCTTTATTTCTATATTTGCGTCATACCAAATAAAACATAACGCGTCTGTTTTAGTGGCAGTTGAATCTAAATCTTTGTTGTTGGCACTTAGAACTAGTCAGTTTCCTGGTATGGCTTCTTGAAAATCCTTAATAAATTATTTATTTACTAATTTGTCTCATTACATTTTTTTCTGCCATCAGAATACCTACTGAAATTTTGGATGCAAATAAGTAATGTTCAAAAAGAGGTACATTGTTTTCTGATTCTCCCGACAAGTGTGAAATTTGGCATTTAGATCCTTTTCCAATTTCATTCTTCGTACTGTAAAACGGAGACTTGTCTCTGACGCCCTCCAAGATTTGCAGAAGCAACGAATGGAGGCCTGTCGAGACTCCTGAAAAAGATAGAGTAATTAAATAAAATTCAATTTACAATTCCCATCACAGATTCGGCCTCTCCGTAAAGTCACGAATCAGGTGTTCTAAGCCACAGGTTGCTCAGATTATTAATCCAAAAGGCGATCAAATTAAATGGCTCTTAAAAGACACTAAATCGATTTTCTCCTGCAGTCAGAGACCTCCGTGGAACTATTGTCCAGTGCTAACTCCTCATGTGAATGGAAGAATTTTATGGACCCACGATTAACTCCATTATCACGGGTGAGTCACTAACCGTTGCCAATAATTTCGAAAGTATGATAGTAGCTGAAAAGTTTGTGGGACAAATGTTGAATGGGACAACAGGGGCCATAATATGACGGTTATTTGTTGCTGGGCGGGATCGCGTCAGAGATATGAAGGTCAACTTTGTTTTCTTAAATGGGATGCTATAGTTTGGTACTTATTTTCTGATAGCGGCTATCGAGAAAAATCGAATGAATTTCGTTGGCATTCTCCTTCCTCCAAGGAATACATCATTCACATTCACCTGATTCGATGATACTGGTCTCACCGTTCCTATTAGTGTTGTATTGCGAAACCGTCGAATGGTGTCGGCATGTCAATGGCACTTTAGATGGATACCCCGTATTCCGTGAATATTTACTATCTGCACGAGATACGAGAGAGAATCGTTAGAGCATGTGCATCGATAAGTGCCGATGTGATAAGGAATACCACTCAATCCATGATAAGAAGATTGCAGCACTGCACTGATAGCAATGGTCATCACTTCGAACACTTTCTGTAAATGGACGTCCATGCCACGTTCTTAGCCTTCGTTGACCTTCAACGACCTCACTGTTACACATCATTGGACTGAACTATAGGATCCCACTGGAGAAAACAAATTTGACCGTCATATCTCTCACTCGACCCCACATAGCAACAAAAAATCTACTTCATGTTATGGCCCCCATTTTCCCATGCAACTTTTGTCCCACAATCTTTCAACACCTATCATACTTTCGGAGTTATTCTTGGTGGCAATAGTTAGTGACTCACCCTGTAGATACACGCAAACGCCCTGAATGACTCATCATCGCCCAGAAGAAACCATAGATATTTCTTTTAGATGGTGTTGATCTTATATTACAGGCCATACACAGAAAGGTATTTTTGGAACTCCACCCATAAAGGGGTGAAATAGGGCGTGTACCGTGTTTTAAAAAATCTATCAGTATTAAGATAATTTTGAAGCTTAAACTAGGGAAGTTAGTATTTGGTTTTTCGATCAGAAATAAAAAAGACTATGTCTTCCAGCATTTTGGAATTCAACCCCTTGGAGTTGATAAAGGAGGGGGGGGGGGGGGGTAGTCTTATGAAAAAACTTCATTATGAAAGCAGTTCTAAAACTAAATCTGTGAAAATTTGTAAATGGCTTCTCGATTGGAATTAAAAAAAAGAAAAACACGGATTTCTATGTTTTTGGGAAATTCACCCTTAAAGATATCAAACAGGTTATCTAAGGTTTTATGGAAATTTTTCATTGCAAAAGCGTTTTTGAAGCTAAATCTACGAAAAATATCTATTTGGCTCCTGAGTTGGAAATGAAAAAATTACGTGCTTCAGTGCTTTCGGAAATTCAACGTGCTGCTGGGGATGAAAGTTTTTATAAATATATTCTATTATGAAACCATTTTTATAGGTAAATCTATAAAAATTTTATTTGGCTTCTTGGTTAGAAATAAAAAAATCAGTTATTCTTTGTTTTTTGGAATTCAACCCCTAAGCGGGTGAAAAGGGGGACGAAAATTATTATGAAAACATTTCCTTAGACTAAAACAGTGTTTGCCGGCCGCGGTGGCCGTGCGGTTCTAGGCTCTGCAGTCAGGAACCGCGGGATTGCTACGGTCGCAGGTTCGAATCCTGCCTCGGGCATGGATGTGTATGATGTCCTTAGGTTAGTTAGGTTTAAGTAATTCTAAGTTCTAGGGGACTGATGGCCTAAGATGTTAAGTCCCATAGTGCTCAGAGCCATTTGAACCATTTAAAACAGTGTTCAGTCTACATTTGGAGAGGACATCGCTTAAGAAGGGGTTCTCCAAAAATTCCACTTCTACAGCGTGCGATAGGGGGTTAAAAGCTTTTTGAGAAAACGTCGCTATTAATATAATTTTGAAACTAGAACTACAAAAGTTTGTCCGTCTCCCTAAGGTGCTTAATAGAGCATGACTTTGATTTGAAAATACATTAAAAACCCACTAAAGCATTTTTAAATCTACATCCATGAAATTTGGTACTTTATTTCTCGGGTAGAAATTAAAAAATACGTGTTTCAGTGTTTTTGAAAATTCAACCTTAAGAGGGTGAACTAGGGATCAAAACTCATATGGAAATGTTTCGCTATAATAACACATTTCTAAAGCTAAATCTATGAAAATTTGTATTATAATTCTTGGTTAGAAATAAGCTTGTATTAGAGGATGAAAATTTCAATCATCATAAAAACTCAAAGGGCAGGATTAAAGAAAACAGTTGCCAAGTGCCAGAGTCGTTTTTTCGTCAGATGTACATTCGGAACTGTTGATGCCGCTCTGGCGTTAATTAGCGTGTAAAGATTGTAAGGTGGCTATAATTTCGCACCTTACAAGCACCCATCCACATACTTTGCCGTGATCTACAAACACAATTAGGTATCATGTGATGGGTTGTACATCGTATATATGAATATGTAAAGCAGACTGACATTGGCACGTACGCCTTGTAAATAATTGTTAACGCTTTTTGCGTGAAACGTCACGGAGTGTATTATCATAACGGTGCAATGAATGATTGCCTATACTAGCAGATGTTGGAACGACAGTGGAAATGAAGCAGCAGGCGGCACTCAGGCCCTGGATGGAAGGCCCACACAGGTGTGATAGTTCAGTTCCACACAGAAGTGCCGAGACGGACAGTCTGGACACCTGAGTGCGAAGACACAATACAGGGGCAAACGTCCGCTATCGGCCGCTATTGTAGCAGGGCCGAAAGGATAACCAGATAATTTTTCCGAACTTTACAAATCTTGAACGCAGGTGAGAGGAAAGAAGAAGCGCTACCTCGGAAACCATGCAGGCTGGGTTATTTCCAAGGCTTTTTACTCAGAAGCGTACCATTGTATGAGTATAGGTATTTCCTCGCAAACTTTCCGCGCTGGACGACAAAAGACTAAAATATGGTTGGTTGGCGTTCGGAAGTATCTGACATTTCGGGAATATGATTTGTTTTCGGAATTACGATGGTGGGGAGCCTAGCCTTGCTGGGAGGCCAGCGGTGGAGAGACGAGGTCTTCCGTTGTGAGCGCCCGTGTGTGACGGTCGCTCGATATCAGCTTTGTTGGTATGGACGGATTTGCTGTCTTTGCTCTCAGGAGAGTTTATAGTTAGAACAGTTAGGCACTGTACTGTTGCCAACCTATACGATTCTGGACTTCACCTCCGAGTTGGAAGTCGTCGTTGAGTACGCAGCGTTCAGTAATTGAGAACACTTCCTCTGCCCATACTTACGTTAAGACGTTATCTGAACTCCCTCCTTGTGGCTAGGAGTTCGCGTTTCTCGTATTTAGAAAACAGAAAGGAGAAGAAAGTATTAGGGTAGGAGTATAGGAGTCAGAGGATCGCCTTCTGCCCTCCTAGTGTTTGAAAGTGTTTATTGTGGCTGGAGTTCTTCCATCGTCGCAGACGAGTACGAGAACCATCACTTCGACGCACTGGACGCAGTACATACCGTGATATCGCAAATTGCTTTGGCGTATTAGGGCTATAAAAGCTAAACAGCTGTGATCACGTTTGTTTATTTCCATTGAGGTTCCACACCACCGTAGATCATCTTTGAAAGTAGTATCTTCTAGTGTTTGGTAGGTAGATGATGTCACTCATTTCGCGTTATTGATATTAGACCGCGCAGTCATAATAAGGGGCAGAGTTGGGCAATTGATTATTAATTTTACTTAGGAAATGTAAACTTTGTAATACAAAAGGTTTTTTTAATCTTCAATAAATATATAATCAGGAACAACGTTTATCATTTAGTAGGATTAGTTGCCTTCATCATTCTTTTATGTTTAGACTGTAATTTATCGAATTAAGAGATCCTAAGATCTGCTACAGGGGGTAGTCAGATAGGGCCAAATCCTCATTTTAGCGTTTATTATTCACCGTTGCACACATTCATTTAACACGCGCCTGGAGTAGCATCTTGGAAGTTTAGGTGATACAGTTTATGAAGTAAATCAAACAAAGCAATTTAACAGTCACCACGACAAACCGGCTCTGTCAGAATTGCATAGGACAGCAAGTAAGCTTAATATACTGGGCACGTTTTGACGATGTTTCTGCAGATATTAGCAATTTTGTTTTTCAGTAGCGCAGCTAGAATCAGCCCAGACCGACGCTGCTCTACACGTCTTTCATACGACGCCCAAGGTCGATGGAAAACCTCGTTTTGTTTCCCATTTCATACAAAATTATTTTCAAATTGTAATTTTATGTGCCTATTCGATAGAGCTACCAAATTAGCGCGACATCTTTTTTATCGATATGTATTGACAGGGGCATTAAAACACAAGGAATAACGAATAATCCAGCAACAACAGCATCCCCAGGCCCGCGCTGACTACTACGGCCATGCAGAAGCGCACTGCTCACTCGCTGCTGGAGTACGCACTGTTCAACGTGTTTTACTGCTCCTGTTAACACGCATCGATAACGAAAATATCGTGCTAGATTGATCTGGTAGCGCTATATCGAATGGGCATATAAAATTACAATTTGAAAATCATTTTGTTTGAAACGGGAAACAAACCGAAGCATTCCGTCGACACTCGGCGTCCCACGAAAAAATATGGTGATCAGTGTTTTTATGGGCTAACGCCAGCTACACGTTGGAATAAATAAATTGCAAATATCTGCTGAAACACCAGAGGAAATACGTCTGACGGCACTTACAAGTGACACCCTTTGTGCTAATAAAATTATTTTTGTGGTAATTACTACACAACTTCGCTAAGCTAACTCCTAATGATCTGTAATATAGTGAAAGGGTCCGAGCGGTTACTTCAAATTCCAAGCCCCAGCTTCTACGAAGCGTAGAGATTCCAGACCGTAATGCCGTTCTTGGAATTGCCGCCATTTCAAGCCCACCAGCTTTTGAACTGAAAGGGCAAACTGTTGCTAGCCGGAACAAACCATGACGGCCACACTTGTTAAGTTGGGAACGAGGTCCCCTCTCTGTCTGTGGTGGCCAACTCTGGTGCGGCGTTCGCACTGACAAAACTAACGAGAGACACTGTCGAAAGTCAGTCTGTCGCAGTTCATAAATTGAACCAGTTTGTCATCAGCACGGGTGTTTGTTGGCGCCATTTTCATCTCTTTGTGCATAATTTCTGCATTTGATAGCCGTCGTAGACCGAGTAGCTCGCGTACTAACTTTGCTCAGGAACATGGGTCGTGATTATGTCGGTCGTGATTTCTTTCGCTAGCATGTCGATCGATAGTCAAGATGATTACGATGTTTGGTTTGTGGGGCGTTCAACGGAGCAGTCATCAGCGCCCGAACAAATTCCCAATTTTTACACTGTCCACTTTTACACAGACCAATCTAGCCAGTGTCACAAATGCTGATGATAATGATGAAATGATGAGGACAACACAAACACTAAGTCCCAGGGAGGAGAAAGTCCGCAACCCGGCCGGGAATCGAACCCAGGACCTCGTGATCGAGAGGCACGAACGTTAGCCACTAGACCACGAGCTGCGGACGACAGGCATGATGAAGTTATCCATGCTTTCGCGATACGTAAACTTCTGCTGCCCCTGCCTTCGTTTCAGCTAACTGTGATCTCCTGTCTATTAATTGTTTCCAACTCAACTGTCAGTTTGCACTCACACTCTCTCTAATATAAACTGGGATCTAATGGGTTGGTAACTCCCACCAGCATGTGTACGTATTCAGCTACTTGTGTTGTCTTGACCTGCACTAACACGTTGTTCGTGTCAGGTTGTTGATTTATACTATGTGTGGTGGAACCGCCATTATAATATAAGAAACGACTTAGCATTTCCTATGTTTATGATCAATACATTCCAAATCTGCCTTCTAGTCTACAGTACCACACCGTTGCCTTTTGTAAAAAGTTTTGTTTAGTTACTTGAGACCCCGGTTATACGGAACGGAGTCCTGTGCCACAAAAGTCGATACATCAGCAGGTTCTCAGGTGAGACGCAGTGTCCCAGCTAACTGGCGATCAGGGACAGATACTTAAATTAATCTCACAGTAATTTTTTTATCACTTATTTTTCGGTCAACCATCTACAATATCTTAACAGGGGAATGATCGGGGCTACACACAACAACAGAGACCACAGAATTCATGTGCATAGTTCGCAGATGTTTCATCCCACTTTTGCATTCATTTGTTGGTTCTTAATTCTTCCGGCAGAAAGAAGACGTGACCTAACTCCGAGTTCTAAGGCTAGACAATACGTTCTTTTCGGAGCTATCATTAGAATTATCTAATACTGCAATCAAGTCCCACGTGACGTATACCTACAATAAACTTGGCTATAGACTATTGGCTGGTCTAATTTGCAGACAATTGATGTGCCTTACTTAGTTCCCAACCATCCGTGTTTGCATATTTAAATGCTGATCCAATCTCAAGTCTCTTGCACATGCTCTAGATCGACACCGGTGAGCATAATACTTAGTCCACGGCTCTAAATCCCACGATGCCATACTAGCGTTATATGCACTGGCTAAAATATTTCCAGAGATAAACAACAGTGTACATTTAAGTTCTGTATCAATCTCTACCTCTTGTTGTTATGGTCTTCAGTGGGAAGACTGCTTTCTTACACCTCATCGGGCTACTCTATCTTGCGCAGGCCTTTTCATCTCCGAAGAGCTGCTGCAACCTTCAACATTTTTAACCCGCTAACTCCGTTCATATCTTGGTCTCGGTCTGCATTTTGTATCCCCACATTTTTCTCCATTTCCAAACTGGTGTCTCTCAGAATGTGTCGTATCAACCCATCCCTTATTTTAGTCAAGTTGTGTTGCAGTTTTATTTTCTCCCCAGATATATTCAGTACCTCTTCATTAGTTACATGATCTATTCATCTAATCTTTGGCATTCTTCTGTAGCATCAGATTTGAAAAGCTTCTATTCTCTTTTTGTCTGTGTTGTATATTGTCCACATTTCACTTCCATACAATGTTACACTCCAGATAAATATCTTCAGAAAATACATCCAAACATTTTAATCTATATTATTTGTAAATAAACTACTCTTCTTCAGAAACGCTTATCTTTCTACTGCCAGTCTACACTTTCTACCCTTTCTACCTTGGCATCCATTAGTTACTTCGATGTATATATAGCAAACTCTTCTACCATTTTAGTGAATCTTTTCACGATCTGATGTCCTCAGTGTCGACTACATTCCATTTATTTTGCTTTCGTTGATGTTCATCTTATACCCTCCTATCAAGACACAGTCCACTCTGTTCAACAGTTCTTCCGAGTTCTTTCTAGTCATCATAGAATTACAATGTTATCGGAAAACATCAAAGTTTTATTTCTTCTCCCTGAACTTTATTTCTTCATTCTACGGATAGGAGCATGGAATGTCAGATCCCTTAATCGGGCAGGTGGGTTAGAAAATTTAAAAAGGGAAATGGATAGGTTAAAGTTAGATATAGTGGGAATTAGTGAAGTTCGGTGGGAGGAGGAACAAGACTTTTGGTCAGGTGATTACAGGGTTATAAATACAAAATCAAATAGGGGTAATGCAGGAGTAGGTTTAATAATGAATCAAAAATAGGAGTGCGGGTTAGCTACCACAAATAGCATAGAGAACGCATGATTGTGGCCAAGATAGACACAAACCCCATGCCTACTACAGTAGTACAAGTTTATATGCCAACTAGCTCTGCAGATGATGAAGAAATAGATGAAATGTATGACGAGACAAAAGAAATTATTCAGGTAGTGAAGTGAGACGAAAATTTAATAGTCATGGGTGACTGGAATTCGTCAGTAGGAAAAGGAAGGAAACATAGTAGGTGAATATGGATTGGGGGGAAGGAATGAAAGAGGAAGCCGCCATGTAGAATTTTGCTCAGAGCATAACTTAATCATAGCTAGCACTTGGTTCAAGAATCATAAAAGAGGGTTGCATACCTGGAAGAATCCTGGAGATACTAAAAGGTATCAGGTAGATTATATAATGGTAAGACAGAGATTTAGGAACCAGGTTTTAAATTGTAAGACATTTCCTGGGGCAGATGTGGATTCTGACCACAATCTATTGGTTACGAACTGCAGATTGAAACTGAAGAAACTGCAAAAAGGTGGGAATTTAAGGAGATGGGACCTGGATAAACTGAAAGAACCAGAGGTTGTACAGAGTTTCAGGGAGAGCATAAGGGAACAATTGACAGGAATGGGGGAAAGAAATACAGTAGAAGAAGAATGGATAGCTCTGAGGGATGAAGTAGTGAAGGCAGCAGACGATCAAGTAGGTAAAAAGACGAGGGCTAATAGAAATCCTTGGGTAACAGAAGAAATATTGAATTTAATTGATGAAAGGAGAAAATATAAAAATGCAGTAAAAGAAGTAGGCAAAAAGGAATACAAACGTCTCAAAAATTGCATCGACAGGAAGTGCAAAATGGCTAAGCAGGGATGGCTAGAGGACAAATGTAAGGATGTAGAGGCTTGTCTCACTAGGGGTAAGATAGATACTGCCTACAGGAAAATTAAAGAGACCTTTGGAGATTTTTTTTTAGGGTTTAAGGGTGCTCAACTGCTGAGGTCATTAGCGCCCAGTCACTGGTGTTAGAGCACATGGAATCTGCTAAAACTCAAGGGGATGGGGGGACACCAGAAGGACCTGACAAAGATGCAGATAAAATAAGTAAAAAGGTTAAATGTCTTTGGACAAGCCAGTTAAAGTTATAAAACGCAGAATACGAGCAGCTGCTCGAGCGTCATCAGCTAAAACATCCGGAAAAGTAGATTGCAGGGACAGGACAACACGAAATTTACTAAAACGGGGACACGACAATAAAACATGGCGCACTGTTAATGCCTGACCACAAGGGCACTTCGGGGCTGGGTCACCGGAGAGCAGGTAGGGGTGGCTAAACCGGCAATGCCCAATCCGCAACCTGGTCAGAAGGACCTCCTCGCGCCGAGATGGTCGGGAGGATGTTGTCCAAGCAGTTGGGAGCGGTTTTACTGCCCGGAGCTTGTTTCCTTGGAGGGATGACCAAGCATCCCACCACAACGACACAAGCCTCTTACATACATCCCCACGAACGTCAGATGATGGGACACAATGGGAGGCTGGTCGAGGCAGGAGGACTGCAGCCTTGGCTGCAGCATCCGCAGCCTCATTCCCAGGCACTCCTACATGTCCGGGAACCCACAGAAAGCTGACAGAACCACCATTATCAGCGAAAGAATGGAGGGACTGCTGTATCCGTTGAATCAAGGGATGGACCGGATAGGGAGCTCCAAGGCTCTGAAGAGCACTGAGTGAGTCAGAGCAGAGTACATACGCTGAATGGCGGTGGCGGCGGGCATATTGAACGGCCTGATGGAGAGCAAACAGCTCGGCCGTAAAGCTGGAACATTGGTCGAGGAGCCGGTATTTAAAGGTGGCGGCCCCGACGACAAAGGCACAACCGACACCATCGTCAGTTTTGGAGCCATCGGTGTAAATAAAGGTGTGACCGGCAAGTCGAGCACGAAGTTCGACAAACCGGGAGCAATACACTGCAGCCGGAGTACCCTCCTTCGGGAGTGAGCTGAGGTCGAGATAAATATGAACCGGAGCCTGGAGCCAAGGTGGTGTCGGGCTCTCACCCTCTCTGAAGGTGGTAGGGAGGGCAAAATCCAATTGTCGAAGCAGGCGACGGAAGCGGACTCCGGGGGGCAGCAGGGCAGACACATACAACCCGTGCTGACGGTCGAGAGAAGAAAGACTGGTAAGAGGGGTGGTCGGGCATAGACAACAGCCGGCAGGCATACCGACACAGCAGTACGTCGCGCCGGTAGGTCAATGGTAACTCGGCAGCTTCAGCATAAAGACTCTCGACAGGACTAGTGTAGAAGGCTCCGGTCGCAAGACGTATCCCCCGATGGTGGATGGAGTTGAGCTGGCGTAAGAGGGATGGCCGAGCGGACGAGTAGACGAAGCTCCCATAATCCAGCTTCGATCGGACTATGGACCGATACAAGCACAGCAGGACAGTGCGATCCGCTCCCCAAGATGAACCGCTAAGAACTCTGAAGACATTAAGCGAGCGTGTGCAACGGGCCGCCAAATAAGAGACATGTGGAGACCAACACAGTTTCCTGTCCAACGTGAGCCCTAGAAACTTAGTTGTGTCCACGAATGGGAGAACAACGGGACCGAGATGTAAGGATGGTGGAAGGAACGCTTTATATCGCGAAAAGTTGATACAAACCGTCTTCTCTTCAGAGAACCGGAAGCCATTTGCCACGCTCCATGAGTAGAGGCTGTCTAGACAACGCTGAAGGCAGCGCTCCAGGAGGCATGTTCTCTGGGCACTGCAGTAGATCGCGAAGTCATCGACAAAGAGAGAGCCTGAGACATTAGGTGGAATGCAATCCATAATTGGATTGATCGCGATGGCAAAAAGGGCTACGCTCAAGACGGAGCCCTGAGGCACTCCGTTCTCCTGGAGGAAGACGTCGGACAATACGGAACCCACATGTACCCTAAACTTTCGATCCGTTAAAAAGGAATCAATAAAAAGGGGCAGGCGACCGCGTAGGCCCCACCTGTGCATAGTGCGGAGGATACCTCCTCTCCAACAGGTATCATAAGCCTTCTCCAAGTCGAAGAACACAGCTACCGTTTGGCGCCTTCGCAAAAATGTTGTTCATGATGAATGTCGACAAGGTCAAAAGGTGGTCAACAGCGGAGCGGTGGCGACGAACGCCGCATTCGACATTAGTAAGTAGTCGTCGAGATTCAAGAATCCAGACTAACCGAGCATTGACCATGCGCTCCATCACCTTACAGACACAGCTTGTAAGAGAAATGGGGCGGTAACTAGAAGGAAGGTGTCTATCCTTCCCGGGTTTGGGTATAGGAACAACAACGGCGTCACGCCAAAGCATGGGGACTTGACCTTCGGTCCAGACGCGATTGTAGGTACGAAGAAGGAAGCTTTTGCCCGCCGGAGAAAGGTGTGCCAGCATCTGAACGTGAATGGCATCTGGCCCCGGAGCAGAGGACCAGGACAGTGCAAGCGCACGTTCGAGTTCCCGCATAGTAATGGGGGCATTATAAGTTTCCAGATTCAGCGAGTGGAAGGAAGGTCGCCGAGCCTCTTCTGCCTCTTTCCTGGGAAGGAAGGCAGGATGGTAATGGGCGGAGCTTGAAACCTCCGCGAAAAAGCGGCCAAAGGCGTTGGAGACAGCCACAGGATCAACAAGGACCTCATTACCTGAGGTCAAGACAGGTACCGAGGAGTGGGCCTTAATGCCCGACAGCCGGCGCAGGCTACCCCAAACGACGGAAGAGGGAGTAAAACTGTTAAAGGAGCTGGTGAAAGAGGCCCAACAAGCTTTTTTGCTGTCTTTGATGACTCTACGGCATTGCGCTCGGAGTCGTTTGTATTCAATACAATTCGCCAACGTAGGATGGCGGCGAAAGGTGCGTAAAGCACGTCGTCGAGCACGGATAGCGTCCCTACGAGCCTCGTTCCACCAGGGGACGGAAACGCGACGTGAAGAAGAAGTAGTACGAGGAATGGAACGTTCGGCAGCATTGATGATAACAGCCGTGAGGTATTCGACCTGACTGTCACAACTGGGAAAATCGTGGTCCGGAACCCTTTGGAGAGAAGAGAACCACTTTTACGAATATCAAGAGCTCAGATGGCAACCCAGTTCTAAGCAAAGAAGGGAAGGCAGAAAGGTGGAAGGAGTATATAGAGGGTTTATACATGGGCGATGTACTTGAGGACAATATTATGGAAATGGAAGAGGATGTAGATGCAGACGAAATGAGAGATAAGATACTGCGTGAAGAGTTTGAGAGAGCACTGAAAGACCTGAGTCGAAACAAGGCCCCGGGAGTAGACAAAATTCCATTAGAACTACTGATGGCCTTGGGAGCGCCAGTCATGACAAAACTCTACCATCTGGTGAGCACGATGTATGAGACAGGCGAAATACCCTCAGACTTCAAGAACAATATAATAATTCCAATCCCAAAGAAAGCAGGTGTTGACAGATGTGAAAATTACCGAACTATCAGTTTAATAAGTCAGCTGCAAAATACTAATGCGAATTCTTTACAGACGAATGGAAAAACTGGTAGAAGCGGACCTCGGGGAAGATCAATTTGGATTCCGTAGAAATGTTGGAACACGTGACGCAATACAAACCTTACGACTTATCTTAGAGGCCGGCCGCGGTGGTCTCGCGATTCTAGGCGCGCAGTCCGGAACCGTGCGACTGCTACGGTCGCAGGTTCGAATCCTGCCTCGGGCATGGATGTGTGTGATGTCCTTAGGTTAGTTAGGTTTAAGTAGTTCTAAGTTCTAGGGGACTGATGACCACAGCTGTTAAGTCCCATAGTGCTCAGAGCCACTTATCTTAGAAGAAAGATTAAGAAAAAGCAAACCTACGTTTCTAGCATTTGTAGACTTAGAGAAAGCTTTTGACAATGTTAACTGGAGAAAATATTAACTGGAATACTCTCTTTCAAATTCTGAAGGTGGCAGGTGTAAAATACAGCGAGCGAAAGGCTATTTACAATCTGTACAGAAACCAGATGGCAGTTATAAGAGTCGAGGGGCATGAAAGGGAAGCAGTGGTTGGGAAAGGAGTGAGACAGGGTTGTAGGCTCTCCCCGATGTTATTCGATCTGTATATTGAGCAAGCAGTAAAGGAAACAAAAGAAAAATTCGGAGTAGGTATTAAAATCCATGGAGAAGAAATAAAAACTTTGAGGTTCGACGATGACATTGTAATTCTGTCAGAGACAGCAAAGGACTTGGAAGAGCAGTTGAACGGAATGGACAGTGTCTTGAAAGGAGGATACAAGATGAACATCAACAAAAGCAAAACGAGGATAATGGAATGTAGTCAAATTAAATCGGGTGATGCTGAGGGGATTAGATTAGGAAATGAGACACTTAAAGTAGTAAAGGAGTTTTGCTATTTAGGGAGTAAAATAACTGATGATGGTCGAAGTAGAGAGGATATAAAATGTAGACTGGCAATGGGGAGGAAATCGTTTCTGAAGAAGAGAAATTTGTTTACATCGAGTCTAGATTTAAGTGTCAGGAAGTCGTTTCTGAAAGTATTTGTATGGAGTGTAGCCATGTATGGAAGTGAAACATGGACGATAACCGGAGGTATTGAATAGGATTGGGGAGAAGAGAAGTTTGTGGCACAACTTGACTAGAAGAAGGGATCGGTTGGTAGGACATGTTTTGAGGCATCAAGGGATCACAAATTTAGCATTGGAGGGCAGCGTGGAGGGTAAAAATCGTAGAGGGAGACCAAGAGATCAATACACTAAGGAGATTCAGAAGGATGTAGGTTGCAGTAGGTACTGGGAGATGAAGCTTGCACAGGATAGAGTAGCATGGAGAGCTGCATCAAACCAGTCTCAGGACTGAAGACCACAACAACAATAACATCATTTGTCTTTGGACTCCTTACTTCTTTCTTAATGTACGGACAGAATAAGATCGGGGATGGGCTACAATCATGTCTCACTTCCTGCTCCACTTCCTTCCTAACCACTCGGCCCATATAACTGCCGTCTGGTTTCGGTACAAGTTGTAGATAGTCTCTCGTTACCAGTATTTAACACCGGCTACCTTCTAAATTTCAAGGAGCTCATTCGAGTCAACCTTGTCAGAAGCTTTCTCTAGCTCTCCAGAAGCTATAAAATTGGGTTTCCGTTTCCTTTACTTATCTTCTAAGAGAAATCGTAGGGTCAGTATTGCCTCACGTGTTCCTAAAATGTTAACTAATCATCCGCGGCTTATTTCAGTTGTTCCATTCTCCTCTGGAAGATTTGATTCAGTATTCTGCAGCCATGACTCACTAAACTGATAGATAGAATAGTTTTGTCATGGCTGGCTCTAAGTGGTTCTGATGGAAGGTCGTCTACCCCAGATGCCTTGTTTCAACTTAGGCCTTTCAATGCCCTGTCAAATTCTCCTCGGAGCATATGCATCTGATTTTTATCTACATCATCTTCCCTTTCTATAACATTCATTTCCCTTGCATAGCTCCCTATATACTGCTTCAAAGTTTCGGCTTTCCCTTCTTTCCTCGGTACTGAACTTCTACCTGAACTCTTGATCTCCATACAGCTCCCTTTCTTTTCTCCAAATTTTTCTGTAGGCAGTATTTATCTTTCACTAGTTGTATATGTTCGTAAATCGTTACATTTGTCCACTAGTCACTTCTGCGTAGCCATTTTGCACTTGCAGTAATTGTAATTTTTTACACTTCTGTATTCCTTTTCTCCTGCTTCATTTGCTGCATTTTTATATTTTCCTCTTCCGTGAATTAAGTTCAATATCTTCGTTGATATCCAAGGATTTGTACCAGACCCTGTCTTTCCACGTTCGTTTTTTCATCTCGTCTTCTTCTGTATTCCCTTCTCCTCTTTCAGTCAGTCGTTGCCTAATACTCCCTCTGAAACTCTCAACAACCTCTGGTTCTTTCAACCTATCCATGTGTCATCTCCTTAACTTCCTACATGTTTTGCAATTGCGAGTTCACGTCTACCCCTGGTAATGTATAACAGTTTAAAATCTTCTTCCGAAATGTCTGTCTTACCATAACATAATCAGTCTGAAGCCTTCCAGTGTCACCAGGTCTATTCCACGCATAGCCCTTCTTTCATGATTCCTAAACGAAGTGTCAGCGGTGACTAAATTATAATCTGTGGAAAATTCTACCAGGTGGCTTCCTCTTTCATTTCTTTTCCCCAAGCCATTTTCACCTACGTCCCCCTAAGCAAGGTAATAAAATTATATTCCGACAGTGTTAGTAAGTGTACGGTTTTTTGATTAAGGTTCAATGCAGACCGCGTAAGAGGCGAGAAAAAATTATTTCGTGTGAGAGCATTGTAACCACGTTATTCCCTCCCATTTTCCATAACCGTGTGTCATGTCACAGAAACAGAATCTAGTTAACTCTAGAAATTGAGTTCCTCTGATAAACCTATGGCATATGCAAAAACTGGTCTTCGTGCGTAGCAAATGAATTCTGTAATATGATATAGTTTTCAGAAAAATGTCAACAACCAGTTATTACAAGTTTCTTGGTAATCATTTGTGTCTTTCAAAGTAAAATTGTTGTTCCATTTTGCGTTGTACATATTTGACGCAAATCTCATAAAGCTCACTTTTTTAGTTTTCTATGAAGATATTGTATCCCGAGATTTACCACTTTCTTCCCACTGTATCTACATACATATTAAACTCGACATCTCTGTCTCAACACCAGGACCCTGCTGCAGGGAGGTATTTACCTGGCCCCTTCTCCATTCCCTCAGCACCACTCTCCTGTTCTCGCACACTCTCCAGAGCTGAGAGCAGGTATTTGCGGTCGCGTTCAGCGGTGTTTGCCATGTCTCGTTGTTAATGCAGGGAGAAACCTTTGGCGCTGCGTCTCCGTGGAAACCGATACGCATCGCATCTGCAGAGACGCTGTTAACGGCTCAACAGCGAGGCAGCTGCCCCGTCTAGCACACGACTCACAACTCAGACCCTTTTCTTAAAAAAAAAAAGTCCATCGTGCAGACCTCTGCTAGCGTATTACCTTCTTATCGGAAGACAACTCCACCCTAGGAGGGCTCACTATCTGGCTATATTAACCAAGTATTCTTTGCGTAAATCATGTTACCTGTTATTTTGTTATTTTAATACCTGTAGCAAAGTCCCAGAGGTCATGCAGGCACAAATTAGTTTTCCGGCCGGATTTCATTACAAGACGAAAAGCCCTTTCAAAATCAAATGGCTCTAAGCATTATGGGGTTTAACATCTGAGGTCATCAGACCCCTAGACTTAAAACTACTTAAGCCTAACTAACCTAAGGACATTGCACGCATCAATGCCCGAGACAGGATTCGAACCTGACACCGTAGCAGCAGCACGGTTCCGGACTGAAGCCCCTGGAAACACTCGGCCACAGCGGCCGGCAAGGCCCTTTCCTTCATTTCTATTCCATGCATATGAATGATAGGCAAATGTATTGCTAAGATCACTATCAAGATCAATTCTGCATGTTTTGCTCATGGACAACCGCAGAGGTGACAAAAGTAATCGGATAGCCATATGCACTTACACGGATCGCTGTAGTATTGCGTACACTAGGTATAAAAGGGCGGTGCATTGGCGGATGTGTCATTTGTACTCCGGTATGGTTCAAATGGCTCTGAGCACTATGGGACTCAACTGCTGAGGTCCCCTAGAACTTAGAACTAGTTAAACCTAACTAACCTAAGGACATCACAAACATCCATGCCCGAGGCAGGATTCGAACCTGCGACCGTAGCGGTCTTGCGGTTCCAGACTGCAGCGCCTTTAACCGCACGGCCACTTCGGTATTTAATGTGGAAGGATTTCCGACGTGATTATGATTTCTCGACGGGAATTAACAAACTTTGTAACCAGAATGGTAGTTGGAGATAGATGCGTGTGATATTCAATTTCGTAAATCCTTAGGGAATTCAATATTTTGAGACCCAAGGTGTGAAGAGCGTGCCGAGAAGCATTGCCTCCCATCACGGGTTACTCGGTGGTCGACTGCATACTGCGGCGGGGCGGGTTTTGTCGTCTTTACTCGATCGTACACTCATCAGTTATCCACCTAGCACAGTACGGCTTCCTTACGACGTCCTTCACTCTGCAGTAGTAGATACTCACTAGGCCGTGCAAAGCGGCGTTGATGAAACCACGACCTGATATCTGCCACACAGAGGCCACGTAACTCAAGTTGCGAATCAGTTCCTGCAAGCTCATATTAACAAATTTCGGGTGGTGGGCAAATGCAATTTACCTGCAGTAAACCTACGGAAATTTTGGTAAACTGGTTTTTATTCTTAAGGAGGCACATAAATTTGCTAACAAGTCCGAATATACTATTTTTAACTCCTCTACTATTCCCATCTCACAGTCTGTATAAAATGTTCTCACACGAGAAAAACAGCCAGAATATCTACCAGTCCGACCTGATTAATGTTCGATCTGACAGTTACTGACCCACTACTACAGCGAGTTGAAACTTCGGTCGTATAAGCGGTCTTCAAAGTTAAAGTGCCCGCCCAAGTATTCCATAAAGTACATGGAACATGCCACGCGGAATTTCACTAAGACAGAATATCACACGCTTATAACACATCAATTAATTAATCAAATTGTCCTCACAATGTCCGTGACTTAACTGCCTAAGTGACGACACTTCCTATCATCAATGAACTCAACAGTTCATTTCACAAGTTATTTTCTCGGCGACATTTAGCATGATGTTACACGTACGAAGGTTGGCTAGCGACTCTATCGATGCCACCCCACTCTATGCCTATCTAACTTCCTTAGCCCGGGAACAGCTTAGTTCTGATTGGCTAATGGTTTGAATGACCAATCCGATCATTCACGCGGCAAAACTTGCCTGAGCCCATCACTAATCAGAAAATCATTTTCGTCATCCAATGCCAATTTCTAATATAATATTTAATAAAAATAGACCGAAATACAAAATAATCCTTAAATTAATTTAGGAGCTTATTCCACTTCTGACTTCTATTCTGGCTGTTTTCTTATAAAGGCAAGCACACATCACCATATGTCATCAGCTTCGTGGTTACACCACAATTTTCGCACGATTCAATTTCCTAATTTTTTACATCAAATAGTATTAAGTTTTTTTCGTATGTCCCACAGACAGTCTCTCATTCACTACCGTGTATACACACAACAAAATAATAAGCAGATAATAATTTTCAATAATTTTTACACTAAGAAATGCAGACTAATTAAAGTTTTGAAAGAAAAATTCCAGTTAAGTGATTTTATACACTGAGAACTGTGTTGACGACTGTCGATGATAATAAAACACAAATTGCTGATGTTACTAACTGACTTTTGAAACAAAGGTGTCGGTTTTTGGACATTTAAGTAATTTTCTCAATCTCCGAAGCTATTAGAAATAAAACTCTTAATATTTTACAGGATCCTTTACTTAATAAGGAAAGATGGTGTACCAAGTTTGAGGAAAATCGGATGATAAGTACTACGGTTTATTTAGATTCGTAGGGCGTATGAACTTACGTTCCTACTAGAAGTTACTTGACACGCTTCTCATGGGTAGTAGCGTCAGCTGCGCTGTGAGTCTTAGCGAATCTACCATCTTGCAGCCACCGAGATACACGGCTGCATGCTTTACTGCAATCAATGTTATCTCGTAATAATTTTCTACGTTACACTACACTTCACGAACGAGACCAGCGGCTTTTCTATATAGTTATGAGTGCTAACAGAGAAGCAACACTGCGTGAAATAACAGCACGAATCAATGAGGGATGTACGACGAAGGTATACTTTAGGACAGTGCGGCGAAATGTGGCATTAAAGGGCTGTGGCACCAGACGACCGTCGCTATTGCCATATCCTACAGCACACTATCGCCTGCAGCGCCTCTCCTGGGCTCGTGACCACATCGTTTGGACCCATAGACGACTTAAAAACCGTGCCTTGGTTTACTGAGTCCCTATCCCAGTTTGTAAGAGCTAAAGGTAGCATTCGAGTGTGGTGCAGACCCTACGAAGGAACGGAAGCAAGTTGTCAGTAAGCACTGTGCTGTGGCTCCGCAGTGATGTGGGCCGTGTTTATATGGAATGGACTGGCTTCTCTGGTCCAAGTGGACCGATCATGGACTACATGTTCCTAAACAGCGATGTAATTATTATGGATGACAGCTGCGCCATGCACTTGGTTTGTAGAACATTCTGAACAGTTCGAGGGCATTATTAGGCCACCCGGCTCACCCGACATGAATCGTATCAGACATTTAAGGGACAAAATCGAGAGGTTACTTAGCGCAGAAAATCCTGCACCGTTAACACTTATGTAATTGTGGACGGGTATAGAGGCAGCATGACACAACATTTCTCAGGGGATTTCCAACGACTTGTTGAGTTCACGTCACGTCGAGTTGCTGCGCTAAGCCGCGAAATGGAGGACTGATGCCAGATTAGGAGGTATCCCACTACTTATTCTTCGCAGTGTACTTATTGTTTGACTTATGAGCTAAACTACTATTTATTTTGTGCGCTCCTCTGTTTATGGTCCTTCTGGGATATCTCCTGCGGTAACTCAGTGAAGATGGTTTGTTTCTGAAAATCTGAGCAATACTGTATAAAACAGATAACTGTAAATTTGGTCTAAATTTCAGTTCTCTTAACAAGTCTCCTGGATACGTGAGCGAGAGACCAACATTCAAAGAAAATACAACATAAATGTGAAACGAGATATTACTGATGTCTTGCAGCAGTCACCTGTTTCTGTGTGTTCAAGGATTAAAAATAATTCTTAACATCACAACAGTTAACAACGATTTGGATTGCAAGAAGACCTTTACTCTTAAGACACGTATACATTGTTCTTTAAGAATTATCAGCTTAATCCTGTCAGTGTTAGCAAGCCAACGCTTGACGACAGACGAAAAATATCCCGAGAAAGCATACTCATTGAAATTCAAGAACCAATTTTATGGGATGATTCTAAGAATATACAACAATCCCCTACAAATCGCTCCAGCACGGGTTACGAAGACAGCATTAGATGAATTACAGGGCACTTAGAAGTGCTGAAGCAGTGAGTCTTCTCGGGCGCCCCGTGTCAATGGAACGGAAAGAACTATGGTCCCCACTCCTTGTACTTAAGTGGTTTGCAGAGTATGGATATAAATGAAGATGTAGCAGACTAGCAGATTCCACTTTCAAGGGCAAGGCCTCATACTCTGTGTAATGTACCCTTTACCTGGCTCCAAAGAGCACATGAACAATTTAAAGATAACTGAGTGTGCTCAACAGTATGCAGTGCATGAGTAAAGTTTTGCCGTCTAAAGAGTACATCACAAAAACGATGATATCACGTATTTAATGTAATTCGACACAGAAAATATTTAATTACTCTAGTAATAACTGACAGCTTGCCTTAAAAATAAAATAGCCACCACCTGACTGATTGATGAGTGTATCAGTCCGAAAATGTTTCTGCACGTACCACTGTTTGATACACGAACTGACCGTGAAAAGTGTTAATTTAATTTCCACTACAATTAGTGATAGTAATAATCATTCGGTCTTCGTATTAAAAAATGCTGGCTCTCTTTGGAATGAAATTCTTAAACAGCAAGACGCGTTGCGTGATAGGGGTGATGGCTTTAGAACCAAGTTTATTACCTTTCCTGAAACTATTTTAGGTGTTTTATCATAGAAAAAATACATGACATGAAAACACAACCCGGCCGCTGCGGACGAGCAGCTCTAGGCGCTTCAGTCTGGAACCGCGCTGCTGCTACGGTCGCAGGTTCGAATCCTGCCGCGGGCATGGATGTGTGTGATGTTCTTAGGTTAGTTAGTAGTTCTACGTTCTAGGGGAGTGATGACCTCAGATGTTATGTCCCGAGCCATTTGAAAACAAATTTTGAGAAATCTATAGCAGATTACATTGATTGTATACACGTTTTCAAATAAGTGATTAGTATTTAGAATAAATCAAATTCCAAGATTTCCGTAAACATATACAACTGTGTCAGCCGAAGGAACAAACGAAATCTAACTACTCTTTTTACAACTGGCAGCAGCCTTTCCTTACGTATCCAAAGAGATATCAAAAATTGTTTTGATGATATTGGTTACCATTTCTTTAACTTATTTGCCACAATATAAATGTTTTTTACGTTACATTTACACGCATATACCACACAATAAAAGCAAGAAAAAAACATATTTTTTTAAAATTTCGTATCTTTGGATCAATCTCAACAACTATCTGCACCTACACCCTTACAAAATGTTGGTTAGCCAACTATGAAATAAGAGAGATGTTGAAACTCGCACATCTGTGATTGAGGACGTTTACTCCCGACCCCAACCTCCCCGCCCCCGGCAATGTTTTGATTTGCTTTAATGAGGCCCACTGGGTACAGTAAATAAATAAAATCGCCGTTACTAGACAGTAGAAAACCCACAGGAAATTCACAACAATCGCCTCACAGCCATCACGTGACAGTTTGGTTCAAATTGTTCAAATGGTTCTGAGCACTTTGGGACTTAACATCTGTGGTCATCAGTCCCCTAGAACTCAGAAGAACTTAAACCTAACTAACCTAAGGACATCACACACATCCATGCCCGAGGCAGGATTCGAACCTGCGACCGTAGCAGTCGCGCGGTTCCGGACTGAGCGCCTGAACCGCTAGACCACCGCGGCCGGCGACAGTTTGGTACGCCGTTGCTGAATTAGATATGTGCATTCCGTATTTTTCCTATAAGATGGACTAACAAAAAAATGGCTCTGAGCACTATGGGACTCAACTGCTGAGGTCATTAGTCCCCTAGGATTCGAACCTGCGACCGTAGCGGTCTTGCGGTTCCAGACTGCAGCGCCATTAACCGCACGGCCACTTCGGCCGGCGATGGACTAACAGGAAAGAATGTTTCTATATTTACAGACGCAATCACATTCTTATGACACAGTCATAACCGGTTTCGGACTTGCAATAACAATCTTCAGATTCTATAACAATACAAAAGAAAATTTATATTAAAAAGTAAAAGTAAGTGCAATATTTAACCTGGCTTATTAGTAATCTAACTGAATTTGTGCGAAATACATATAGTTCGTACCTAAAAGCGGCATACGCTGTACACAGGTTCATGCGTTATCAAAGTGGCTATGAAATAGAAAACACCGGTCTTATAAAAATTTTTTAGATTTTGATACCTCTCTTTGCGCTAGAAGCGTGCGTCCTCTATAAGATAGTCTTGATTTTTCAGAAGCTCAAAATATGACGATTTACTATTAATATTTAGGTCAAATGTGTATAACATTTAAAATTACATAACAGATCGTTAAATCGGTGAAATAACGTTTTGAGCGAGGAGAAAACATTGCTATAGATGAAAATAGTAGTAGCACTTGTAGAGTGTACTTCTGAGGCCCGATGGCCCTGTATTTCCGGCTATTGCCTGTTTATGCCGTTGTCCATTGGTACGACAGGGACAACACGGACAGGACGACAGTGTAGTGGTCTGCAGCAGGTGGCTGGCACGCTCCTCCGCCTTAGAGGTTGTTGACATCTGCTGCGGCCCGCATTAGACAGTGCAATACTCGACCACCGGAAGGCTCGATCCTCAGCTGAAGCACGTATTTGGTAAAAACGATTCGCTGAGGTGAACTAATTTTCGTAAATGTTGAAGTATGCGTCTGTTGCACATTCATTCTGTTCACTCAGGAATTTCTCAGGTTCTCTGCGTGTCGTAACATAAATCTCCAGTTGTTCTAAAATGTCTAATCGTTTACTTTTTGTAACTTCATGTAGAAATTGAAGCTGTTCGTCGATGTTACCAATATTATGACACTCCTCTTGCATATGTAAGCATAGCGCTGTCTTATTACTGGGATACTTGTGTTCTTTAAACCTCACATCAAAAGACTTGCCTGTCCATCTGATATAGCTTTTTTAACATTCATGACATGACGTTTTGTAGACCCCCGATTTACTATATTTATTACTTTCCCGTGGCAAGTGATGACGCACAAGTCTTTTTAAATCATAGGAAGGCCTAAATGCAATTTTAACCCCATTTCTTCGGAATATATGTTCGATTTTATCTGATGTTTTGCTTGATTGAATTATTGAATTTTGTTCTGTCGTATAACTACTTTCTATTTAACAATCACTGTTACAGACAAGCCGGCCGGGGTGGCCGTGTGATTCTAGGCGCTACAGTCTGGAACCGAGCGACCGCTACGGTCGCAGGTTCGAATCCTGCCTCGGGCATGGACGTGTGTGGTGTCCTTAGGTTAGTTAGGTTTAATTGGTTCTAAGTTCTAGGCGACTGATGACCTCAGAAGTTAAGTCGCATAGTGCTCAGAGCCATTTGAACCATTTGAACAGACAGGCAAGTCCTTTGATGTAAGGTTCAAAGAACACCCGTATCCCAGTAATAAGACAGCGCTAGGCTTACATATGCAAGAGGAGTGTCTTAATATTGGTAATATCGACGAAAAGCTTCAAATTCTACATGAACTTACAAAAAGTAAACGGTTAGGCATTTTAGAACAACTGGAGATTTATGTTACGAGACGCAGAGAATCTGACGAACAGAATGAATATACAACAGACGCATACTTCAACATTTACGACGATTAGTTCACCTGAGAGAATCGTTTTTACTACATACGTGCTTCAGCTGAGGTTCGAGCCTGCCGGCGGTCGAGTATTGCACTGCGTAGTGCGGGCCGCAGCAGATGTCAACAACCTCTAAGGCGGAGGAGCGTGCCAGCCACCTGCTGCAGACCACTACACTCGTCACCCTGCCCGTGTCGTCCCTGACGTACTAATGGACAACAGCATGAACAGGCAATAGGCGGAAATACAGCGCCATTGGGCCTCAAAAATATACTCTACAAGTGCTACTACTATTTTCATCCATAGCAGTGTTTTCGCCTCGTTCTGATTAACGATATATTCTGTAATTTTAAATTTTATACACATTTGACCTAAATATTAACAGCAAATTGTTATATTTTGGGCTTCTGAAAAATCAAGACTGTCTTATAAAGGAGGCACGCTTCTAGCACAAAGAGGAGGAACAAAATCTAACAAATTTTTATATCTATATAAGACCGATGTTTTCCATTTTATAGCCACTTTGATAACGCATGAATCTGTGTTCAGCGTATGCTGCTTTTAGGTATGAACTATATGTATTTTGCTCAAATTCAGTTAGATTACTAATAAACCTGGTTAAATATTGCACTTATTTTTAGGTTCTAATATAAATTTTCTTTTGTATTGTTATAGAATCTGAAGATGGTCATTACATGACCGAAACCGTTTATGACTGTGTCATAAGAATGTGATTGCATCTATAAATAAACAAACAATATTTGCAAATTTATCAATCACTCACTCCATTGACAAAGTGTCGTTTTTTCCAAAAGTAACGGTAAAGGTTAATTAAAATAGCTACTCTCATGTATAAGAGATCAAAGTTAAACCATTTATTTGGGGGAACCAAGAAGAGCGAGACGTCTGGCCCAATAATATATAGCCACAGATGACACCTTTCGGCTTTCTCTAGAAATTTTGAGAGGATTTTTTCCGGTACGTCGTCTCCCTTGACAGCCCTGCAAGCACGTAAGGAGGCAATCGCCCAGGAAGTGGCTGCCAGTCTACCGTAAATGACAGAACTATCAACAGCTGGCCGGCCGGAGTGGCCGCACGGTTCTAGGCGCTACAGTCTGGAACCTCGTGACCACTACGGTCGCACGTTCGAATCCTGCCTCGGACATGGATGTGTGTGACGTCCTTAGGTTAGTTAGGTTTAAGCAGTTCTAAGTTCTAGGGGACTGATGGCCTCAAAAGTTAAGTCCCATAGTGCTCAGAGCCATTTGAACCATGTATCAACAGCTACCGGGAAAGGCTTCGAAAATTTGCTAACAATGGAGGACACCATTTTTAAAATGAGCTATTGTTTAGTGGCGTAGTACTAGCGGTTCTTTGTTTATTTGTGGCTGCTGTTTGAAAAAAGGGTGGTATTTTTGCCGGACCTCATAATTATTGTTGAAAAATATTCATTTTCCATTATTTATCGAAGCCGTCAAGTCTGTGGTGATTGTGCGTCATAAACTTTAGCGGTTCTTTTATCAAAAGACTGGGGCGCGGGTGGAGCGAAAATATATTAGAGTATTTCAGTGGCTTTCAGTCTGGGCCATACACAAGCGCGTAAATATCTTCCTTTCGTCTGTACAGTCACGGATGCAACAGCTCTTTTACTAAAAAAGAAGAAAAAGTGTTGTACACTTCCGGACAGTTGAACTATATTGGTTTATCAATCATCTAAGCGCAAATAAATCATAATATACAAGTGATAATAAGTTGCTAATACTACATTCCGCAACTCATTCTGTTAGTGTACTGGCAATTTCGTTGAAGAGAGCCTTCCGAACAGAAAAGGACCAATGCAAAAGAATTTGTTTTACCGAGCTAAACAGCGTTATACTGTAGGACGGCGATCGAAAACCACTTTTGATATTAAATCTGTCTAAAATCCGTGCTGCCTTTAAAGATACATCCCCAGCATACGGTAGGATGGCATTTCTGTCCCACGCCCTGTTGTGCTTTCGTGGCGTATAAAATAGCCGCCGTTATCGGTGTGAATCAGTCTGCGAGATTATCAAACATCATTACAGCGCTTTATAGTGCCCAGGCGGGCAGCTGAAATACTGTGCCTACTGTATCATACTGCTACAGACCTGACAAGAATATCATGAGTCAATACAAAGGAAAATTCAGTCCAAGTCTACATTAACAGTAAGAAGTTTGGCTACACGTTGCCTGTTTATCAATGTTCCTCGGCAGTTTCATGAAAATCAGAAGCAAGATGCCAAAAACTCGTAGATCACCTGTTAGTCATTGAGCCGTGTGCGGCTCGCGTTCATGCCGTTTGATCTTTGACATTTTGTCACATCGAGTGGCGTCTTGTTTCTTCCTTACTCACTGGCGTAACGAAGTTGCTGGCTTGCCCCCTCGAGTGGCAACAGCAGCGCTTATCGATACTAGTACTGTCGTACTATCTTTGGTGTGACCGCTAGTATTTCCGGGTGCTGGTGATGGTGTGCGTGGTGGTCAGTCGGTTGGGACGGAGCAGCGAGGAAGTCTCCGCGGCGCGAGCCAGGCAGGGACCACCGGCGGCGTGCACGCGCTGTCGGATCGTGAGGCGCTTGGTGCGGAACCGACAAAGTTCGTTGCACACCGAACCTGGACGCCGAAGTTGAGTGATCAGTTAACCTGTTATGAAACCTCAACTACTGTGGCATCTCTTCGTTCATTTGTGGGTTGTTGCTCCCTGGGCCGTTCGGGGATAGTAGCTACGTATGATGTTTTGGAGTCAGCGAAATCTTGCAGCCGTCTTCATATATTGTGATTAATTACGAAATTGACTGTTACTTGCCAGTCACGTGCACCAGCGGTATTTTCTGCCCTGTGGCCGTTAACGCCCCAGTTGCCTGCCCTGGTCGTTCGCGCAGTTTTCTGGTTTTGTGACATTCCTCGTCGTGTTGATACTGTCCGGCACGGCATTTAGTTCGACAGCCTTTATGTTGTTTGGTTCATATTTTTCTTAGAGTAGTTATTAATCCCTTGGCTGTTTATAGACGCCAATTTTTGAAGACGTAGTGCTGTTCGTATCCTCGTCCTCGGCAGATATTTTCCATTGTTGCGTCGTTGGTCGGACAGAAGGGAACTGGTTAAATTGTTCGTCGGTCCTTGGGTTATCCCTAGTTTGGGTTGCCAGCCGATTAACTTCAACTCTTGGTTTCCTACATCACCTCACTTTACGTTTAAGCTACCTTCTCAGGCCGACCCTTGGAACACTTGCATGGGGACTTAATTAAATAATAATGCATATATAATAATTTTAGTAGCTGTATGTCCGGTTACGAAGTCTAGCAACCGGTTGGCCCTGAGTAGTATTAGTACGCAATCTGACTGCATAGAATAACAATAAAGAATGAAAGGAAATTTCCGTTAACACAGTTGATTAATTAAGTCCCAAGCAACTATAAAGGCTATGAAACAACAAAGCACAAGTGTAAATGTCTCGCCTAACAGAACAACTGCACGCGACATATCCTCAACTAGTACTGCTATCGACATCCTCTCAACAAGCACTGCCCACGGCAACCTGAGAACTACCATTGCCAATCAAGGGGCGGAATAATAGTCTTTGGCGCAATCTCTGGCGCTGTGACTCAGTGTAGCCACCTCTCATATGCCCCTCCTCCACGGGCTAGAATTTGATGATATTTTTGCCAGCATTGGTGATGAAAATACCACCAAATTCGTCCAAAAAGAAATACAGACAAAAATAAAAGATACTCTTAATAAGCAAATATCACATAACTAAATAAATTTTGGCTTTGCACTGACCCTTCAATAACCTAATATATGAAATACGATAACGAATACAAGTGCTTGAATACATGTGCTTTTACATAATAGTTTACACAAGTATCATTCAATGAATGGCACTAGCAATGACGAATAAGTGTAGGTAAGAGTCCCATAACATTTCATAAGCAGTAAATACACAAAAAATCTATTTATACAAATATTCACATAAAATCTTTTCAGTAGTTCAATAAACAAGTAGCACTCCTTAGAGTAGTTGACAGGTCCAACAGTAGCACCCAGCAATGGTCAACAGGTGCAAATAGCAGTCTCATAACATTTCATCAGCAGTATTTAAACAGCTCCAACAGTGGCACCCAGCAATGTTGAACAAGTGCAGACACCAACAAGTGACATTATTTCAGTAGCAGCAGTTACATCAGTGGCACCCAAAAATGTTGAACAGGTGCAGACATCAACAAGTGACATCATTTCAGTAGAAACAGTTCCATCAGTGGCACGCAGCAATTTTGAACAGGTACAGACACCAACAAGTGACATCATTTCAGTAGAAGCAGTTCCATCAGTGGCACCGAGCAATGTTGTACAGGTGCAGACAGCAACAAGTGACATTATCTCAGTAGAAGGAGTTTCATCAGTGGCACCCAGTAATGTTGCGCAGGTGCAGACACCAACAAGTAACATCATTTCAGGAGAAGCAGTTCCAACAGTGGCGCCCAACAATGGCGAACAAGTGCAGGTAACAGTCCATAATATTCACTATCATTAATCAGACAGTTCATCAGAGTTTATCAGCAGAAATTAAACATTTCCAAGTGGCACCCATCATGTTGAACAAGTGCAGGTAACAGTCCATAATATTCACTATCACTAATCAGACAGTTCATCAGAGTTTATCAGCAGAAATCAAACATTTCCAAGTGGCACCCATCGTGTTGAACAATTGCAGGTAACAGTCCATAATATTCACTATCACTAATCAGACAGTTCATCAGAGATCATCAGCAGAAATTAAACATTTCCAAGTGGCACTCATAATGTTGAATAAGTGCAGGTAACAGTCCACAGTATTCACTATCATTAATCAGACAGTTCATCAGAGTTTATCAGCAGAAATTAAACATTTCCAAGTGGCACCCATCAATGATGATAGGTGCATGCACGAACAACAGTTTGAATGCACACACAATTGCTTTTACAAAATTATTATCTGTGATCTTACACTAAACATACAAATTATAATAAAAACACAAATGATATCAGATAATTGTCATATTAACTATTACAAATACACAAATATCAGTAAACCTATAATATTTATGGATGTAAGTGCAAAGCCACAACAAACAAGGAAAATAATATTTAGGAGGCAGGTCGGTACCAAATATTTGGGATTAGGAAAGGAAAACACACAAAACACATTCACTCATCTTTCTAATTGGATAGTGTTAACTGTGTAAATGCAATTCTGTCAAAAATTTGATGTTCAACATGTGTATTAAGTAGTAGTGGCAGCAGTGTATAACAGTCAATAATCGTTAGTCAATCTCATAGTCATCATGTCAAGACCAATGTTTGCCAAGCCAAATCAAATGTACGGTTGCTGAACAACTGTGAGTGTGCCAAGATATGCAAATACTTCCTCTCTCCAAAAAAAAAAAAAAAAAAAGTATATACTGCTTATTGATTTAACTAAGTGTATGTGTGTAGACAATCTTCCTTCCTCTAGAGTGTTCTAGTCTGCCATCTTCATCCTCCTTGTTCCATATAAACCAGCAAAAAGAATATGCTCCTCACTTACTTTACCTCTTATCCACCGAAACTCCAACAATCATCAGCATCACATAATCTTAATACTTCAATAATACCTCTTACGTCGATATATATAAACCTTCTCATCAATATCATTTACCTGTCCACCAAAACTGCAATAGTCATCAACTTCACACAATCTCAATACCTCAATAATACCTCTTCAATACGTCGATACATATAATCCTTATCGCCAATATCATTTCACTTCCATAACAACTCTTTCCTCTAGTCAGTCTCCTCGAACAAGTACAGATAAAATCCTAGTGCAAACTTCAGTTCATCATCCCATACAATCCGAAGACATAATGTCCACACACAACCTCTGTGTAATCCATCTGACCCAAATCTTCTACTCATTATGAATTATAAAATACGTTTTGGTTACCTTGTCCATCATTAAATAAAAGAAATGCATACATGACCTCTAACAGTCTTTAGTTTGAATAACTTTCAGTAAGTAAGTACGAGTACGGAGTGTGAATGATCATAATATTTCACAGTGTGTACACCACTTCAAGAATCATGGCAAAACAGAAGCAAACATGTGGAGTATTTCTTGTGTCAAGTGTCACTTGCTATTTCAATTGCTCATGAAGAATGCAGTGTAATAACTGTCAATGGTCTAAACCTAGTGTTGGTATGTCATGTCGTTAGCTTCCTTCCTATCAGCTCAAATTTATACAGCTTCCATAAAACTTCCAGCTCATGTGACTTCAATGAAGTTTCTTGTATCAATGTCGTTCGTAGAATTATAGCAGTTCATCTTCTTATCTTAAAATATAAGGCACTGAGCGTAAACAAAACATGCAATAGCGAGTAGATATACCAGTAGAGAACAGAATGGTAGCAAGTGGATGTAGCACAATCCCTATAACGAGGCTCTGCCAAGCGAACAATCTATAATTAATACCACCTTGTGACCCAAACTCCATGTTCGTACACCATATATCAGCATTTCTATATACCAAATTAAAGAGTAGTTATGACAACAAAACAGAAATGGGTAAATATGCAATCAATACGCAAAGCAGCAAAATATATCTTACATAATAAACAGGTCATTAGCATCATACCAGCATAAGCAAATAAATGTTCATATGTAATCTTAATAAGTAAACATGAAAGCGCAAGCAGATAAATCACAAAGCGTAACTTACATACATAACCACATCAGCACAACTAATCAGATGACAATTACAATTTAAATAAATAAGCACAGCAGGCACATAATAAAAAAAAATGTGACATCAGTGAAAAAGCAGTGCAGCCAGGCGATGCATAATATACATAAGTAACAACCCCGTTCATTAATCAATCATCGTCAAAATCAGTTAACACAAGGTATAAATCACGTAATAGCGAGCTGCAAATTACGTCTAAAGTACGTACCTAAGTGGAAATATGCTACCTGAAAAGTAAACTCAATTAATAGTTACCTTTTTAGTTTATTACTTTCTTCTTCGAAATTACATTCTTCCTGAAATTTTCTCGATAGCAAGTCCTCTTAACGTCGTACACACACAGAATTTACCTGAAGTTCTTAAATATTTTATACAACTGTATCCTAAAAAAAAACTGAACGCTAATAACATAATTTATCAAGTCACTATAGCTTTATACTGAATTTAGACAGAGAAATTAGACTATGTATTTGATTACGGCTGTCAGTGCATTCGCACTGAGCGCTCGATCAGCTGTAGGTACGCGTGACGTAGGAAGTAATTGTTTGCGGTCAACGACTGCCTTGTGCGGCGCGCAGACTTGACTGTTGCTTTGAGTATGTGCAGCCGCCAGAACACGGCGCGGTATCCTCGTATTCTCTGCGTGTTTACGTATAACTGTTAGTTTCTCAATAGTATGTCATTCCACAAAAATTTTAACGTTCGATGTATGATGTATTCCCTTAGAGCGCCAAGATTTAAGAGTTTCTACTTCGACAGTGTTATCATGAATAATTTTGCGAACTCTACATGGACCGTTATAAAGCAGAAAAAATTTGCGACGCAAGCCTTTTCCTTTGTGAGACAAACGATGAGACTTAATTAACACCTTTTGACCAACTGACAAGGTTTTTAAATGACCAGGACGTTTAGCTCATTTCTCTCTTCTAGCAGCCGCAGATGCAATATTTTATAGAGTCAGGTTGACAACTTCAGAATGCTGCAGTTTCCGTGAAGGCGGAAAAGGAACGATTTCAGAAATGCGATTTGTCGGTGCTTTATTTTTTAATATCAATATAGACGGTAAAGAAGTTGAATCATTAGGGAGTTCATTCAGAATGGTTTGAAAAATATGAAGATACTGATCCCACGTTCTGTGATTCTGATGACAATAAAGTCGACACAATTTATTGATTTCCTTCATCCATTTCTCTGAAGCGTTAGATTGAGGGTGAAAAAGTGAAATGAAAATTGATTTAATCTTACGACACCGTAGAGTACGAAGCCAAATTTTAGAGCGAAACTGTAATCCATTATCTGATATAACCTTATCAACATGACCCACTTCTTTGAGAAAATGTTTGATGAAAGCATTAGATACTGAACGAGCTGTTGCTTTGCGTAAAGGTGTAAAACACACATATTTTGATGTCAATTCCACTGCTACCAAAATGTACGCAAAACCATTAGTAGAACGAACGACTGGACCGAACAAATCGACTGCAGCCATCTCCTTTAATTTCACTGGAATGATAGGAAACAACGGTGCTCTGTGAGAAATAGTTGGCGGCTTATCCTTTTGACATAATTTGCATTTGGCAAGAACAGATCGAATACGTTTTTCCATATTACTGAAGTAGCAATTTTCTCGTAATTTATGAAAGCATTTTCTGGGACCAAAGTGTGCATAACTGAAATGTGTATACCAAATCAATTTATCAACCCACTCATCAGGAATGCAATTTATGAAAGCATTTTCTGGAACCAAAGTGTGCATAACTGAAATGTGTATACCAAATCAATTTATCAACCCACTCATCAGGAATGTAAACTAATCAGAGTTGTCGACCAATTTTCGTTTAAAAAGAATATCATTGCGAACTAAATAATACTGTCTAATCGCTACGTTTTCCTTTCTCCTCCACTTCTCCTTAATGTCCTTCGAGATTGGATCCTTGTTTTGCTCCTTAGCGATGTCCTGGGGCGAAGACGAAATAAAGTTCTCAAACGCAACACCTTGAATATACATCAAACAATAATTGTTTTCTTTGCAGTGCTCCTCAGCACTTTGTTTCAAAACCATAGGTGCACGTGATAAAGCATCGGCAACAGTATTTGAAGAACCCTGTATGTAAACAATACTGAAATCAAATTCCTGTAGATACAGCGCCCATTGTGACAATCTTCCATGTGTTAATGTTGTAGACGTAAGAAATTCCAGAGCTCGATGATCGGTATAAACCTTAGTATATCTGCCATACAAAAATATGCGAAATTTTGTGGAAGCCCAAACAACAGCCAAGGCTTCAAGTTCCGTAATCGAATAATTCTTTTCTGATTTAGAGAGAACACGACTTCCAAATGCAATAGTTTTCTATACTACAACGCCGTTTTCTTCTATCTCTTGAAATAAATGTGCACCTAGGCCTTTGTATGATGAGTCCGTCGCCAAACAAAAATCTTTAGATAAATCCGGATGTGAAACAAGTGGAGCAGCAACTAAAGCACTACGAAGTTGTTCAAATTCTGATTGAGCTTCCTCATCCCAACACCAATTATAATTTCTTCCAGATAGTTCACATAAACGAGGTGTGGCCAAATTTTCCAATCTAACAAAGCGTCTAAGAAAATTACAGACACCAAGGAAACTACGAACATCACTTTTTGTGGTAGGAACAACATATTTACGAATAGCGTCTAGTTTCTCTGGATCAGGAAAAATACCTTCTGTAGAAATAATATGACCAAGAAATTTCACCTGAGAACGACCAAATTCAGATTTTTCCAAGTTCACTGTAATGCCAACTCTTGCAAAAATACGTAATAAGGAATCCAAAATTTTGTTATGCTCACTCCAAGAGCGTATAGCAATAAGAATATCGTCAACATATGAAGTAATATTTTCACGAAGAGAAACAGGTAAAATTTCGTTTAAACTAAGAATGAATGCTGCAGATCGTCTAGTAAGTCCAAACGGTAATTTCCGAAATCACTTTTGGGTAAAATAGTCATATTCGGTTATTTTTTACCGAATCTCTAGATAGATTGATAGTTGAAGAGTTGTTTTGATAGATACAAAGAATAGTAAAAGAGCAGGCAGCATTGCAGAAAACTAAAAGGGAAATAGCACCACTATAGCTTGGGGCCCTGTGCACGTTACGGCACATATTCACTTAGTGTAGCGAATCCCCTGGGGACTTAAATAGCCGCACATAAATTCCAGTTTGTGACTTAGTGGCCAATTTGGCGGAAGTGCGTAAATAAATTGATCTAACCATGAACATGGATGTATGTCATTCTTAGAATTGCGAAAGATCTTAAATTTCCGTACAGTTAAAAAGTGTTTATAGTCAAAGTTTTCGCCTCGTGGCGACAAAGACCTACCGCGTCTATCCCAGTCCGAATGTCGATTATTGTCAAGTTCGCGCGCCTGGCGCTATCTTGTTGCATCTCGTAAATGAAATAAATTATTTTCTTCAAAACCCGCTGCTATCTGTGATTCTAAATTTCTTCTACTGACTTTTCCTACGATTTCGCTTTCAATTTGTTTGACTTGCTTTCGTGACGCCTTAAATTCCTTTTGAACTCGTTCATTAAATTTTCCCTGATTGTCTACATGTTTATTTATGTTCTGGTACTCTTCGGTTTCTGCAAATGGCAATGGTGTTGTATCATCTGAATCTCTGTCCCCATTTAAACTAAGATTTGTCAGTTTATCTGAAATCTCCTCAACTCTTTCCGATAAGTCACCTATTTGTTCTTTCTGTTTATTTACGTCTTCCGTAAGTGCCGTGACTCGGGTTTCAGTATTGACACATTTAGTTGTTAGCTGTTCATATAGTTGTGTTAGGTTATTTATTCTGTCATTTGGTGCGGACTCCTCGATTCTTTCAAATATTTCTTCCTTATCTTGAGCACGTTGTAAATTTAACTATGAAAATTTTTGTACTATCACGCGACCTCTTTCTTCCTGTTCTCTATCCTGTTCCTTTTGTATGATTTCTATTGAAATTAATCTATTATTGTGAGCATTCAAAATCGGTTGTACTTCTTCTCTAATTTCTTTCATTAATTCATCTTTCATGCTTTTGAAACATGTCCCTATTCGTGAGTCTAACCGTGTTTCCATTGTTCCCATATCAGTTTTAATTGTTCCCACCTGTGTTTTTAATTCAGATCTTAACTGGGTTTCCATTGTTCCCATACCAGTTTTAATTGTTCCTATTTGTGATCCCAAATTTAATATTGCACTCATCAACTGCTCCATATTAACTGGTTCGAAATTCTTTTCGCCCCTAACATTTCCCGTAAAACTAGCCTCCTTCGGCATAGCTGTAAAGCTTTCTGTGTTCGATACTATTTCAGAATCTTCTATCGTTAATCTCGTATTCTGTGAATTTTTTGGTTGTGAAAATTTTTGAGCTGGTTCCGGACTATTTTCCCGGCTTATTAAATTGTTTTCTACTTCATTATTCATCCTACTGTTCTCCTGCGTTGGCGAGTTCGCCATGTTAACAATTTCGTCATTCTGACTATCCATCATTTTTGCCTTTTTCATCGATCACGTAATCATTTACAAAACATACAAAACTCGTCACTATACGAAAATTACACACAATATAGCACTTTACCACCAACAATACCATCCACACGAAATGCTTCCTGACAATTGTGATTAACGAACAATTAGAACCTTCATAATTGCACAAAATTGTCAAACCCGTATACGAGACATCAAAAATTAAATTCTGCAAAAGTACCATTAGGAGAATAACAAAACAACTATAAATGTTCAATTACCAAATCTACACATGCAATATAGACTACAATTACTAAACTACAAATCACTACAACAATACTACTGTCTGCAATTTTTACTGTCAAAAGAATTCCAAGGGACGATCCTGGCAGGGTATCCACGTGCATGCGGGCTTAATTAAATAAAAATGCAAATATAATAATTTTAGTAGCTGTATGTCCGGTTACGAAATCTCGCAACCGGTTGGCCCTGAGTAGTATTAGTATGCAATCTGACTGCATGGAATAACAATAAAGAATGAAAGGAAATTTCCATTAACACAGTTGATTAATTAAGTCGCCAGCAACTATAAAACAACAAAGCACAAGTGTTACTGTTCTGTGTGTGGAAGTGTGATTCAACGTACACGTATCTGGCTCGGTTGTTCCTCAATACGACAAGATATTTTAAACACCATTTACAATAAAGTAATTAAAAAAACCAGAAATACCATAATTGCACATAGAAACCAGAATTACAGTCTAATACATGAACACAAGCCAGATGCTTTGTTGACTGAACCTGTGACTAAGAGGCATTGTTATTTAGGAAATTTGAAATAAAATTTTTTTTTGTTACCTTCATACACTCCTGGAAATGGAAAAAAGAACACATTGACACCGGTGTGTCAGACCCACCATACTTGCTCCGGACACTGCGAGAGGGCTGTACAAGCAATGATCACACGCACGGCACAGCGGACACACCAGGAACCGCGGTGTTGGCCGTCGAATGGCGCTAGCTGCGCAGCATTTGTGCACCGCCGCCGTCAGTGTCAGCCAGTTTGCCGTGGCATACGGAGCTCCATCGCAGTCTTTAACACTGGTAGCATGCCGCGACAGCGTGGACGTGAACCGTATGTGCAGTTGACGGACTTTGAGCGAGGGCGTATAGTGGGCATGCGGGAGGCCGGGTGGACGTACCGCCGAATTGCTCAACACGTGGGGCGTGAGGTCTCCACAGTACATCGATGTTGTCGCCAGTGGTCGGCGGAAGGTGCACGTGCCCGTCGACCTGGGACCGGACCGCAGCGACGCACGGATGCACGCCAAGACCGTAGGATCCTACGCAGTGCCGTAGGGGACCGCACCGCCACTTCCCAGCAAATTAGGGACACTGTTGCTCCTGGGGTATCGGCGAGGACCATTCGCAACCGTCTCCATGAAGCTGGGCTACGGTCCCGCACACCGTTAGGCCGTCTTCTGGTCACGCCCCAACATCGTGCAGCCCGCCTCCAGTGGTGTCGCGACAGGCGTGAATGGAGGGACGAATGGAGACGTGTCGTCTTCAGCGATGAGAGTCGCTTCTGCCTTGGTGCCAATGATGGTCGTATGCGTGTTTGGCGCCGTGCAGGTGAGCGCCACAATCAGGACTGCATACGACCGAGGCACACAGGGCCAACACCCGGCATCATGGTGTGGGGAGCGATCTCCTACACTGGCCGTACACCACTGGTGATCGTCGAGGGGACACTGAATAGTGCACGGTACATCCAAACCGTCATCGAACCCATCGTTCTACCATTCCTAGACCGGCAAGGGAACTTGCTGTTCCAACAGGACAATGCACGTCCGCATGTATCCCGTGCCACCCAACGTGCTCTAGAAGGTGTAAGTCAACTACCCTGGCCAGCAAGATCTCCGGATCTGTCCCCCATTGAGCATGTTTGGGACTGGATGAAGCGTCGTCTCACGCGGTCTGCACGTCCAGCACGAACGCTGGTCCAACTGAGGCGCCAGGTGGAAATGGCATGGCAAGCCGTTCCACATGACTACATCCAGCATCTCTACGACCGTCTCCATGGGGGAATAGCAGCCTGCATTGCTGCGAAAGGTGGATATACACTGTACTAGTGCCGACATTGTGCATGCTCTGTTGCCTGTGTCTATGTGCCTGTGGTTCTGTCAGTGTGATCATGTGATGTATCTGACCCCAGGAATGTGTCAATAAAGTTTCCCCTTCCTGGGACAATGAATTCACGGTGTTCTTATTTCAATTTCCAGGAGTGTATATATTGACGAAAAATCCTGTGATCATTGCAACATCTCCAATCGAACACCACCTGCTGTCTCGCCCAGCAGAACAACTGCACACAACATACCCTCAACTGCTATCGACATCCTCTCAACAAGAACTGCCCACGGCAACCTCAGAACTACTACTGCCAATGGAGACGGCGGAATAATAGTCTTTGGCGCAATCTCTGGCGCTGTGACTCAGTGTAGCTACCTTTCACACTTCTGACCACCAATTGTTCTCTTTGTTTTAGATTGTGATTAGTTTGAAGTATTGTGCGAGGCCTTCCTCCGTGTATTAATTCAGTACTTTTTTAGTTTTCCATAAGGGCTTTCAGCTGATTTAAATTAAAATTTTGAAGATTGATTTTCTAATTTAAAAAAAATATTTTTTCCTTGAATTTGTTCTATCTGAAACCGTTTGTAATCGAGGCCCTAAGCCGTTAATTGTTCGATGTGTTATGTGTGGCCTTTAGGAGGAGGAGGATATTAGTGTTTCACGTCCCGTCGACAACGAGGTCATTAGAGACGGAGCGCAAGCTCGGGTGAGGGAAGGATGAGGAAGGAAATCGGCCGTGCCCTTTCAAAGGAACCATCCCGGCATTTGCCTGAAGCGATTTAGGGAAATCACGGAAAACCTAAATCAGGATGGCCGGAGACGGGAGTGAACCGTCGTCCTCCCGAATGCGAGTCCAGTGTGCTAACCACTGCGCCACCTCGCTCGGTGTGGCCTTTAACTGATGATTTACGTGAACCCCTTTTAATAAGGCCTTCAGCTGTGTGTATTCCTTAAAGGAAGATTTTTTATAAGGAGGAAAGGTTTTATTTTAAATTGTTTGTCTGACTTGTTGTTCAGGCCTTCAGCTGCTGTTTCAAATTTGTTTGTGGCCCTCAACCGTGCAATAACTTAATATTTCTTTAATTAGGCTTTCGCCAGTTCTGTTGTAAGCTTAAAAGCAAATTTATCGGTTACAAAAAAAATTGTTTATTAATTTGCTTTAATTATAGTTGTCTTTCAGACGAGTAGTGTAGGCCTTCAGCCGCTAATTGTTTTCAATTGCATGTTTTTTTTTTAATTTCTACCTTCTATTTTTAATTGGTTTTCATTTCTAAGCCACACCTTCAGCCGTTCTTGTCTTTGGTGTGGTTTTGGGCCTTCAACCGAGAAAGTCTCTCAAGTTTTCTTGGGCTAGGCCTTCAGTCGTATTGTCTAATTGTGATCCTTTAAAGCAATGCTAAATAAGTGGTTCTTAGAAAATAAAGTTATGTGTTTAATTGTGTGACTCACAGTAACCGTTTACGGTTCCATCCACAGCCGTAACCTTATCCTGTGCGCTCTCTGAGTACCTACCAACCAGTTTTCAGTCATCATTGTAGCATTTCTATACGTATTTTGAACTAAGCCCTGTGTCACGTTTTTTTTTTCTTATAGACAGACTAATTCACGAGGAAGGTTTGTGTACACAGTTTATAAAGATTTCTCGCGAATTGGTTGAACTGTGGTGTTGAAGCCCTCCGTCGTATTTTTGTTCATGTATGTGAAAGTTCTTCTGAGCAAGTACTGTGGGGATTCTGATATGGTTTTCACTAACAGAGAGAGTAATTCACAAGGAAAGTTTCTTTATTCTGTTTATAAATGGTTGAGCAAATTGGCTGAACTGTGATGATGGAAGGCTCCTATCTCGTTTTCTAGTCTGTAGGAGAAGGCTAGCCGGCCGCAGTGGCTGTGCGGTTCTAGGCGCTACAGTCTGGAACCGAGCGACCGCTACGGTCGCAGGTTCGAATCCTGCCTCGGGCATGGATGTGTGTGACGTCCTTAGGTTAGTTAGGTTTAATTAGTTCGAAGTTCTAGGTGACTGATGACCTCAGAAGTTAAGTCGCATAGTGCTCAGAGCCATTTGAACCATTTGAGAAGGCTAATCTCAGAAACAACTGTAGGAATTTTGATATGGTTTACACTAACAGACTGATTCACGAGGAAGACATACAAGTCGTCCGACTGGCGACAGTTAGTGACTGGTAGTAAATTGATGAATGGTCCAGTTTCTGGCTGTTGACCCTGAACATGAATAAATGTAACATATTTAGTACACATACGAAAATAACTCAACTAGTGTACAACTGAACTATTGATGATAAACTGCTGGGAATCGTATCTACCGTAAAATACCTGTGAGTAACTATTCAGTGTGACCGTAAATGGAATGACCACGTAAAACAAATGTAGGAAAAACAGATGCCAGACAGATGCATAGCAAGAAGATTATGGAAAAGTAGCTCATTCACGGGCTGAAAGCAAGGGGAAACTACAGCCGTAATGTTTCCCGAGGGCATGCAGCTTTACTGTATGGTTAAATGACGATGGCGTCCTCTTGGGTAAAATATTCCGGAGGTAAAATAGTCCCCCATTCGGATCTCCGGGCGGGGACTACTCAGGAGGATGTCGTTATCAGAACAAAGAAAACTGGCGTTCCACGGATCGGAGCGTGGAATGTCAGGTCCCTAAGTTGGGCAGGTAGGTTAGAAAATTTAAAATGGGAAATGGATAGGTTAAAGTTAGATATAGTGCGAATTAGTGAAGTTCGGTGGCAGGAGGAAGAAGACTTCTGGTCAGGTGACTACAGAGTTATAAACGCAAAATCAAATAGGGGTAATGCAGGAGTATGTTTAATAATGAATATGAAAATAGGAATGCGGGTAAGCTACTACAAACAGCATAGTGAACGCATTATTGTGGCCAAGATAGATACGAAGCCCACGCCTACTACAGTAGTACAATTTATATGCCAACTAGCTCTGCAGATGACGATGAAATTGAAGAAATGTATGATGAAATAAGGGAAATTATTCAGATAGTGAAGGGTGACGAAAATTTAATAGTCATGGGTGACTGGAATTCGGTAGTAGGAAAAGGGAGAGAAGGAAACGTAGTAGGTGAATATGGATTGGGGCTAAGAAATGAAAGAGGAAGCCGCCTGGCAGAATTTTGCTCAGAGCACAACTTAATCATAGCTAACACTTGGTTCAAGAATCATAAAAGAAGGCTGTATACATGGAAGAAGCCTGGAGATACTGACAGGTTTCAGATAGATTATCTAATGGTAAGACAGAGATTTAGGAACTAGGTTTTAAATTGTAAGACATTTCCAGGGGCAGACGTGGACTCTGACCACAATCTATTGGTTATGACCTGTAGATTAAAAGTGAAGAAGGTGCAAAAGGTGGGAATTTAAAGAGATGGGACCTGGATAAACTGAAGGAACCAGTGGTTGTACAGAGTTTCAGGGAGAGCATAAGGGAACAATTGACAGGAATGGGGGAAAGAAATACAGTAGAAGAAGAATGGGTAACTTTGAGGGATGAAGTAGTGAAGGCAGCAGAGGATCAAGTAGGTAAAAAGACGAGGGCCAGTAGAAATCCTTGGGTAACAGAATATATATTGAATTTAATTGATGAAAGGAGAAAATACAAAAATGCAGTAAATGAAGCAGGCAAAAAGGAATACAAACGTCTCAAAAATGAGATCGACAGGAAATGCAAAATGGCTAAGCAGGGATGGCTAGAGGACAAATGTAAGGATGTAGAGGCTTATCTCACTAGGGGTAAGATAGATACTGCCTACAGGAAAATTAAAGAGACCTTTGGAGACAAGAGAACCACTTGCATGAACATAAAGAGCTCAGATGGAAACCCAGTTCTAAGGAAAGAAGGGAAAGCAGAAAGGTGGAAGGAGTATATAGAAGGTCTATACAAGGGCGATGTACTTGAGGAAAATATTATGGAAATGGAAGAGGATGTAGATGAAGATGATATGGGAGATACGATACTGCGTGAAGAGTTTGACAGAGCACTGAAAGACCTGAGTCGAAACAAGGCCCCCGGAGCAGACAAAATTCCATTGGAACTACTGACGGCCTTGGGAGAGCCAGTCCTGACAAAACTCTACCATCTGGTGAGCAAGATGTATGAGACATACGAAATACCCTCAGACTTCAAGAAGAATATAATAATTCCAATCCCAAAGAAAGCAGTTGTTGACAGATGTGAAAATTACCGAACTATCAGTTTAATAAGTCACAGCTGCAAAATACTAACGCAAATTCTTTACAGAAGAATGGAAAAACTAGTAGAGGCCGACCTCGGGGAAGATCAGTTTGGATTCCGTAGAAATGTTGGAACACGTGAGGCAATACTGACCCTACGACTCATCTTAGAAGCTAGATTAAGGAAGGGCAAACCTACGTTTCTAGCATTTGTAGACTTAGAGAAAGCTTTTGACAATGTTGACTGGAATACTCTCTTTCAAAAGAGGGTAAAATACAGGGAAAGAAAGGCTATTTGCAATTTGTACAGAAACCAGACGGCAGTTATAAGTGTCGAAGGGCATGAAAGTGAAGCAGTGGTTGGGAAGGGAGTGAGACAGGGCTCCTGCCTATCCCCAATGTTATTCAATCTCTATATTGAGCAAGCAGTGAAGGAAACAAAAGAAAAATTCGGAGAGGTATTAAAATCCATGGAGAAGAAATAAAAACTTTGAGGTTTGCCGATGACATTGTAATTGTATCAGAGACAGCAAAGGACTTGGAAGAGCAGTTGAACGGAATGGACAGTGTCTTTGAAAGGAGGATATAAGATGAACATCAACAAAAGCAAAACGAGGATAATGGAATGTAGTCGAATTAAGTCGGGTGATGCTGAGGGAATTAGATTAGGAAATGAGACACTTAAAGTAGTAAAGGAGTTTTGCTATTTGGGGAGCAAAATAACTGATGATGGTCGAAGTGGAGAGGATATAAAATGTAGACTTGCAATGGCAGGGAAAGCGTTTCTGAAGAAGAGAAATTTGTTAACATCGAGTATAGATTTAAGTGTGAGGAAGTCATTTCTGAAAGTATTTTTATGGAGTGTAGCCATGTATGGAAGTGAAACATGGACGATTAATAGTTTGGACAAGAAGAGAATAGAAGCTTTCGAAATGTGGTGCTACAGAAGAATGCTGAAGATTAGATGGGTAGGTCACATAACTAATGAGGAAGTGTTGAATGGGATTGGGGAGAAGAGAAGTTTGTGGCACAACTTGACTAGAAGAAGGGATCGGTTGGTAGGACATGTTCTGAGGCATCAAGGGATCACCAATTTACTATTGGAGGGCAGCGTGGAGGGTAAAAATCGTAGAGGAAGACCAAGAGATGAAACACTAAGCAGATTCAGAAGGATGTGGGTTGCGGTAGGTACTGGGAGATGAAGAGGCTTCTACAGGATAGAGTAGCATGGAGAGCTGCATCAAACCAGTCTCAGGACTGAAGACCACAACAACAACAACAACTCATTCACGAAGGAAATGGCTTATAAACCGTCTGTTCGACCGATTCTTGAGTACTGCTCCGCAATATGGAACCCTTCCCCGGCAGGACTGTTAGAAGAGATATAGAAGACCGAACAAATTGTAGCGTGTTTTGTCACGGGATCGTTTAGTCCCTACGACAGCGCTATAGAGATGCTCAACAAAATCCCGTGGTAGACGTTACAAGGGAGGTGTTGTCCATCACGGAAAGGTTTACTACTGGAATTTCGGTAGAATTCTTTCCATAAAGAGTTTGACAACATATTACTTCCTCCTACATAGATCTCGCGTAATGAAGGCGATGAGAAAGTTCGAGAAATTAGACCCAATACAGAGGCTTACAGACAATGATTCTTCCCACGTGTCATCCGCATGTGGACCATGGAAGGTGGGGAACTGTTAGCCGTACCAAAGTGCCTTCCGCCACACACCATTAGGTGGCTTGCGGAGTATGTCGTAAATGTAGACGTAGATGCCCGTGCGAAGTTGACTCAGGTTGTTTGTTCTGCCAACGAGGAGAACACGGCAAATGCCAAATTCCCGCTGTCCCTATCTGTCATGGCTGCCATAAAGACGTGCTGCTGAAGTGCTCCTCGCTTTTGATCGTGTTTTGGTGGTATTTTCTTCGAATTTTGTAATGAAAGTGATATCAGTGATTGCTGTCCTAAAGTAGTGTACTGTGCATAAAAATTGTGACTATAACTGTGCAAAATAAGGCGTAGGAAGACTTTTCCTCATTGTAGGCTGCTAATCTGTCTTGACTGCTAATATGTTAATGAATACGTCTCTCAATTAGTGTCTTTCTGAACTTAAATTGGGAAAACACGTTTTACTATTTCCTGTAGTGGTTGGAAAAGTGTTTTACGTGTAGATAATGAGACTGAATTGAGCAGAAATGGATGTTAAAAACTGTATATGCCAACGTATTTTAGTTTTGGCGGGATAAGCTGGTCTGCCATTGGTTGCTTACGTAGTGACGTCATTTTCACGGTAACAGTTCTGACAGGTTATCTCACCACTTGTTGGTGATTTGCTGTCTTCTACGTCATTACGGAGGGAAGATCCATGATTGGCGGTTCCCCTTCTACTATCGTATTCGCTGAAAGAGGACTAACTTCATTTCGATTTCGGCGGGAAATTTTGTACTGGTTGGTTTCTAGCGTGCAAGTCGATTTGCTGAAATCATAACAACGTCATCTTGGCTTAATTATTTTATTAGTTGACCAAACCGACAAGGTGGGAGAGTATTTTATCTGAAGATGTGCTGATAACAACTCGCAACACGTGTCGTTACTGGACACAAGGAAATTTACGCGGGAGAAACCGCGCTAGGCGCGCGTATTGAACGTGCGCAGATCTATGGGACAATTGATGTAAAGAGGCACCAACGAAGCGGCTCTCTACTGAATCTGCACGGACAAGAGGTAAAAAAGCAAGGCACACCACCATATACATCGAGAAAGAGTGAAGAAGCACATGGAAACAAAATGGCAACTTTTGATACACCGGAACGTGCATCAAACGCGAAGAAAATTACCGCACTAGAAGAAATACTTAGCAATTTTATGGCCGAATTGAAAAGCAAGAAGGTTTCCACCAATGTTTCCCAGCTCGTGAGAAATAGAATCTGGGCATTAGTATTGACACAATCGAGACTAGAAGGAGAGATAGACGTATTGAATGCAGAAAACACCAGACTTCGACAACAGATAGAAGTGCACACTACACCTAGAGCACTACAGGACTTGTAGTCCACCGAGACCCTCCAACAGGCGAGGCTCGAAGGCCAAATAGACACGTTAAAAGAGGAGAATGACAGGCTGAGACAACAAGTGGATGAGCTGCTGCGCGAAACTGTACCAGACGCAAAACAGAATATACAAAATTGAGAAGATGAACTGCGAAAAGCACGAGAGGAAAACAGCCACCTTCAAGGCGCTCTAATAAAAACGACACAGACTTTCGCATCTGTAGTTGCAGTAGGTAACCCAAAACCACGTAAAACGGTTGCAAAGATGGAAAAAGCCAAGGAAAAACTGGCTACAACACTATTTTTTAGACCTACAAACAATCAAAACACTAAAGATGTTCGGGACGCATTGACGATAGAAATAGATCATCAACAAGAAAAATTGAAGATCATGGCCATAAGAACCACACGAACGGTCGTGATAGTGGAAACAGCATCCGAAGGAGACTGTAAAAAGTTACAGACAAGGGCAGAAACGATACGACACATTAGGTGCGAAGAAACTAAAAAACGACGACCATTACTTATAACTCATGGGGTCCCAACTACAGATACGGAGAGTGAATTTCTCTTACAGCTTTATAGACTAAATATGGAAGGAAATATTAGCGAAGAAGAATTTTCTGAAGGGGTGAAGATCAAATTCAAAGCAGAGCAGAAGGGGAGGAGCGAAACTAGCATAGTGTTGGAAGTTACACCAAAGATAAGAACAATTATTTTGAATCAAGAACGAGTTTTTATAAATTTCCTGGCACTATATATTGAGGACTAAGATGCAATAAGTAAATGTTTTAAATGCTGTGGGTTAGGCCACACAACTAAGTACTGTGATGATGAACAAATAACCGGGCCAAGTGTGGGGAGAAGTGACATAAAAGTTGACTGCTTGTCAAGGGAACCCCCAATAGGATGCATTCCATGTAAAAGAAGAAACAAAGTTTGTAACAAAGGAGGAAGCTCAGACTGCCCAACATACAAGATGCTACACGACAGACTGACCGCTAAAATTCAATACGAATAGAGAAGAAAACGTAAATAAATTGAGGATACTACAGTTACGTATGAAGAATAGCATCATGGTGAGCAACGAGCTTCCTAAGGCAATGGAGGAGACACGAATTGATATAGCATGTTTGCAGGAACCATATTCAAGAAACGGCAAACTGATATGCATCCCAAGTAATAGTAGAGTGATAACAGGAGATACACAATCGATGGCAGCATTGGTAGCAAAACCAGCAGGTATAACTATTACTAAAATTACTCAGTTAAGTAATACTCATGCAACAACAGTAGAACTGAAAAGAGGAAGTGATACGTGGATAATAGCATCCCTGTACGCCCAATAATCCCATGACATAGAACGATATGCGGATTGGATTAAGATGGTGGCGGAATATGCAAGAGGGGGAAAATTGCTCGTCGCAGCTGATATTAACGCAAAGTCAACCCTTTGGCATCCAAAAACCACAGATTATAGAGGAAGAATTATCAATGAAATCCTCGCTGAGCACAATCTATAGATTCTAAACAAAGAAGGAGAACCACCAACGTTCGACAATGGCAGGTCACAGAGCGAGATAGATATAACTATAGTTAACGACAAAGCTTTACCACACTGTCACAGGTGGGAAGTGCGGCCAGGGCTGGTACATAGTGACCATAATGGGATAGTGATAGAGTTACATGGGACTCTAGAGACCAGTAATCGAGAAGAAAAGCAGTTCAGCCTGAAGAGAGCAAACTGGCCTAAACTGAGACAGATAGTAGAATCAGCTGATCTTGCTTCAAAACGTGGTAGTATGGACTACAGAATCCATGTCCTCACGCAACTATTAGTAAGGGCACAGGAAGAAAGCATTCCATGGCACAACTGCAGGCCCAAAACACGAACGCCATGGACCATTGAATTATCCCTACTCCGAAAAGATAGTAGGAAGAAACGCATATTTTATCAAAAGGCTCTAACCATACAAGATAAAGAAATCAGATTGGCTGACTATGGTAATGCGAAAGCAAAATATAAAGAAAAATTAACTGTCACAAGGGAACAGCATTGGCACAATTATGTCAAAACGCAATTAGCTGAAAATATCTGGGGCACTCCATATAAGCTTTTGACAGAGACGATTAAATCGCCCACCATACTGTCTACACTGAAACCACCAAATGGGAACATGACGAGAGGATGGAGGAGCACTGAGGAATATCTGCTTTTTAAACTTTTACCAGATGATGACCCGACCTCAGATATCCCAGAACACGCGAATATGCGACGAAGTTTTAATGATGTCTATCTGACAGAAGCAGTAACTCCCCCTTTCGCGAATGAGGAAGTACAAAGGGCAATTTTCAGTATGAAAAGCCGGAAAGCACCGGGCCCGGACAGTATACATCCGGAGATATTACACCAAGTAGGTGTACAGATAACGCCTTTCTTGACAAAGATTCTAAACGAGGCACTATCGGAAGGGAAAATACCGGCTTCGTGGAAAACAGCAAACACAGTGATAATAAAAAAGGCAGCCAATAAAGACCCTACGAATCCGAGGTCATACAGGCCCAAATGTCTATTAAACACGCTGGCAAAAGTTCAAGAAAGACTACTATGCCATCGTCTCCAAGCCCACAGAGAGTTTCAGGGACTTAGCGAGCATCAGTATGGTTTTCGCAAGAATAAGTCAATAGATGACGCCATCAACAAAGTGCTTCGAATTATTAATGGCACTGACAGGAAATATGCAGTAGCAATACTGATAGATATACAAGGAGCATTTGACAACATTTGGTGGCCTGGATTATTCCTACGGCTAAGAGAGCTGCAGGTCCCGGGAACCCTGTACTACAGCTTGAAAGATTACATCCGAGATAGGGTCGTCCAATTAAAAGAAGGCAACAGAAAGGTAGCCAAGAAAATAAAAAAAAGGATGCCTACGAGAATCTATCCTAGGGCCCATATTCTGGGATATTACAATTGAGCTACTTCTCAGTTTCATGGAAGAAAGCGTCAACACGGAAGAGATCGTGGGCTATGCTGACGATCTAACAGTTTTAGCGACGGCGAACTCAAGAGCTGAATTGGAAACAAAGCCAAATGACACCCTGCTTCAAATGAACAACTGGTACCAGAAATATAAGTTAACAATAGCTGTAGCAAAGACGTCATATATGTTGATGAAAGGAAACATACAGCGGAACCCAATGATAAGATTAGGTACTAATAACATTGCCAGGAAGAAGGTAGCTAGATACCATGGAGTCCAGCTAGACGAAAATTTATGCAGCATATAAAGCTGACAACAAAAATGGTTCAAATGGCTCTGAGCACTATGGGACTCAACGGCTGAGGTCATCAGTCCCCTAGAACTTAGAATTAGTTAAACCTAACTAACCTAAGGACATCACAAACATCCATGCCCGAGGCAGGATTCGAACCTGCGACCGTAGCGGTCTTGCGGTTCCAGACTGCAGCGCCTTTAACCGCACGGCCACTTCGGCCGGCGCAGCTGACAACAGACAAGGCAGTAACTATTCTACATAAACTCATCAGAATAAATACTGTAGAGTATAGGATGCCACTAAGAATGATCAAGACGTATTACTATGCAATATACGAGTCGATAGTGAATTTTGCCTCTAGCACATGGGCACACAGATTACGTCTATCGACATACACTCCTGGAAATGGAAAAAAGAACACATTGACACCGGTGTGTCAGACCCACCATACCTGCTCCGGACACTGCGAGAGGGCTGTACAAGCAATGATCACACGCACGGCACAGCGGACACACCAGGAACCGCGGTGTTGGCGCTAGCTGCGCAGCATTTGTGCACCGCCGCCGTCAGTGTCAGCCAGTTTGCCGTGGCATACGGAGCTCCATCGCAGTCTTTAACACTGGTAGCATGCCGCGACAGCGTGGACGTGAACCGTATGTGCAGTTGACGGACTTCGAGCGAGGGCGTATAGTGGGCATGCGGGAGGCCGGGTGGACGTACCGCCGAACTGCTCAACACGTGGGGCGTGAGGTCTCCACAGTACATCGATGTTGTCGCCAGTGGTCGGCGGAAGGTGCACGTGCCCGTCGACCTGGGACTGGACCGCAGCGACGCACGGATGCACGCCAAGACCGTAGGATCCTACGCAGTGCCGTAGGGGACCGCACCGCCACTTCCCAGCAAATTAGGGACACTGTTGCTCCTGGGGTAGCGGCGAGGACCATTCGCAACCGTCTCCATGAAGCTGGGCTACGGTCCCGCACACCGTTAGGCCGTCTTCCGCTCACGCCCCAACATCGTGCAGCCCGCCTCCAGTGGTGTCGCAACAGGCGTGAATGGAGGGACGAATTGAGACGTGTCGTCTTCAGCGATGAGAGTCGCTTCTGCCTTGGTGCCAATGATGGTCGTATGCGTGTTTGGCGCCGTGCAGGTGAGCGCCACAATCAGGACTGCATACGACCGAGGCACACAGGGCCAACACCCGGCATCATGGTGTGGGGAGCGATCTCCTACACTGGCCGTACACCACTGGTGATCGTCGAGGGGACACTGAATAGTGCACGGTACATCCAATCCGTCATCGAACCCATCGTTCTACCATTCCTAGACCGGCAACGGAACTTGCTGTTCCAACAGGACAATGCACGTCCGCATGTATCCCGTGCCACCCAACGTGCTCTAGAAGGTGTAAGTCAACTACCCTGGCCAGCAAGATCTCCGGATCTGTCCCCCATTGAGCATGTTTGGGACTGGATGAAGCGTCGTCTCACGCGGTCTGCACGTCCAGCACGAACGCTGGTCAAACTGAGGCGCCAGGTGGAAATGGCATGGCAAGCCGTTCCACAGGACTACATCCAGCATCTCTACGATCGTCTCCATGGGAGAATAGCAGCCTGCATTGCTGCGAAAGGTGGATATACACTGTACTAGTGCCGACATTGTGCATGCTCTGTTGCCTGTGTCTACGTGCCTGTGGTTCTGTCAGTGTGATCCCTTCCTGGGACAATGAATTCACGGTGTTCTTATTTCAATTTCCAGGAGTGTATGTGACAGCCGCCAGAAGTGGTCAGAGGAATGTACTCCTGCGGCTATCTGGCGCCTTCGGAACAACATCTACTGAAGCCCTATGTGTAGTGCTTGGCACGTATCCTATAGATACAACAATAAGGTACAGAGTGGCAGCGTGTTGGCTGAGACGGGGACAGAATCACAAAGTTCAGGAGATAACTGACGAGGATGTCCCAACCAGACACGACTTAAAGCGATGGAGACTGATGGTGTGGCAAAGGCAGTGGGACATCAGTGAAAAGAGCAGGCGCCTGTATGAGTTTTTTCCTGGTATTGAAGAGCGCCTAAAAATGAGACATGCTGACCCAGGCGTAGGCATGATGCACTTCCTTACGGGTCACGGACCTTACCCAACATACTTTATCCTTATACGCCAGGACAGAGCTGCCAACTGCACATGTGGAAACGTGGGCACACCAGAGCATGTTGTTCTCCAGTGCAATAGACATGGCCGGCCGAAGTGGCCTTGCGGTTAAAGGCGCTGCAGTCTGGAACCGCAAGACCGCTACGGTCGCAGGTTCGAATCCTGCCTCGGGCATGGATATTTGTGATGTCCTTAGGTTAGTTAGGTTTAACTAGTTCTAAGTTCTAGGGGACTAATGACCTCAGCAGTTGAGTCCCATAGTGCTCAAAGCCATTTGAACCATTTTGCAATAGACATGAACCAAGTGAGGCAGTACAACTGCTACAAGACATGTGAAGCAAGCGCTGCTGGAGCCTGATAAACGGAAGTTAATCAGTGATACAGCAGACAAAGTCTCGAAGGCCCTGAAGGAAGAGTACAGGGGAGAGAGGCAACGCCAAGCTGCGCAGTTTCGGCCACAGCAACGACAGACACTCCAGGACGACAGTGATAGCGTGGAAACAGAGGGAGATAGCGCCGACGAGAGCTAACACGATTATACCAAGAACTGTAAAGTTGTAATGCTCTGACGGTATAAACAGATATTACAGCTATGATGTACAAATTGTGAGTTTTATGACTGACCAATTGTAAGTTATATGAATTGACGCAGTAGTAATATGTTAAGTTAACTTGTGTTTGAAAAATTTAAGCTGGTGACTGAACAACATTCTCAATGTTAATATTAATGTCAATGGAAAGTTTTATATCACGTCCTAGATAGGTAAGGTTTTTATGCATTTAATGCAAGTAACAACTGAACAACCATATACATATGATATCTATTAATGTTAAGTTTTATATTCACGTAATCAAATATTAGTAAAGTTTCAATGGTCATATAGAAGTAGCAAATTAATATGAGCACCAAATAAGCCTGTCTGAATTTAAAGTCTGCACTCTTGCTAAAAGAACTGTAACGAAATTTTATCAATGAACTTGCATGTTTAAGACATAAATCATTAATAAAAAAAAAAATGGTTCAAATGGCTCTGAGCACTATGGGACTTAACTACTGTGGTCATCAGTCCCCAAGGACTTAGAACTACTTAAACCTAACTAACCTAAGGACATCACACATATCCATGCCCGAGGTAGGATTCGAACCTGCGACCGTAGCAGTCGCGCGGTTCCGGACTGCGCGCCTAGAACCGCTAGACCACCGCGGCCGGCAATCATTAATCATTAATTAATTTTATACAATATCTTAACTTAAAATAACCTTAAACTCTAGAATTATAATGTTGTCAAATATATGTATATTCATTTTTCAATAAGTATTTATGGCTGCAAATCAATACTCAGAAATAGGGCATAGTGGTCCACCTCCACGTTGGTGGGGCACGGGCAACGACACACAGAGTAAGGTCGTAGCGTTCTGTGTGTCTGCTAAGAGACCAGCCCATAGGCTAGAAAGGACCCGTCTTATGTATAAAGATGGTGGGTTATTACAAACAGTAGCAGCAGTGAAAAAAAAAAAAAAGCCGTAACCCGATTTAGCAGAACCTTCTCTCAGTGGAAGAGTAGTCAAAATAAACGAACACGAGTTTCGGCCTATCCGTAGATTTCTGAGAAAACGGTCGTCAAAGTTTTCGATGTAATTTAGATGTCTTTTAGCGGTCGATAAGTTTAGCCATCTGTTGGCACAGTGTACCATAGAAGAATACTAGATGAATGTTTCTCATCAAATTAAGGGATACAAATACGTCATGTATATTGTTAGATTAAACCTGGGTTTCACAATAAGTGTAATTTATTATGTGATGCATCTATGTATGATATTTTCGGGGTACAAATGTCTTTAAATTCTCATATTATTGCATTTCGTTCTTATACCAATTCTGAATTCTTATAAGATATTCTCACGCTTATTCTTCAGGAAGTTTTTATGCGTTCTCTTGGATTACACCGATCGTAGAAATATTCGACATAGAAGTTTGGAACCCCATGAGCACCGCGCGAGGGCAAGTTTGCCACAGCGACATTTATTCGAACAAATCTCATTCGGGCAAGATATGTCGTTAACATTGCTGAAGATTTCACACACTGGCATAATTTCGCGGCAAACTACGTGTAAGGATCACTTTTACAACATTGGCGCTTGCAACTGATAACGTATAGACATACACTACTGGAATGTCACCGCAAACAATTGAAAATAATGTTTCCATTCATTTATTACTTTCTTTCATTTTCTTCACTGATTCAACACATACGCGATTAGCAGAAGAATAACGACAATGCTGTTTCAATATGCACCGGGGAACACTCGTCTAGTAATCTTTTACGGACATGGACAGATAAACAAGAGACAATATAAAAATAGTATCCGGGTGTCGAACACGGGGCGCAAAAGCGTGAAACCGCGACGCTAGGCACTACGCTAACGCTTCTTTTGAATCAGTCACTCCCTAAAAATCACATACAGGACTGCAGAAAGTGTGACCGTTCTTTACTCAAAAACGATAGACCATCTACAGATTAGCGGAGATCCGTGTTCGGTTATTTTGATTACTGTTCCACTGAATGAAGTTTCAGGAAATCGGATTCTGGTCCCTGCTATGTTCTCCTCGTAAATACCACGTTAATGCCAACTACAACTACTCAGTAACACAACGCAGCAAATTTTGTATTTAGGAAGGCTGCAATACACTTTAAAAAGCATAATTTAACGGGGCAGCGGAAATTTATAGTGAAATGGTTATATGCATCTTCTTTTATTGAAAAATTTCAAAGGAAAGCTTGCTCCTCGAAGTCCCAAATAGGCTTTCACCGAAGAATTAAGCAGCAGATTTTACTAAAAATAATGCGAAAGTGACAGCAAGGACTTGTTCAGTTTCCCTTTCGCCGAAGAAGCGCATCAGCGGAAAGATCCGAAGGCCTTTGTATGTACTCTCGCTGCCATTTAATTGGCCCAGCTCCATTGTTTGATTCCTTTGTCTGCAGATTCAATTAACTTGCAGATAATTTTCATTAGTCAGCTTTGTGCGTGACTGGAGCGAACCGGTTTATTGTATTCGCTGTTCGAAACGGGGCCACTCTCTTCGATATGGAGGGCAAAGAGAGGTCGCGACGCAGCGGAACCATCGGTGCAAGACTTCAGGTATGGCACGGCAGCTGACACACAGCAATTCTCCTTAATCTCCCACATTCTATCTTCACATTAGATTGTACACTCCTGGAAATGGAAAAAAGAACACATTGACACCGGTGTGTCAGACCCATCATACTTGCTCCGGACACTGCGAGAGGGCTGTACAAGCAATGATCACACGCACGGCACAGCGGACACACCAGGAACCGCGGTGTTGGCCGTCGAATGGCGCTAGCTGCGCAGCATTTGTGCACCGCCGCCGTCAGTGTCAGCCAGTTTGCCGTGGAATACGGAGCTCCATCGCAGTCTTTAACACTGGTAGCATGCCGCGACAGCGTGGACGTGAACCGTATGTGCAGTTGACGGACTTTGAGCGAGGGCGTATAGTGGGCATGCGGGAGGCCGGGTGGACGTACCGCCGAATTGCTCAACACGTGGGGCGTGAGGTCTCCACAGTACATCGATGTTGTCGCCAGTGGTCGGCGGAAGGTGCACGTGCCCGTCGACCTGGGACCGGACCGCAGCGACGCACGGATGCACGCCAAGACCGTAGGATCCTACGCAGTGCTGTAGGGGACCGCACCGCCACTTCCCAGCAAATTAGGGACACTGTTGCTCCTGGGGTATCGGCGAGGACCATTCGCAACCGTCTCCATGAAGCTGGGCTACGGTCCCGCACACCGTTAGGCCGTCTTCCGCTCACGCCCCAACATCGTGCAGCCCGCCTCCAGTGGTATCGCGACAGGCGTGAATGGAGGGACGAATGGAGACGTGTCGTCTTCAGCGATGAGAGTCGCTTCTGCCTTGGTGCCAATGATGGTCGTATGCGTGTTTGGCGCCGTGCAGGTGAGCGCCACAATCAGGACTGCGTACGACCGAGGCACACAGGACCAACACCCGGCATCATGCTGTGGGGAGCGATCTCCTGCACTGGCCGTACACCACTGGTGATCGTCGAGGGGACACTGAATAGTGCACGGTACATCCAAACCGTCATCGAACCCATCGTTCTACCATTCCTAGATCGGCAAGGGAACTTGCTGTTCCAACAGGACAATGCACGTCCGCATGTATCCCGTGCCACCCAACGTGCTCTAGAAGGTGTAAGTCAACTACCCTGGCCAGCAAGATCTCCGGATCTGTCCCCCATTGAGCATGTTTGGGACTGGATGAAGCGTCGTCTCACGCGGTCTGCACGTCCAGCACGAACGCTGGTCCAACTGAGGCGCCAGGTGGAAATGGCATGGCAAGCCGTTCCACAGGACTACATCCAGCATCTCTACGATCGTCTCCATGGGAGAATAGCAGCCTGCATTGCTGCGAAAGGTGGATATACACTGTACTAGTGCCGACATTGTGCATGCTCTGTTGCCTGTGTCTATGTGCCTGTGGTTCTGTCAGTGTGATCATGTGATGTATCTGACCCCAGGAATGTGTCAATAAAGTTTCCCCTTCCTGGGACAATGAATTCACGGTGTTCTTATTTCAATTTCCAGGAGTGTATATGGACCCATTAATGAGATCGACGACGAATCAGTTCACGCATTAAAGAAGAATGTTCGTAATAGTGGCAAAAAATGTTGAGCCTTTTATTTTTATTTATACACTTTTTTTATGTATTAAATATTTTTGTAGCAGTATAGTTCTGTATCCTGCTGTCCCCTGATTTCAATGTTTAATTTGTGCTAGAAAGGACGTAAAGGTAACTTGTGTCAACCAATTGGCAGTGCAACGCCATAAATAATTGTGAACCTAACAAGACGAGCAGTTAACAGAAGAAGCTTGGAAGCAGTGTAAAGTTTCGGTCTCATAGAAACGAACTAAACTGCTGTTTTCAGAGAAATGATTCAGAAATTATGTATGTCATTATTAACAATTCTTCTGCGTATGATAAGTGCAGCAATAAATTTTCAATGTTATACGACGACATTGACAAGGGCGTGTTATGGGTCATATGCACCCCTTTGTAAGACCTACGAAGATGTCGTACAGTTCAAAACATCGACTGCTAAATACTGGATGTATGAAGCCAACATTAGATTCTGCTATGGCATGAGATGTTCAAATGTGTGTGAAATCTTATGGGACTTAACTCCTAAGGTCATCAGTCCCTAAGCTTACACACTACTTAACCTAAATTATCCTAAGAACAACACACACACACCCATGCCCGAGGGAGGACCCGAACCTCCGCCGGGACCAGCCGCACAGTCCATGACTGCAGCGCCTTGGACCGCTCGGCTAATCCCGCGCGGCTGCATGAGATGTGTTGATGTTTTGAGACACAAGTGAATGACCCTTTGCCTTCTACTGATCTGTGTGTTTCATGTGATAGTACGTGGTTGAAGAAGGATCCCCCCCCCCCCCTGCCCCTTCGTCGAGTTTGAGGAGTCATACGTATGTTGACAAAAATTTTGGATTTGTACGTGACGAGCAAATATTGTACTACTTGTGCTCAGAGGAAGACATCAGGTGACATGGAATAAGGGGCTGTTGTTGTTGTGGTCTTCAGTCCTGAGACTGATTTGATGCAGCTCTCCGTGCTACTCTATCCTGCGCAAGCTTCTTCATCTCCCAGTACCTACTGCAACCTACATCCTTCTGAAACTGTTTAGTGTATTCATATCTTGGTCTCCCTCTGCAAATTTTACCCTCCACACTGCCCTCCAATACTAAATTGGTGATCATTTAATGCCTCAGAACATGTCCTACTAACCGACCCGTTCTTCTAGTCAAGTTGTGTCACAAACTTCTCTTCTGTCCAATTCTATTCAATACCTCCTCATTAGTTATATGATCTACCCATCTAACCTTCAGCATTCTTCTGTAGCACCAATTTTCGAAAGCATCTATTTTCTTCTTGTCCAAACTAGTTATCGTCCATGATTCACTTCTCATACATGGCTACGCTCCACACAAATTGTAAATTGGCTTTCGCTCCCTGTATTTTAACCCTGCCACCTTCAGAATTTGAAAGAGATTATTCCAGCCAACATTGTCAAAAGCTTTCTGTAAGTCTACAGTTGCTAGAAAAGTAGGTTTGCCTTTTCTTAATCTAGCTTCTATGGTAAGTCGTAAGGTCATTATTGCCTCACGTGTTCCAATATTTCTACGTAATCCAAACTGATCTTCCCCGAGGTCAGCGTCTACCAGTTTTTCCATTCGTCTGTAGAGAATTCGCGTTAGTATTTTGCAGCTGTGACTTATTAAACTGATAGTTCGGTAATTTTCACATCTGTCAACACCTGCTTTCTTTGGGATTGGAATTATTATATTCTTCTTGAAGTCTGAGGGTATTTCGCCTGTCTCATACATCTTGCTCACCAGATGGTAGAGTTTTGTCAGGACTGGCTCTCCCAAGGTCGTCAGTAGTTCCAATGGAATGTTGTCTACTCCGGAGGCCTTGTTTCGACTCAGGTCTTATAGTGCTCTGTCAGACTCTTCACGCAGTATCGTATCTCCCATTTCATCTTGATCTACATCCTCTTCCATTTCCATAACATTGTCCTCAAGTACATTGCCCTTGTAGAGAACCTCTATATACTCCCTCCACCTTTCTGCTTTCCCTTCTTTGCTTAGAACTGGGTTTCCATCTATGCTCTTTATGTTCATGCAAGTGGTTCTCTTATCTCCAAAGGTCTCTTTAATTTTCCTGTAGGCAGTATCTGTCTTACCCCTAGTGAGATAAGCTTCTACATCCTTACATTTGTCCTCTAGCCATCCCTGCTTAGCCATTTTGCTCTTCCTGTCATTCTCGTTTTTGAGAAGTTTGTATTCCTTTTTGCCTGCTTCATTTACTCTATTTTTATATTTTCTCTTTTCATCAATTAAATTCAATATATCTTGTATTACCCAAGGATTTCTACTAGCCCTCGTCTTTTTACCTACTAGGTCCTCTGCTGCCTTCACTACTTCATCTCTCAAAGCGACCCATTCTTCTTCTAGTGTATTTCTTTCCCCCATTCCTGTCAATTGTTCCCTTATGCTCTGCCTGAAACTCTGTACAACCTCTGGTTCTTTCAGTTTAACCAGGTCCCATCTCCTTAAATTCCCAGTTTCTTCAGTTTTAATCTAGAGTTCTTAACCAATAGATTGTGATCACAGTCCATATCTGCCCCTGGAAATGTCTTACAATTTAAAACCTGGTTCCTAAATCTCTGTCTTACCATTATGTAATGTATCCGAAAACTGTCAGTATCTCCAGGTTTCTTCCATGTATACAACCTTCTTTTATGAATGTTGAACCAAGTGTTAGCTATGATTAAGTTGTGCTCTGTGCAAAATTCTATCAGGCGGCTTCCTCTTTCATTTCTTAGCCCCAATCCATATTCACCTACTACGTTTCCTTCTCTAGTACCTTCCGCCGCAGAAGTCGAACACGCAGCAGAACAAATGGACGTGGTCAGCCCATAGAGGGCTGCTTCGCGGAGCTATTCCGCGCAGCGGCTCTCGTGCAGCGAGGGCGCCACCGCTAAGCCACGTGCAGACAGCAGCCAATAGCCGCTACCTCCGGTTAAGCATATAGGGACCCGCTCTGCCCTCGTCCAGCAACTCCCACCCGGACTTGGAAATCCTCTCTGCCCTTCATATCCACAATGCCTCTGGTCCCACCTACCTCATGCGGGTGTTCTCTGAGTCCACCTCCCCCAGGGTGCCCTGATATACCACCGTCGCCACCCTGTCGAATCCTCCAAATCTCCTCCCCAATCCTACCGTTGCTAGCGATGCCTGATGTTAAATGGCCACCTGACTCCCAGCTGCAAAAAACCCCCACCTGTCCCCATTGCAAGGCCTCCCACTTTTTTAAGAACTGCCCCAACCTCGCTGCTCCTTCATCCTGTGATACCTGCAATGGCCCCCATCCCACCTACTCCCACAAGTGTAAAGCTAAACCCCCTCCAGCCACCCTTGAGCTTACTGTCCCACTTCGTCCCGTCGATCCCCCTGTCCATCCCAACAATTCCCTCCGTCCACCCCCCACGGCCGAGGCCATCATCTGGTTCCTTACCGTTGTACTCCAAAACATTCACCCATTTCAGCGCCCCCAAACCTTCCAACAAATCTCCCTTGCCGCTCGCTCCGTTTTCCACCTGAACACCTTCGCCACTTACTCCCAGAACCAAGCCCACTTCACCTTCACCTGCCTCGACACCCTAGTTTAAGTCTCTTCCCTTTCCTCTCCTCCCCCCCTCCTTCCCGCCATAGCGCGGCACGAGTATCGCATCCTCTTCCAGAACATTTTCGCCTTCCGCTTCAACTGATACCTCCTCTTGCACACTCTCTCCCACCACCAGGTTGACACTTTCCTCTTGAACGAAACCTTTCTCGAGCCCCACCATTCTATCCGCACCTCTCCCTATATCCTCCACCGCACTGACGCTCCTGGTCCTCGTGTGCAGGGTGGAGTCACGATTGGCCACCTTAAGCATATCCCCATCCGGCCACAACCTCTCTTCAATGACCCCACTGAACACCTTATCCTTAGCGTCTTCTTCCCCTCCCTCACCCTTACCTGTGCGACCATCTATGTCCGCTCCCCTGCTCCTCTTCCTTATGACTTCATCTCGCACAATGACCACACCTTGTCCACCTATGTGATTGCCACCGACCTCAACATCCACGGCCCCGCTCCTGCTGTCCTTCGGCGATGGCATCAGATCCTCTCGACAATCCAAGGTGACCTTGTTCCCCTTCCCCAGCACACACGACCCAAAAGTGACACCGGCCCCAATGTTTTCATTGCCTCCGCCAACCTCCTTGGGTGTATCGCTGTCGCCATCCTTGACCCCACAGGTAGCAATCACCTCCCTGTCCTTCTCACCATAACGTCTGCTCCCCGCCCCCCTCCGGCTCCGCACCCTGCACCCCCTCCCAAGGTCGTCCATGACTATCACCGTGCCAACTGGGATGCCTACCGGGACTCCATCTCCACCCAGGTCGAAAGCCACCCTCTTACCTGTCACCATCCTGACGACATCATCCATGCCTCATTCTTCCTGCAGAAGGTAGTTACTGACGCCGTAGACGCACATGTTCCTACTAAAACCATCCACCCACACCGTCCCACTCTCCCTCCGTGGCCAGCCGGAGTGACCGAACGGTTCTAGGCGCTACAGTCTGGAACCGCGTGACCGCAATGATCGTATGTTCGAATCCTGCCTCGGACATGGATGTGTGTGATGTCCTTAGGTTAGTTAGGTTTAAGTAGTTCTAAGTTCTAGGGGACTGATGACCTGAGAAGTTAAGTCCCATAGTGCTCAGAGCCATTTGAACCATCTCCCTTCGCGGGCTGTCCTCCTCCTCCGTGGATCCCACCGCCTCTATCGCTCCTTCCTGCGCACTCGTGACAGGGATACACTCCAACGCCACCGACAAATACAGCGACACGTACGGAACCTTATTATAGCATCCAAACTCCGAGACTGGCGCCAGACCTGCACACGACTCAACGCCACCCTCCCTATCAACTCCTCCAAGCACTGGTCCGCCTTCCATCGCCTTACTGGTTCCCTTTCCGCTCCCCAATACCCGCTTCTCCATAACGATCGCCCCCTTCCTGACAACCTCAGTAAGGCCAGCCACTTCGCTTCCCACCTTTCCTAGGTCTTCTCCATCCCCGATGATCCCCACTTTGATAATTCTCTTTTCCCCACCGTCATGGAACGTGCCGATACCTCGGTCGCTCCACTTGCTCCTAGTCTCCAGTACTTGGGGCAGTTGCCCCCCTCCAAAATAAACACTCCCATCACAGCACAAGACATTAAACTTATCCTCCAATCCAAATGCAACACGGCCCCTGGTTACAACTGTGTCACCTACCGTCACCTTTGAGAAGGCCCCTACTTCTTCCTGACTGTCCTCGCCCATCTCTATAATGTCATCCTCTCTACTGGCTTCTACCCTGACCTGTGGAAGACCTCCTGCATTGTCTTATTCCTCGAACCCAACAAACCCCATTCTGCCACCTCTTCCTATCGTCCCATCTGCCTCACCTGCGTCTTTAGTAAGGTCCTTGAATCCATCCTCTCCCACCGTATCCATCAGGACCTTGCTCAACACCACCTCCCCCCCCCCCCCCCTTACCCAGTGTGGCTTCCGACCCTCCTTCTCTGCTGAAGACCAACTCCTCAACCTTCTGCCCCTCCAGCTCAACTCCCGTCGCCCCGCCATTTTTGTTTCCCTTGACCTCCAAAATGCCTATGACTGTGTATGGCATCCTGGTCTCCTCTTTAAACTCCAAACCGACAAACTGCCTATCAATTTTGTCCGCCTGGTCGCTTCCTTCCTCTCGCACCATCCTTCCTATGTCACCCTCCACAACACCAACTCCCATATCTTTTATCCCACGGCTGGCGTCCTCCATGGTTCTGTCCTCTCTCCTCTCCTTTATCTCTTGTATACAGCTGATATGCCCAAGCCACCCTCACCAGTCCACCTTCTCCAGTATGCTGATAACGCTGCCTTCCTGGCTCTCTATCCTACCCTTCAACGGTCTCAATGTTCCCTCCAAACCCACCTTAACCAGTTCACCACTTGGTGTAACAAGTGGTTCCTCCGCCTCAACCCCTCCAAAACCCAGGCAATCATCATAGGCCGCACCACTCGCTCCTTTCGCCTCCATGATTTCTACCTCACCCTTTATGGTCTTCCCATCCAGCTCACCCCCACCCTGAAATACCTTGGCCTCACATTCGACCGACACCTCACCTGGACCCCTCATCTCCAGACCGTCCAGCAGAAAGCCCATTCTCGCCTCCGCCTTCTGAAACTCCTGTCTAGCTGGACATGGGGATTGCATCCTTCTACCATCCTCCACACCTACAAATCCGTCATCCGTCCTATCCTCTGTTACGCCAACATTGCCTGGATCTCCGCCACCACCCGCTTTTACAAGGCCCTCCAAATCCTTGAACGCCATGCGCACCGCCTTGCCTTCCGTATCCACCTTCCTTCCCCTACACGGCTCCTGTATGAACTGATCCCCTTCCCCCACCTCCTCCTGTTCCTCCAACATCTCCGCATCCTTTACATTGTACGCAGGCTTGATCCCCCCCACCCTCTGGTTTCCTCCTTCCTCTCCACCCCTCGCCCATTGCCACGCCTCTATCGCTGTATCCCTCCCTCTCTCCACCTCCACACCCTCCATCTCCTTCATCAGGGAAATTTACAACGCCTCCCCCTCCTGGATGATGAACTTCGCCGTGACATCTACCCTTCCTTCCAACTATAACCTGGCCTTGTTCTCCCCCACCCTCCCCAGAGCCCCATTTTTCCTCTTCCCTCCTTCTCCCAGAGCGGATTTTCAGCACGCCCCCCGCTCATCTCCCCCATCTCTTCCCCTCCCTCCCATCTTCTGATCTCTCTCATCTCCTTGCGCCTGGCAGATCCTCTGTTTTGAACATCATCAGTGTGCCACATCAGTGTTGTGTTTAGTGCTGTTTCTCCTGTGCGTCAAGAGGTGTGCTTTTAATTGTGTCCTGCCTTGAGGTTCGCCGTCAGTGATTGTTATGTGCTACGCCATCTGTCGATATCTTTTATGCTCCAGTCATACTGTGCCTTGTGTTCTTTTAACTGTCGCAGCGTGTGGCTTTTTGTGTGTGCTACTTTTCAACAGTTTTAACAGTTTTTTTAACTCCATTTTATGGTCACCCCATTTTTTGTCTATTGCCTTCCATGATGTTCCCCCTTTTTTATATCTATGTTCACCATATTCTCTCCTTTGTTATTTTTACATGTCTTCTATTGTTTGTTCTATGTCTTTCGGCTGAAGAGCAGCGCATATGCTGCTGCCAGCCCGCCTCGATGGGGAATTGAAATACAATAAACAAAAAAAAAAAAAAAGAAACCTAGTCCAGCCAGTCTGATACTCGCTCTGGATTTCGTTTCTATCTCGGCGGTACTGCATTTTGGTCATTGCTCGTTGTTGACATTTGCCTGACTCTGGTTCCGGGTGGATATACGTTTGGTGTTTGGTGTTGTGGTTTCCACAAGCCTCCGTTGCTTATCTCTTCCTCGTTGTGTCGCTCATAGTCGGTCGTGGTCGGTTGTTGTGAGTTGTCGTTGGTCTGTCGTCCGACTCGTCCTGTGTTTACCCAATGGTGCGTGCTCCACCGCCGGCGGCTTCCCTGCCTGGCGGCTCCGATCCGCAGCCCAAGGCGTTCCCGCTGTTGGTTGTGGTTACTACATTTGGCGACGAGGTAAACGGAACATAGGAGTATGGAAGAGAAATTACTCACTCTCTTAGAGCAACAGCAGCAGCTCATGCGGCAGCAGCAGCAGCAGTTGGAGGTCTTACAGACCTCATTGCAGTTGCTCTCGGACAGGGTCAATAAGCGGTATTCCCGCCCACCTCTTTCCCAGGTGCCCCGCTTTCAGATACGTTCCCACGTCCGCCGTCGTTCCCACCGTTCAACGCCGCGAACGTGGATTGGGAAACGTACCTGCATCGTCTGAAGCAACATTTCAGGTGTCGGATGACTCTCTGCAGTGATCGTTGTTCTTGTCTTGGGCCTCACCGGACACGTTTTTCTTGCTCCGTTGGCCGACCCCGTGGCTCTCTCCTTTCACGAGATCTGTGTGTTGCTAACTAACTATTATATCCAGCGATACCACGTGGTTGCGTCTCGCTTGGCATTCCATCTATACCACAAGCAGCCGGGTCAGTCCTACCGTTCCTGGGTGACGGCTTTGCAAGGCCTCAACCGCAAATCCAACTTCACGTGCACCAGTCAGCAGTGCAAGGCGTCATATGCAGATTCGTTAATTCGGGATGTGGTCGTTCAACTGGCGCCCGATCCGGAGGTCCGCACTGCGGCGTTAAAGTTGGATAACCCCTCGTTGGAAGACATTCTGCGTATTGCCCATTCCTTCGAAATTGCTCAAGCGGTGAACGAAGGTGTCATGGCGCGGCCCCAGGTAACGGCAGTCGAGTCCACTTCCCGCTCCACTCCTTATCGCCGTCGACGGGAAGCAGTCTCCAGAGGGCATCGCCGTTGAAATTCCTCGCTGTCTGACGTCTCTATGGCGTCCGAACCGCCGGTCGCCCCTCGACGTCGGCCGCGTGGCCCCCTCCCGTCGTGCCCCCAGTGCTTCTCGGCCCACACTCGAGCTGACTGTAACCATCGCTGGAAGACATGTTCGCTCTGTGAGAAAGAGGGCCACCTTCGATCTGTCTGTCGTAGCCGCTCGATCCGTCCCTGTCCCGCCCCTCCGGGCCACCAGGAGGCCGTCCATGCTTTACACGCAGTCGCCCCTTGGACCGACACACTAGCTCAAAAGTTATTCCTGACCCTTCGCATCTTTAACGAGAACGTTCGTTTCCAAGTCGATACAGGGGCCACAGTTTCTTTGATCAATCTGACGATGCATGCACGTCTAGGGTCTCCAGAATTGTCCCCACCCTCTCGTAGGTTGGTCGTCTACGGCGACGGTTCCATCCCTCTCTGTGGGCAGTTTTCTGTTATGGCCATCTACAAAAACGTTCCCTGGCCCCTTACCCTATTTGTGGTGGACCACCCGTCGGCTTCGGACGTTTTTGGACTAGATGTGTTTACACGGTTTGGCTTTTCCATTCAAGACGAAGTGCAGTTCGTTTCAACTACGGCTCCATTTCAGGACCTAGACGATCTGTGCGCGTCCTTTTCCTCCCTGTTTTCGGCAGACCTGGGCTGCGCTTCCGATTTACAGGCACACATCACTTTACTGCCGAACGCACGGCCTCACTTTTGTCGGGCTCGGCCTATTCCGGTAGCTTTGGGTGCGGCCGTCAAGCAGGAACTCGATCGGCTCCAGGCTGCGGGGGTTATCAAGCCAGTACAATCGAGTGCCTGGGCAACGCCCTTAGTGGTCATCAAGAAACCCAATGGATCGCTCCGTCTTTGTGGGGATTTTGGGGCTACGGTCAATGCTCAGTCTTTGGTCGAAACTTATCCCATTCTTCGTCAGGAAGACCTTCTCGCTAAACTGGCAGGTGGCGAGTACTTTTCTAAGATTGATCTGGCAGAAGCCTATCACCAACTGCCGTTGGATGAGGAATCGCAGGCCATCGTCGTCATCAACACGCCTTTCGGTCTCTATAAATACAAGCGTCTTCTGTTTGGCATTGCCTCTGCCCCTACGATTTTCCAGCGGTATTTCGAGCAACTTATGCAACCAGTACCAGCTTGTGTCAATTACCTCGATGATATCTTAGTCACAGGGCGCACGCGCCAGGAACATCTGGGCAACCTCAGTACCTTATTTCACGCCCTGCAGGCTGCGGGTTTACGTTGTCGACTGGAGAAGTGCAGTTTTTTCAACCGGAAGTGGAGTACTTAGGACAATGGCTCAGTAAAGATGGCATTCGCCCTTCGGACCGCAATGTCGCAGCCGTCGATGCCCTTCCCCGTCCACAAAACTTATCCAAACTCCAGGCATTTTTGGGGGAAGTCAATTATTACTTTAAGTTCTTACCCCAAGCCGTCCACGTCGCGCATCCCCTAAAACGCCTGTGTCGCAAAGGGGTACCTTACACGTGGACTTCTGCCTGGGATCAGGCTTTCACCCGCTTGAAGACGATGCTGAAATCTGCCCCTTGCCTGACGCCTTTCTCTCCGGATCGTCCCTTGGTGGTGGCGGCCGATGCCTCAGCATACGGGATTGGGGCAGTCCTGGCACACAGGAACGAGGATGGGTCGGAACAACCTGTGGCACATGCATCCAAGACGTTAACCCCTGCACAAAGGAATTACTCTCAGATCGAAAAGGAGGCTCTTGCCATTATTTTTGCAGTTCAGAAATTTCACATTTACCTGTTTGGGGCGCAGTTTACCCTCCTCACGGTTCACAAGCCCTTAGTGTCGCTTGTCGGGCCCCGTTCGCACCTCCCAGAACGGACGGCTCAGCGTCTTCAGCGCTGGGCGCTGTTCTTGCGTTATTACACTTACACCATCCACTATAAGCCCACCAGTCAACACACTAATGCAGATCCCTTGTCACGTCTCCCAGCAGGACCCGATATGGCGTTCGACCAGCAGGAAGTCCTGTGCTTCCACATAGACTCTGCCCGCTGGGAGACTCTCGATGGATTTTCTCTGACGGCCACACAAATCGCCGCTTCCACGCGCAGGGACCCCATTCTGCGGAAAGTCCTCCGCTATGTGACCAATGGTTGGCCTCCCTATCTTACCCGACGTTTGAAAACTAACTTCAGCCCGTGGCGTCACGTCTCACTTAGACTTTCGGTGATGGAGGACGTCCTCCTGTTGTCCACGGACTCGGATGCCCATCGGGTGATCATCCCTCCAGACTTACACCACTGCATCCTGCAATTATTACACCGTGGACACTGGGGGATGTCTCGCATGAAGGCATTGGCTCGACGACATGTCTATTGGCCAGGGATCGATGGAGACATTGAGCACCTGGTCCGTGGTGGCACAGTGTGTGCGCGTCATCAGGCTAGTCCTCCACAATCTTTCGTGCCCTGGCCAACACCCAGCCAACCCTGGGACAGGATTCATCTCGATTTTGCAGGCCCCTTCGTAGGCTCCATGTGGCTCCTCATCATTGATGCCTATTCCATATACCCGTATGTGGTTCGCAAGGCATCCACCACCACTGATGCCACCCTCACCACCTTGGCCCAGGTGTTGGCCATTGAAGGTCTTCCTCAGATGTTGGTCACAGATAACAGGCCGCAATTCACGGCGTCCTCGTTCCAGACCTTCTGCTCTGCTAATGGTATCAAACACATTAGCTCTCCCCCCTTCCATCCTTCATCCAATGGCGCGGCGGAACGCCTGGTCCGCACTTTCAAACAGGAGCTGATGAAATCAGTGGAGCCGTCGGCCACCACCTCAGCCCTCATCTTGTTTCTAAGCTCCTACTGCACTACACCTGTGGCCAGTCATAGTCCTGCTGAACTCGTTCACGGGGGACAACCTCAGACTCTCCTCCACCTGCTGACACCATCCCTTTCTGGGCCCCGCTCTCGGCCATCCTGGTGCTACGGCCCGGGGCATGGCCGTGTGGCCCGCTCCTATGGCGGCACACCTACATGGACGCCCGCTACAGTGACAGTGGCTCATGGGCGGCGAGTGCCGACTGTACAGACACACAGAGGGCTTGAGCGTTGCCACCACAACCAACTCCGCCCTTGGGCCCCTACCTTGATTCCTCCACCACCGCCTTCCCTGCTTCCTGGTGCGAACACGTCCCTCGAGCCGGAGCCCGTCCTTTCACCCTCCATCTCCTCGCTTGCTCTGCAGACACCCGCCTCACCATGGTATAGAGACGTCCACTGACACCCTGCCCTCTGGTGACACCTTGATGGATGCTGCAGACAGTCTGCCCTCCCCTCCCCCATTGGTCCCTCCGGACGTCTGACAAGCCGTGCCCTCGTTCTGCCCGCCTCGGCATAGTCTGGGGCATTTCCGCCCCTACGCACCAATTTCGGGGGGGGAGGCATCTAGTACCTTCCGCCGCGTAAGTCGAACACGCGGCACAACAAATGGACGTGGTCAGCCCATAGAGGGATCCGCCTCCGCAGCAGCTATTCCACGCAGCAGCTCTCACGCAGCGAGGGCGCCACCGCTAAGTCACGTGCAGACAGCGGCCAATAGCCGCTCCCTCCGGTTTCGTATATAGGGACCCGCTCTGCCCTAGTCCAGTTCCTCTTCAAGCTCCAAACCTTCGCCCTTCCCATTAACTACGTCCGTCTGATCAGCTCCTTTCTCTCCCACCGTCCTTCCTACATCACCATCCATAACACGGATTCCTACACCTTTTTCCCCTCCGCTGGTGTGCCCCAAGGCTCCGTCCTCTCCCCCCTTCTGTACCTTTTGTACACGTTGGACACGCCACCGCCGTCACCCCCCATCCACCTTCTCCAGTTTGCCAATGACACCGCCTTCCTTGCCCTTGCCCCCACCCTGCAGCGCTCCCAACACCTTCTCCAATCCCATCTTGACCGGTTCACCGTTTGGTGCAACCAGTGGTTGCTCAAGTTCAATCCCTCCAAAACCCAGGCGATCATTGTAGGCAAAACCACCCCTTCCTTCTGCCTCCTTGATTTCTATGTCACCATCTATGGCCGTCCTATTCCCCTCACTCTCAAGTACTTTGGTGTCACCCTCGACCGTCGCCTCTCCTGGACTCCCCATGTCCAGACAATCCAAGCCAAGGCATGCTCCCGACTCCGTCTCCTCAAGCTCCTTTCCGGCTGTACGTGGGGTCTGGTCCCCTCCACCATCCTCCACACTTGTAAATCCCTCATCCGCCCATCCTTTGTTACGCCCATCCAGCCTGAATCTCCGCCCCCCCCCTACCTTTTATAAATCCCTCCAAATCCTTGAACGCCATGCTCTCTGCCTCGCCTATCGCATCCGTCTTCCCTCCCCCACGTGGATCCTGTACGATCTCATCCCCCACCTCCTCCTTTTCCTTGAAAGGATATGGATCCTGTACACCTCCCGCAAACTCGATCATCCTCACTCGCTTGTCTCACTCATCCTCTCCCACCCCCGCCTGCTGCCGCACCTGTATTCCCATGTCCCACCCGGTCTCCATCTGTCCACCCTCCTTACCCTCTCCCAAGGTGGCTTCCGCCAGCTCCCCCTCCCTGATGATGTCCTCCTCCTCTCCATGCACCCCTCCTGTCAACTTTGATCCTCCCGCCTCCACTTCCTGCATCCTTTCCCTTAGGCACCCTCCCTCCATTCTCTTTCCTTTTCCCCCATCCCCTTCCTCCACCCCTCTTCCCCGGGGCATCCCCTCCCCATTCCACCCCTCCCCCTATCTCCCCTGCCCATGGCATCTGCTCTCCCCTCTCCCTCTCCCACTCCCCTCCTCCTTTCTTGGCAGGTCCCCGGACTCGTACACGGTTAGTGAACTTTCGCGCGCCGGAGATCAACGCCTCGTGTTTCTGTGTGTGCCGTCGTTTTGTGCAGTGGTTCAGTGTTATTCGTTTTGAGCACCTACGTTCACGTGTGACACTATTCGTCTATGTATGTGTCCAGGTGTCTGACCAAATTTTATCTTGGACTCTACGCCCGTGAACGGCTCCGTGTATTTTAAAAAGTGTTTGTCTCCGTTTCTATGTCCACCATGCTTTTTCTCTAAATGTCTTCATTTGTATCTTTTGTGTTTCTCTGTGGCCTAAGAGCGGCGTAGTATGCTGCTGCTGGCCTGCCTGTAAACAGGTTTAAAAATAACAACAAAGAAAAAAAAACCCTAGTCCAGCCAGTCTGGTACTCGCTCTGGATTTCGTTTCTATCTCGGCGGTACTGCGTTCTGGTCGTTGCTCGTTGTTGACATTTACCTGGCTCTGGTTCCGAGTGGATTTACGTTTGGTGTTTGATGTTGTGGTTTCCACAAGCCTCCGTTGTTTATCTCTTCCTCGTTGTGCCGCTCATAGTCGCTCATAGTCGGTCGTGGTCGATTGTTGTCAGTTGTCGTTGGTCTGTCGTCCGGCTCGTCCTGTGTTTACCCGGTGGTGCGTGCTCCACCGCCGGTGGCTTCCCCGCTTGGCGACTCCGACCCGCAGCCCAAGGCGTTCCCGCTGTTGGTTGTGGTTACTACACCTTCTCTCCCTTTTCCTACTACCGAATTCCAGTCACCCATGACTATTAAATTTTCGTCTCCCTTCACTATCTAAATAATATCTTTTATTTCATCATACATTTCTTCAATTTCTTCGTCATCTGCAGAGCTAGTTGGCATATAAACTTGTACTACTGTCGTAGGCATGGGCTTCGTGTCTATCTTGGCCACAATAATGCGTTCACTACGCTGTTGGTAGTAGCTTACCCGCACTCCTATTTTTTTTATTAATTATTAAACCTACTCCTGCAGTAACCCTATTTGATTTTGTATTTATAACCCTGTATTCACCTGACCAAAAGTCTTGTTCCTGCTGCCACCGAACTTCACTAATTCCCACTATATCTAACTTTAATCTGTCCATTTCCCTTTTTAAATGTTCTAACCTACCTGCCCGATTAAGGGATGTGACATTCCACGCTCCGATCCGTAGAACGCCAGTTTTCTTTCTCCTGATAATGACGTCCTCTTGAGTAGTCCCCGCCCGGAGTTCCGAATGGGGGACTCTTTTACCTCCGGAATATTTTACCCAAGAGGACGCCATCATCATAGGGGAAAGTGGCAAATGAAACCCAAAATGTTTTGCAGCAAGAATTAGGAAGACTCCAGTGGTGGCATGAGTTCGCAGGAATGAAATTAATATTACATTAAAGCCAAATGAGGCATGGTGTTTAATACATAGAATATTTTGATGATGGAAATTCTACTGATCAAGTCAGTTGCAGAATGTAAACCGTACGGAAATAGGTGAAACATTGACAAGTTTGAATCCGTGGGATACATTCAAAACAGAATGGCGAGCGACTTGTGAAACTGAAACGTGGACTAGAGATGAAAAACTCAAAGATGGACGGTCACTGGGTGGGCAACAACGTCTGAATGACACAGAGATTCAAAATCTGCAAATACATTATGGTAAACCGATAAGGAAAAAAAAAAAAACAGGAAATCTGAAAGCAATGCAGAAGGCTGTGTGGATAACATTTTTTTGAGAAGTTTTCAATTGACAACAAACCTGAACATCAAATGTGTGTGTACCTTGCTGAAAATATAATCAAGCAAAGGCAGAAATTAAAACCTATTCACATAAAAGCAGTCTTCCTGAAGGAGTCTCGAATATCACAAATCAACATTTTTACTTTTAACTCATCCAGATCTATTGAAGAAATGCGTTTATGGTGAAACACAAAACCGAAAGGAAACTTTAATAATCTCATTTGAAAGAGATCTCCAAGACAACGTTTTCCTCGTAGACTATTGTTGTAATTTACTAATATCCACAGTTCTGATGTTCATTGGCGTTAAATCTAGAAGAATGAGAAGCCTTTCGGACCTATTTTTGTGGCCAGTTACTTCATTCCAACTTCTGAAATGTCAGTGAATAATTCTGGCAAAAATGCGCGTCAGAAGATTCAGGCTGGAAAAAAAAAGAGCTACCTGAAGACAGAGAACACCACATATACGGTTATGGTCAACGTTATAATAAATTTAGGTGTTTTTGAAAATCAGCCTCTTGCAAACACAATAAATTTATTTTGTATTTACCCAGACATGTTTCGGCACCTATGTGTCATCTTCTGTTGGTAAAATTTTTAATTCTTAAAATTATATCGCTAAATTAACTGCATTATTATACGCCGGTTTTTGTGCCCTTTTTCGTTGTTTTTTTGACAGCATGTATTCCACAATTTTTTTTCGTCCTGCTGCGTGTCAAGTTACTGTCTCTATCAACGGCTATTCTACGCACTGTTTCTACACAGCTTTTTACACAAATTTTGCTCACTAGTTCACCTCATATGCACTTACACGAAATGTGACGAAACGTGATCTGAGCAGGCACTTCTGACATTCTCAGTGGTTTCTCTGGAAGGAAGGTGTGAACGCTTCAGACATTCTTTACAGGTTAGTAGATATATGTGTGGGAACAGCACCAAGTCATAGACCCGTGTTTCTTTGAGTATCAGACCCGTCGGTAATTCTGCTCAAAAATGCAAAAGCGCCGAGCATCTAGTAACTCCACGCAAGCCAAGCAATGCCTTGTGTGTCAGTGACTTAATAATGAAGTCTCAACGAACGACGTTTGATGAACTACAGAAGGGAACAAATCTGTCGTGGGGAACCCACTAAAGGTTCATCTATGAGGATTTTTTGATGAAGTTGGTTGGGTGCACAAGGGGTACCTGACTCCTTTAGCATTGGGTGGATACATATCAACAGTCGGTGCAACAATACAGTGCAGATAGAGCGGAATTCCGAGCGTCTGATCACCTTTCAGGAGTCATGGTTCTCCCAGAACACTCCAGAAAAGTCGATGGAATAGAAGCAGACTAGGAGAACTCGTCCGAAGAAGTTATGGCTGGGACTATTCGTGGAGGAAGAAATGGTGACTTCATTCTGGGATCAGGAAAGGATACTTCTGGTGGACTGTCTCTCTCCCAGTAAGACATTCGATAGAGATCGGTACTTCAGATCACTGCCCTAATTCCACCGATGCATTCAACAACGCTACCATGGAAAATGAGGCTGTGGCATTCTGCCCCAACACGATAACGCGCTACCATATGCCAGTCACCAGATCATTGCGACTGCCATTGCGTGAACTGGGACTTACTGATCTGTCACATCATCAGTATTCGTCAGATCTGGTTCATAGCCACTATGAGCTATTCGACGCAATGAAGGAGCTATGCGGGGTAAGAAGTTCACCTTCAATAACGAACATCATGCAGTTGTCCACCATTGGTTTGCTATGCAAATACGGAAGTTGCCGTAATGGTAGTAAAAGTTCATTGATACTGTCGAGGAATACCTGTAATATAACCTGTATTCGTTTGTTTAGTAAATGGTTCCTGTAAACTACATAAAATTGTAGTGCCAATCATTCGTGAGCGCCCAAAGTATCTCCACAAAATCTTGTTTACAATTCTTTGGACTGAAACAGCTAATCATAGCAGGCGTAATATTTTACACTAAAGCAGTAGCAACATCAAAGCAGTGACAAATGTGTAGTTCGGTGTAAAGCATGTACAATGCGCCGAGCTACAGCAACGCCCATCCACATCGTTGCTAGCCCGTGCTTAATATTTGACGAATGCAGAAGATTATGTAGATTGCCGTCGAGGGTCAACACCGGATGGGGAAGGGGTTAGACAAAACAAAGGCGGGATTAAGGTTTCATTATCAGTGGTCAAGGCATACAAAAACGCACAAAAAAGGATGGTGAGCACGGACGCGAAGGAAAGCAGGCGGAAGAGGGTTGAAGGCACGAGTTGTGTGAGGGGTGGGGGGGAGGGGAGGAGCTGGCCACTGTAGTCGCCAAGGAGCGCCGGGGGCCGGAGGAGAGTTGCCACGACTCGGTGCGGTGTTTATTTTTTCCGGCAGCCCGAGCCCCCGGGGACAATGGCGGGATTTACACAAACTGCCGGCGAGCGCAGCGCCAGACCTCCGCTTCACCTCCTGTCGCAGGCTATCCCCTCCCATTCTCTCATACCCGCAAACTCTTTCGCGACTCTTTCCTTGGTCGCGTACAGAACGAAGTCATCGCTCTTATTGTGCACAACCGTTCCCAACTTAGGGACCTATTTTTTTTTTTCGGGTGGGGGAAGAGGGGGGAAGGGAGGGATACGAGGAGGAAAGGCAGGTGACGATTATCAGTTTCCTGTCTTGTTTGATGTGGCCCACCACAACTTCCTCTTTCGTGCCGAAAGTCCTCATCTCACAGTGTGGCTTTCAACCAGTGCCTCCGACTATTTGTAGAACATGATCCTTGAAGTTTTCCCGTGGTACTGACAAGGGGAAGGCCTCAGACACGGCGAACCGATTCGGCTCAAATTTGCCAGGTGGCTTGTGTACAACCTAAAACGAAGGACTCTAAGATATTTTGGGTCAACACCCCTGACTTTTTGAGAAAATCACGCCTAAAGGTTATGATGAGCAATCGACTCAAAATTGGAGGGATCGATAGATAATTGTAAATAGAGTATTTTTCATCATCAGGTATGGGGTTCGCAAACGCAAGCTTTTCCAGAAATCGAGGAAAGAAACTTTTACAACTGCCGCTTCTGTACCCACATGGTAAACGCTTTTCGCCGACTCTATGGAAGTAACAGTGTAGCTGTCGAAAGATTGCATTCACTAGATGTTCTTGGTGCCGTGAGTATATTTGTTTCGAATATTTATATGACAAGTACCATCAATCTAGTTGTTCGAAGAAAAGTGAGGACACGTAACAGTCACTGGAAGAGCCATTGTAAAGTGACCTGGAGTAACATTTTAGTTGACTACCCCAAGAGGATTGAGAAATTTATTTGCATACCTTTTGTTATCATTCCTTATTGATTTACTTACCTTATTAACCCTCCTGTCCCTAACAATTGATATATGAAAAATACAAACGAAAAGAAGAACATCCGCTAGGTTTCTTCGAGATTCGAGCGCGCGTTCTTCGATTCTCAGCCACTTACCTTGGCCGTTGCGCTATTTTTTTTTCTTTGATCTCATTTTGTTCGCTTTCGTTCGTTGCATCTGCTCGGGGCGGACGTCATAAGAAATTCGTTTAAGTTCGTTGTTGATCGATTAACTCAGTTTTTTCTATTTTTATTTTTTTTAATTACAGAGGGCAGCTAACCCTCTGACCGAACACGCTCAGCTACCATGCCGGCGATATCGGTGCTGTCGGCGAGAAGCGTTTACCATGTGGTTACAGAAGGGCAGTTATAAAAGTTTTTTACCTCGATTTCTCGAAAAGTATGCGTTTTCGGACCCCATATCTGGTGATGAAAAATGCTCTATTTACAATTACCTATCGACCCGCCAATTTTGAGTCGATTGTTCGTCATAACTTTTAGGGATTATTTTCTCAAAATTTCGGGGGTGTTGACCCAAAATATCTTAGGTTCCTTCCTTTTAGGTTGTACACAAGCCACCTGCGAAATTTGAGCCCAATCGGTTAGCCGTGTTTGAGGCCTTCCCCTTGTGAATATCCATGAGTCTCGGACGTTCAGCCGAAAACCCGCACGTCGTGCCTCGATAATTCGGCTGACAACCATTCAGCCATATGCAGGTGATTTTCACACTAGATACCGCTAGTGCACGTCTCTGTCTTTGTACTAAAAATGCAGCAATATGCGACAGGGGATGGTAAACTCGACAGAGGATGCTCATGCAAGAAAAAACGCTGTGTGCATGCACCATTGCGTAAGATTTCCGTCATGTGTCTTCATGTTATGTTTATTCATTACTGACCATAGTTTTAAAGTTCTATATTTCTCGTTGTGAATGATCATCTGAAGATGAACAGTGCCCGAAATACGTAATAGAAAAATAAAATGTTTCGAGTAACACCAAGTGAGTATCATTCCGCGACCTACCCAGGCGTTTTCCATTCTTTCAATAACTCATCTAAGAATGGCTCAACGATTGTCGGACAAAATATTGTTGCACAATGTCAATGTCATCCAGCTTCAAGCGCGAAACGTCATTGAATATTTGTAGGATATGTTCACATTCACTTATTGCCCCTTATATCTGACAGCTGAGAATATTAGCGAAGGATCGTGTTAATAAATCATAGTTACGAAATACTGACGTGAAATTTACAGAATATTGTAGACACTGATAGAGAATGACTTCGGAAGGGATAGGACTTGGTTAGAGAGAGATGTGGGAGATGAGTCGCAATACTGATACAGAGACTCATCCTAGAAAAACTGAAGGAATATGTACGTTTATAGCAATTCCAGATTTAGAGAGATTCTGAAGGTAGGAAAGGTAAATACATGACGTGGAAAGTTTGTACAGCCAGACTGCATTTACAAGAGCCGAAAGATATGAAAGAGGAGAAGTTGTTGAGAAGGTAATGCGACACGATCGCAGCCTTTGCCATACGTTAAGGAAGCTGTAAGCATACCAGGCTGAAATTTTGAATGGAAATGAAAGTTTAGGGAGAAGAAATGAAAGGGTTTAGCCAATGACACTGCAATGCTGTCAGCGATGGCATAGGAATTTTAAGAGCAGTTCGTGTCTTCGAAAGAGGTTATAATAATAAGGTCAACAAAAGTTTATAAAGGATAATGGAATGTACTCGTATTAGTTCAGGCTGCACTAAGCGAATCGGATTAAGAAATGTGTGTTAGATGGCTCTTGCTATTTTGACAGAGAAAATATAACATGGTCTGGGTGTAGCAAGATAAAGTTTCCGGAAAAAGAGAAATCTGATAAATTCGAACATAAATTTAAGTTATTAAAAAACTAGAAACCCGCCTCGACTGCGAAAGAAGAGCCTAGTGTTTACCTAGGTTTCGGTGTAGATAACTACACCTTCTTCAGAACAATAAAACCCTCAAGTGCCTATGAAGACCTTTGTCAATGATTAAAAGAACACCATAGCTATACATTTATAAACGATAAAAGGGAAACACAAACAGTACATATGTACAAAGTCTAAACAACCATATGGCCGGTTGTGGCCCATCAAACATAAGGCGGTGTGTGGTGGAGGTTAACCGTTAAGTTAAGTAACGGTTTAGACTTTGTACATATGTACTGTTTGTGTTTCTCTTTTTTCGTTTATAAATGTATAGCCATGGTGTTCTTTTAATCATTGACAAAGGTCTTGTTAGGCACTTGTGGGTTTTATTGTTCTGAAGAAGGTGCAGTTATCTACGCCGAAACCTTTATTAAACACTAGGTGCTTTTTTTGCAGTCGAGGCGGGTTTCTAGTTTTTTAATATATTAACCAACGATTGCTGACGCACTGCAGTGTTGAAGGTTCATAAATTTAAGTATTAAGGAGTTTTATTTGATGATATTTGTAATGTAGCCTTGCACGGAAGTCGAACGGGGATGTCGAACGATTCAGACATGGAGACTTCGGAAAGGTCGTACGACAAATAATGCTGAAGGTCAGATAGTTAGATAGAATCGTTAATGAAGAGGCAACGATTAGAAATGGGGAGAAAAGAAATTAATGGCACAATTTGACTAAAAGAAAGAATCAGTACACGTCCTGTATCTCGAGGCATCGCTGATTTGATAATTGAAGTGTCACAAAGGAAATTCTATCGCACCAGCTGTCTAAATGTGTGATTTATTTAATTTAACAGATGGATTTAAAAAATTTCCATGACCAGTTTCTTAAAAGTATTCTGCCGTTATCAACATTCAAAATTACTTTGAAGAATTTGATAAAGGGCGATTCCTGAAATGTGATTTTATATTAAATAAATCAAGCAGATCTACAGAAAATTCATCACAGTTTCCTTACTGACATCCTGATACAGTTATACCAAGACTTCTCAATAAATAACAAGGAAGTGTGGTGCGAAAAACTCATGATGGTGACCAAGACTCGAATACAATAAGCAGGTTCAAATTTGTGTTGCTATAATCATGCAGAGATGAATAGGCTTGCAGAGGATAGCTGTATCAAACCAGGTTTAGGACTGAAAAGCACAACAACAACGACTCTCTCTAATACACTGGAACGTATTCTGTCAAGTTTTCTAGGCGTGATTCAGAGCGTACTTTCGGCGGTTCATCATAGTCATTGTTTCTGTCTTCCTGCCCGACATTTGAACCATCGCATCGACCACTGTCGTCGTATTGACGTTGCCGAACTGTGTTTTTACGCGTACATGCCGCCTGGACTCAAAGCAGCCTGCTGGTATGAAACGTAAGTCATTACCCGAGGAAAACGTTTCTAAGAATATGCTTGGAGCAGAGAATTGTAAGGAAATTGTTCATGGACTGTGTGAAAACAGAAAAGAAGAGGAATGATAGTGGGGTTTAAAAGCGGTAAGACAATAAGTCCAAACAGGCTGGTTGAAGTCGCGCGGAGTGGCCGTGCGGTTACAGGCCCTATGTCACGGATTCCGTGGCCCCTCCCGCCGGAGATTCGAGTCCTCCCTCTGGCATGTGTGTGTGTGTGTGTGTGTGTGTGTGTGTGTGTGTGTGTGTGTGCGTGCGTGCGTGCGTGCGTGCGTGTGTGTGTGTGTGTGTGTGTGTGTGTTGTCCTTAGCATACGTTAGTGTGAGTTAGTTCAAGTAGTGTGTAAGTCTAGGGACCGATGACCTCAGCAGTTTGATCCCTCAGGAATTCACACACATTCGAAGAATTTTTTGCTGGTTGGAGTCGGGGCAGAATGTCCACATAACAACACTGATCGCGAAACATGACGACGGTTCTGTAGTCGAAATGTCTGGCAGAAAACTGTAAAACAACTACTCGGCTGAACATTCGAAAGTGCACCGCTTTTCCGTGGCATCTTAACACAAATCCTTTAGACCTGTCTTTCTAATCATTATTTTACGCAGCCTCTTAGTCCTTTCCTCGCTGACGCTGCAGTGGACGCCATATGTGATTATCAGGCCACTGAATTTTCAGCATACTTCTGTAACACTACAAAGCAATTGCTTCTTTTATCTTCTTTCCAGTTTTTCCACAGAAAACGGTTCACCTCCATTGAATTCTGTGCTCCAGAAGTACATTCTCAAATATTTCATTATCAGTTTAATTTCTATGTTTGATAGTGTTACACTTATGTTTTCGAGGAGTTGTTTCTTTGCTTGCACTCTCCTTCTTAAGGGGAACTAGTACGTAAATAAGTGTAAAAAATCGATTTTGTTGTCTTAAAAGGTTCTCTGTAGTTTTCTGAACAAGAAAAGTTTACTTCGATGTAACTGTATGGAATAAAGCCCCAAAAGTGTTGCACACATGACGAGGCCCCCATGTGACGCAGGCAGCTCTGTTAAAAACACAATTTTTTTGTCACTTGTTTTTTTTATGACTCTTAGTCTCTAATGTCTTTGTCACACAAGATTTTAAGGAACCGATTCCATGGCAGGACTCAAAACCAAAATGAGAGTTTTAACAACTGAATGTGGGAACGGACATCAAAAACTGCTCTTGTAGGATTAAATGCTTTGATAAAAGGCGTTCTGGATGCTTGCTATCTCTCAGCGATGGTGCAATGTCAAAACTTAAGGTTACGGAATTGATGGAAGTGTCTGATTGACTAAATATGCAAAGAACTTTAATTGCCACTGATCGCAGGAGACTCTTCCAAGCAGAGAATTCCTTGTTGGGCTAAATATGCAAAGAACTTCAGTTGCCACTGATCACAGGAGACTAATAAGGAAGCAAGGAGGAAACTCAACATAAGCTGGAAGGGACAACATCTATCTCACTGCGACACACCAAAATATCTTGGGATTAAACTTGACCGTGCTCTCACCTACAAGGAACACTGTTTGGCCACAAAGATGAAAGTGAGTGCCAAGAACAACATCATCCGCAAACTAACAAATAGCAGATGGGGAGCGCAACCTACAGTTCTCCGCACGTCAGCTTTAGCTTTATGTTTCTCCACTGCGGAGTACTCGGCACCCGTTTGGCAAAATTCCACCCACGCTGAACAAGTAAATACAGCATTGAATGAGAGTGGACGCATTGTGACAGGATGCCTCCGCCCAACTCCCACAAAGCAGCTGTACCACCTCATGGGCATAGCCCCGCCAGACATCAGAAGAAGGACTGCCGCAGAAATCGAGAAACATAAACAGGAGACAAATCCCAGGCATCCAATGTTCGGATACAATCTTCAACCTCGCCGACTTAAATCAAGGAAGAGTTTCCTACGAACAACTGAAGCAACTCTTTTATCGCCTAGAGCACGACGAGAAGAGCTGTGGTACAATGTGGACCCAGGAAGACCAGGGAATAGCCCCATGGAAGAACCCACAGCTGGCTCTGAACTCCCATATACGACCTGGAAAGCCCTGAATAGACTACGAACAGGCGTATCAAGATGCAGAGCAAACTTGGAAAAATGGGGCTACATCAGTGCAGACGAGCCCTGCGAGTGTGGAGAACAGCAAGACCCACAACACCTACTGGTCTGCAGGAAACTAAACAACTCGTGTTCGACTCAAGACCTATTTGAAGCAAATGACAGGGCTATTCAAGCTGCAGTGTATTGGGCTTCAAGTGGGATATGAAAATCGCTCTGTTTCGCATCCTTAGCACTTATCATTATATGTTACATACTTTTCTATATTATTGTAGTTAATTTACCTTATAACCATGTATTATTGTATTATAACTGCTTCTCTTGCATTGTAATATAATTTTTTTTGTAAAATGGTGATGTCTTGGATACGATAAATAAATAAATAAACAGGAGACTCTTTCAAGCAAAGAAATCATTGTTGGAAGAGATCAAAGGCGAGAATAAGAAGAAGAAGAAGACTGAAGAAGGAAAGCGATCTAGAAAAACACCAGAAACAAGATGAATATGGACCTGGGATGCAGGCAGGTAGAGAAACAAGATTTAATTTTAACTTGAATTTTACGAAAACTCACGTGTTGATGTTCCGTACACTTTCTATAAAAATCTGTTAAAGATAGCCGAAATTTTGTATACTGTCTTAAAACATAATTAATTACATAACAGACTACTCCTATGACTTAAATTTGATAATTAAAGACTTTCTAAAGAAAAATTATGAGTAAATTAATGACCTTTTTGATAGTCACTATTAAAGAACTTCCAGAATCAAGCTTCCACTTTGTTTTCATTTCGAGATGTGTGTACCTATGCTGAACATTAACAGTTAACATGCTCTAGTCCACTTACAATAAAAATTCATTTCAGCCAAAATTTTGAGACCAAAAGCTGTGTTTAACACATCAAACTGTTACCAAAAGATCTGTTAAAAGATGGAAAGCATTCCATTTACTCATAACTCCTATTCTTTGAGCTACATTATTTACAAAACCGACAAATTTTTCAAGATTTCCCTTAGTGTTCACGATCCAGCACCTTTAAACTCTCCTAGTTTTGGCTGTAATGGGTTACTTTGCATCACTTATAGCAGAATTCTTCTACTAAGTTATCCCTCAGTTTATAGTTAATCTCATTTATCCTGTGCCTCATCACTTTCGTCTTCCTCTCACTAACTCTCAACCCATATTGTCTGCTCATTAGAAATTTAAATCAATTCAACACATCATGCAATTCATCGTCACTTTCGCTGAGGATAACAATGTCATCAGTGAATCTTACGTCAAATCCTTCATATGGAATTACAATTACACGCCTGAATACGTTTACTGCTGGCGTGGAAGACATAGTTCAAGTAACGTGTACTCCGTAATCGGGGACCAAAGGTCACTTAAGGGCTTAAGTATTCTTTAAAGTACGTTAAAATCATATATGATAGTTTAATAATCATGAAATACTGGCAGAGGAAGAATCTATTTATTACTGTCATGTCAGACTTAACACAAACATCATAACGTATATCATGAGTGACTTAAGGTTACATACAGATACACGGAAGCCACCATATTGAAATATTGTACTGATGAATAACTCGTAAAAATACAAATCTCAATAATATTTTAAGTTTGTATTATTTGTTATAGGTCAGTGGGGACAAATGACAGTTTATGACAAGCAAATCTGAGGCTACAGGTCTGCCATTTGTTACAAAAAGGTGATAATAGGACCCTATAAAGATATCGGTCCATGAGTACACTTAAAATTCATTGCAAAAATATTGCATACACAAGAATGGCAAAACATATGTGTCTTACATTAAATAAAAAACATAGCACAAAACACATCATGTAATGAAAAACGTATGGATCCATGTAGCAATGTCTGGAAAATACAGCTTAAGATAATTCCTAGACATACATCGAATAAACGTTTGGAATACTACAAATATGGGCATATAGGCCACTACAAACCCTTATCACAGGCCAGCGATGTGTGAAGATTACACTCAAAGATCAACTTAATGACATTTGATACACAGGACTTTTTTATTGTTCCTTTTAACTTTTTTTTACTTTTTAGGTTGCATTGATCTATCACGAGACTGTAGAATCCTTGTACACATGGAAAATTCTAGCAAATACTTTTTTATCTGCATGCCTTGTGTCAGATACTTTCATACCTGATGAACGTAATGAAGCTATTAAATGTTCAGTTTTAATAAAAGCGATGGAATTCATTGTTACGATTGCTGAGACATAGGATTAGGAGCTCATGTTTCAAAATGGTTCAAATGGCTCTGAGCACTATGGGACTTAACATCTGTGGTCATAAGTCCCCTACAACTCAGAACTACTTAAACCTAAGTAACCTAAGGACATCACACACATACTTGCCTGAGGCAGGATTCGAACCTGCGACCATAGCGTCGCGCGGTTCCAGACTGAGGCGCCTAGACCGCTCGGCCACAATGGCCAGCTGTCTCCATCATTTAACGGAAGTTCATGGTAAACTCCTCCTGTACTGCAGAATAACTGAGTTGTGCCAAAAGCAAGTGAATCATGTGGGTCCAGTTGTTCCAGTATTTGTGTGTGACAGTAGTGGTGTAAGGCTGGCATCAGGATAGTTTGTTAGTGTCGATTCCTACATTAGGGGCATACATACATTCAGGGAAACCTATTCTTCTCTTTTGATTGACAGGTTCTTAACCTATTGCTCTGCTTAGTGGATTATGGCCCCTTGGGGATAGTGTGAGAAACTTCATGACAACCCCCTCTCCTCCTGCTCAACCCCTCCCCCTACCCCACCTTTCTGGGAACTCCCCTCGCCAATACAAGCAGACTTTTGACACCAAATAAAGTGAATAATTAATTAAATCAAACAATTAACCAACCACTCCCTCTCCCGGAAACCACCTGCCCTCCTCATCCAATCCTCCACCTTGAAATGGGTGGGAAAAAGGCTCAATTGATTGGCTGTTCGGGGGGGAGTCAATCGCAATGTATGCAGTGTTGTTGCCCACGCAGCTAGCCACATGGTCTAATGCGCTGCTTCCCGAGTGGGAAGGCATGGTGGTTCCTGGCACGAATGCACCAGGTGGATTAGTGTCGAGATCCAGTGTGCCAGCCAGCCTGTGGATGGGTTCTACAGCGGTTTTCCATCTACCTGGGTAAATACAGGTTGGTTCCCCTAATTCCGCCTCAGTTACACTGCGTCGGCGACTGGCGCATGAACATCATTTCCATGTATGTGTATACCATAATTATTCTACCATGTAAACATTTGGGGCTACACTCGTCTGGCAAGAGATGTTCCCGGTGGGGTTCACTGTGGACCGAACTGCAAAATAACCCTGGGTTCAGTGTGGAGTGGTGGTATGGTGGATGGACTGCTGTGGCCTGTTGTAGGAGATGTGAACCACTGAGGGCTACAGCGGGATGAAGACTCTCCGTCATTTCTAGGTCTGCTGTTTAATACTTAGATCCACACATGCAATATTGTTTAAACAATTTCTGGTAGACAAGGAAATGTGCTGAAAATTGTTTATTTGAGCAGTTTATGAGACACAAGAAAGTATTTGGAATACAGTTTTTTTTTATTTAAAGAATTCGTTTGGAAATTGACAGCAACATATGGAATACCAATTATTTAAACATTTTGCGGGTGACAAGGCAGTATGGAATACTTAAACAACTGTGACACTTTTCATACAGCGATTCTGCAAGTAATACTGTCATAATAACTCACATAATTACACTGTTAAAAATCATTCACACCAACCAAAGGGCCTTGCACATTCCTGCATATTTAGGCTGCACTATTCTTGCTTGTGCCCCATGACTGACAGACCGGCTGTCACACTGATCCCCAAACAAAAGCATCATGTGGCGGCAATCCTTTCATATTGATACCTGAGAAATTCCAATCGAAACACATGGTCCCTCTCTTTCTGAAGTGGTGACATCCTACTGCTTGCCACTGCCAGGCTTGCGCATGTCATGGGTTGTCCTTGGACTAAACTGCAATTATAGCAGCATTTACCTGGTAAAACCTGTGTATGACTGAGAAATATTCCTTCACTCTACCATATTGATTGACTAATTGATCGTGCAACTGCCGTGTTTCCCAACCCTACTGCATTTTAGCCCCTTGCCTCCCATACTGGCACAGTTAGTTTATTTGGTAAAAAGTCCATTACGTTGCAAGTAGCTGAAAATTTCAAATTAGTTCCATGTTACACGCTTAAACAATCTGCAGAGGGGTTGGACTGCAGTGTGTGCTCACAATACCACTATCATAAACAATAACTAGATCAACTGGAAATTTGATGATGTAACTGGGTTTTTAAAACACTATATTACCCATAAGTTAGTTCTCTCCACTACATTCAGAAGGAGGAGGAAGGGTCTGCTATGTGATAGGCTAGAGACAACATCAAAAAACACCTCTGCAAGACTGAGTCATCCATGATGTATTGAAAAACTCTAGACATGAGACACTTAAACCCTGATGCAGTCCACAGTACAAGTACTTGTCATAGCTAAATGGCTGAGATGGCTATCAATCGTCAATGTGATGTTATGACTGGGTGTTAAATCACTATAGAATTCCTAAATTGGGTCTCTCCACACCATTCAAAAGGATGAAGCGGAGGAACGTTTATTGTGTGATAGGAAAGAGACAATAGAAAATTCTTCTGCAGGAGAGTGTCCACTGTGAACATTTCAGAAGCACTAAACACAATACACTTAAAACATGATCCTGTGCATAGTAGTACTTGTCATGGCTGGATGTTGGAGACCACTGAGACATTCATAGAGACCATGCACTTATGTCCCAATGTCCACACACAGTGCTGCCACCCCATCGTCCACTGCCAGTGCCAATATTCAGTGGCTGGAGAAAACTGCCCCAGCCAAGGACATGTGTGTACACGAGAGTGCATTACCCTATCCATGGAGATCATCCAGGGATGATTAAAAATGTAGGAGTTTTGATGTTATGAATATATCCAGTGTCAACACTTGGCAGTGGTCAGTACTGAATCGCTCAATTTTCCATGGAGAATACATGCAATACAACTAAATGCAGAGACAGGTCAATACATATTGAGTAATAGTTCACTACTCAGTTATCTGGAGGATGTCACCACGAAGTCTTTCCCCTGCAGCTGTGGGCTAGAACCGACCAGCCATGCTCGTATAACTTTATCTGTACCCACCATTTGCGAGAGCCTTCAGTCATAAATGCCCATTTTTTCCAGCCACAGGCTACCTCCACCACACACCCCCACACACCAAATGGCATAATTCTAGGAAACCAGCAAGGTATTTATCACTGTCATTACAAATAATTATTACGATTGCAGACTCAATCCGATGACATTCAACAATGAGCGAAGTATTGGACACACCTGCTCCTGAGGGCTCTAGCTTTGTAAATATCAATTTGTATAACCCTCTTATTACTAGACTTAATTTTCAACATAAAATCCTTCATCCCTTTTACAGCTATCGATTCACTGAAATCACAGTCTCCCACGTCATATCCATACCTCCCTTACAACCAGACATATTATTTTTCTCTACACAATCTAGTATACGGCACAAGCAAAATAGTGGAGGCGTGTTTCAGTGATGATACAGAAACTGGGAAGCATGCTGTCATGTCGTTGGTCGGCGTTGCAATTAGGAAAAACTGGTAAAATCACTAAAACTGATCGCACTGTCAACTGTGGTGCTTATTACAGTACACCAGTGGTGTCTATCCATCCCACCCATCCACTTGTACACTGTTGATTACCACATAATGACTGACACCACTTTTTTGAAATGGAGAGAGTCTTAGTGGGAGCAACAACTTCCGGGCGATGCCTAGCACAGAAACGGTGATTGTGTACATGACTGCAGTGTAAGAAATCAGTGCTCTTGGTCTCTTCGGTATGGAGCTCTTAGACCTCTGCTGCCCTGCCACTGTGAAAGATGAAATTAAATGTATTGGTCACCACCTTCAGGCAGCTCTTAGGAAACACTCCAAAATGCCGCAAACTCCTCCAGTTTCAATATGCTGTGATGTGTTCCACGTTTTTGTCAATAAGAAACACCATCTCTGTCTTTTATTTCCACCATCCCATGTGTTGTGAGAGCAGCACAGTTTACACTATGCCATGTCCAGCTTTCTGCAAGAACCAATAGATCGTAATGTGTTAATGTCAGATTAGCACCTGACACAGACCTCGAAGCTGTCCTGGGCAAGCGAAATTTATATTGGTGTACAGTGCTGTAGGCATACATTGCTTGGATATGTTACAGCAGAAAATACAATGTATCAAACTGCTTATGAGAGAACAACACAGGGACTCTCCCTTGCAACAGATAGTCTGTAGGATATGGTTCTCCAACAGTACAGATGGCTAAACCTTACACTGGTCTGTGCAAGCGACTCTGATCATTGGCCACCTGCTCCAGTGGGTGCAGCACTTGTACATTCAATAGGATCGCCATATATGCTCCATGTTAGAATGCTGACGGTATTTGTTTTCGATGTATGAGAAGAGAGGGACATAATATATTACCAAGTTCTCCACCAGGCTATATTAGTTTGGTTGGTTGGCTGATTTGGGGTAGGGGACATAACAGCGAAATCATCGGTCCCACCGGATTAGGAAAGGATGGAGAAAGAAATCGGCCATGACCTTTCAAAGGAACCATCCCGGGATTTGCCTCAAGTGGTAAATCATGGAAAACCTAATGAGGCTCCAGAATCTAAATAAGATTCTAAATGAGGCTGTCTCGAAGCGGGTTTGAACCGTCATCCTCCCAAATGCGAGTCCAGTGTGCCAATGCCTGCACCACCTCATTCTGTGTTTTACAATACCTCAATTTATAAAAAATGTACAGCTTTGAACATGGATATCATTCGAAATTCTCTGTGTGCCTGTAGAACCAAGTCAACTTTTCACGTAGGGTGACAGTAACACAATCGTCCCACTCGTGATTTTAACATCTGGTCGCTTATCAGACGATTACGCCTCTCTCCCTAAGACACATTGGTACGATTTGCAAGAAAAAGAAACGAGGCATGTTCATCTATCGTGTATTTTCGCTCAGTGTTGTTTGGTGCTACCTGAATTTAGTTATTGTCGAATTATTATGCTTAGTAAGGAATGTGTGATAAATTCGCTGTGATTGGCAGGCTTATAAAATTTGTGTTGGAGTGTACAGTTACTGTGGTCGTTGTTCCGACATGTGCAAAGGAAATGGCTACGTCTTGTCATATGGGAGGTATGGATTTGATGTCGTAGATTGCTATTTCAGCGAACCGATAGCCATAGGGAGATGAAGGATTTTAAGTTGAAAATTATGTCCAGTCATAAGAGGAAGATAGATATTGATATTTCCAGAGCTGCAGCTGTCAAGAGGAGGTATTTCCGATACTTCACTCATTGTCGAATGCCAGCAGATTGAGGGTGGAAACGTAGTACTTAATTGTAATCATAGTGATAAATATGTGGCTGGTTTCGGTGGATCACACCGTCTGGCATGCGAGTTACATGGTGGAGGCAGCCTGTGCCTGGAATAAATGGGTATTTTCACCATAAGTCTCTTGTGAGTGGTGGGTACCAAAAAAAAGTTTGGGCTGGCCTTCTAGTCGGTTCTTGCTTGTAGCTGTAGGAGGAAGTATCAGCGGTGGCACCCTCTGCATAGCCGAATAGTGAACTGATGCGTAGTATGCATTGTGCTGTCTCCATAATCATGTGTCTTAACATCCGAAGGCCTACCACTCCAGTCATCCCTGGATGCCCTCTATGGCTGTGGTGGTGCACTCTGGCATACGCGGGCGCCCACAATTGCAGAAGTCTTCTCCAGCCTGTGAACACTGGTGCTGGTGGTGTAGAAGTGGGTGAGGCACTGCAAGTAGGCATCAGGACATGAACCCATAGGATGCATGAATGTTACAATGATCTCTGACTTCTAGCCGAGACAACTACTGTTACAGACGTAATGTGTCATGTTTAGTGGTTCTCATTAGATCACACTGGACACAAGTCTTGCAGCAGTATTTTCTGTTGTCTCTATCCTATCATGCAGTAGACCCTTCCTCTTCCTCCTCCTCCTTCTGAATGTAGTCGAGAGAACCAATTTAGGTGTTCTACAGCACTTTAAGCATTCAGTCATGACGTTATATTCACACCTGATTGCGGTCTCCGCCATGTAGCCATGACAATTACTGCTATAATGGATTAGATTGCCGTTTAAGTTTGTAACATTTAGTGTTTCAATACATCTCAGAGGACTCTGTCATCTAGAGATATTTGTTCATGTTGTCTCTAGCCTATCACACTGCAGACCCTTCCTCCTACTTTGAATGTAATGGAGAGAACCAACCTAGGAGTCATAAAGTGCTTTAAAAACCCAATTGCGATGTCAAATTCCCAATTTATAGCCATCTCCGACATTTAGCCATGACAGCCACTATTACTGTGGGCTGGATCGTGGTTTAAGTGTGTCATGGTTAGTGGTCCTCAATAAATCACAGTGGACTGTTTTGCAGGGGTATTTGTTGTTGTTGCTTCTATGCATTCAAGCAGCGGACCTTTCCTCCTCCTTTTGAATGTACCAGATAGAACCAATTTAGAGGCTATATAGTGCTTTAAAAACCCAATCACAACATCAAATTACCAATTGATCATTTTATTGTTTCTGATAGTGATACTGTGAGCACACACCAGTCCAACCCCTCCATAGGTTGTTTAAGGATGTAGCATGCCAGTGACCTCAAATTTGAAATTTTCAGCTGCCTCCAACATAGTGGACTTCCTACTGAATAAATTAACTGTGTCAGTATCTTCTGATAGGAGTGAAGGGGAAAAAACTCTAGTAGGGTTTGGAAACCAGGTGGTTGTAAGACTGAATCTCGTCAAGTGTTCTAGTCCTATTGACCATCATTAGGAAGCAATGAACAACTGTCAAACAGAAAGATTATTGATTTAATTAGTCAATCAATCTGCTAGAGTGAGGGAATATTTCCAAGACTTGCAAAGCTGGGGAAAACACTGCTTTGCTTGAAGTTTGGTCTGAGGACGACCAACGGAGCATTCAGGCCCAGCAGTGGCACATGACAGGACATGGCCCCTTGAGAAAAAGAGAGAGAGAGAGAGAGAGAGAGAGAGAGAGAGAGAGAGAGAGAGAGAGAGAAAGAGAGAGGAGGAAGGGTGGGAGGGAGGGAGAGAGACAGAGTATGTGTTTCTACAGGACTTTCTCAGACATCAATAGGAAAGATTTGCTGCCACCTGACGGTCTTGCTTGCGGATTAGCGAGTGGGTGTAGTGGGTCCTGCATGTGTGAGAGTACATGAAGCGGTCAGCATGGCGCAAAAAGCCCTGCAGCCAGTGGAAAAGATTTCTAACATTGTATTTACGTGCACTTAGCTATGTTGATGATATTCATTGCATATTAGGGATAAAAAAATAATGCAATTGTTTAAATATTCCGTAGTGCATTGTCACCCCTAACTTCTTTAAATAAACAGTATCCCACTATATTCTAAATGCTACATTGAATCCTATAATACGTTTAAATGATATTCCACACATTGCCTCATCTACAAAAAATTACTTAAAAATGTTCCATAGACTGCAATAGACTGCAATTTCTTTCCCACCAAACAGATGACCAACTGAGTCCTGTTCTCGCCAGTTACCAGGTGGGAGGGGAGGAGAAGGGCTGGGGTTTCCCAGACATGGTGGGGTTAATTAATTGATTAACTTAATTATTTGTCTATAGTTTGATAAAAAAGTTTGCTTGTATTGGTGAAGGAAGTTTTGAGAAGGGTTGTAGTGGAAGACAGGGAGGAAGATGAGTAGGGGAGGTGAGGTTTTCCAGAAGGACAGGTTATCCCCAGGAGGCCATAATCCATTTAGCACAACAGTAGTTTAAGGAACTGTCAATCAAAAGACAACAATAGGTATCCCCTGAATGTATGCTTACCCCTGAGTAAGCAACCCGTGCTAATGAACCATGCTGATGCTGGCCTCACCCATTACTTGCTTCAGTGGTTTTTAAATGTGACCACACTCATTGACCACCTGGGCGGTATTTTGCCATAAACGGCTTTTATCACTATGTTATTTACGTGGCAAAGTGATGCTACAGATGCTAAACTGTTTCTTTATCATAAACGATATGTTATTGCTGTTAAGGTGCTGCAGTATCTGTGGCAGCATTGTATTTTTTTTCTTTTATAGAGCTGTAAAATTTAGCCCTTTTTACTCTACCTAATGTAAAACTAGTGGAACGATCTGTTGCGATTGGAGTCGAGTGTAACTGTCTAGTTCTAGACACAGTTTCAGAGGGAGATCTCGCTGTCCTTCGGTATAAAATCTGGATTGTGATTTAACCCCGCGTCATAGGAAATTTGTTTGTAATAAGACAGGGATTGCGCCTCGTCGTCATCAGGCACTTCGTCTAAATTTATAGAATTTGTAGGACTTGGCCATAAATAAAAGTGACGGAAGAGGAGCTCCAGATGTCCAAGCGTTTAGAAAATCTGGCCAGGTGTGAGCAGGACTCGCGAGCTGTGGGTTCCACACGAACATAGTTGTGTACTGAGAGTTCATCCATTGTGGGAATCGATGAGTGCTATGATTTTTGCCTATTATCGACGTTGATACTGGTAAGATAGTCCCAGGGATTCCAAGCCTTTCGAGAATGTTTTACTTTCAAGTTCGAGGTCGGATGACAAGTGAAAAAAGAATTTTTTCGTGTGATATAATTAAAAATTAACAAGTTTCTGATTTTGTTTCCCTTACTTGCCAAATTCCTTTCTTGCCAAATTTCATAATTCGACGTCAAGTGGAAGTAAGCTATAGTAAGTGAGTCTGCAAGTGCCAAAATATGTTATATAAATGGCCGTATCATTTGAGTGCAGTGATTTAGAACCTAACATTTATCATACCGCCAAGGGACCACAGACCTTCACATGTTACATAAATTTTAAGTACGTACGTCGTACGAAGAAGGGTTTTGAACAGCTGGATGGACAGACAAATAGACAGACGGACAGATGAACATCAAAGTGATCCTATAGGGTTTTCACCGATTCGGCTACGAAACCATAAAAATAGAATTTTTGGCTCGGATCGTGTGAGGAATGAGCCTTTTATGTTAGCACAGTTTCCAGGCAGCGGTTGGCGCCGTGGATAGAGTACAGAACGATAAACCGTTCGTCGTTGGGTCGAACCTCTGTGTGGGAACCGCATTTATTTTCAATTTCTACGCTACTTACACAGCAAATAAACTGAGACGCTCAATTTATTTTATGTCTCAATATTTTCATAAAAAGGATGACGAGTATAACTCGAGGAAGTGTAAATCATCAACTGTGGAATAACGAAAGGACATAATTTTATGTACGAACTTGTGTGTGTCTTATAGTTTTTTCCTGGAGTACTTGTGGATGATGTAATTGCAGTCCTGTCTTCTAAATATTTTCTTTACTATTCCAAATTTTCCTTTGCCTTCCTTTCCAGTCCTCTTATGAAAATACTAGTAAATGCTATGTATTGTGCATTATTTCGGTTTACTTGTAGTTTAAGGTACATTAAAACGGAGAACAAAAGAAATAATTTCTTCCTAGGGATTCGATCCCATGACATTCAGATTACCGTTCTGTAGTCTTTCCGCTGCGTCATCAGCTGCCTGGAAACTACGTTAACATAAATGTTGCATTCCTCTCCCCGTCCGCTCTAACTACTGTCACTATCATTTCTGGCCAAGCCCTGCACATTCCATAAATTTGAAAGAAATCGGTGGTGACGAGTCGGTGAGATACCCTTATAAGATTAGAAACCACGGAAGGGTACGGTGTTTATTCTGATAGTTGGTGCCTGTAAAGAAAATTTTGATATTACATTGTTTACTTTGGCGTTTGGTCTTTTTAAATGTTTTTGATGCCGAATTATCCTTTTATTGGCTACTGTATCGTACTTTCATAATAGTGATCTCTGATACAGTTGGTGGCGCCCCAGCAAGTAATTTTGATTTTACATTATAAGCTTAAATCCTTTGGTCCACAAATAGATTCTGGGGTTAAGTTGATGCTTTAATTAGTGGAGCTTTGAATATTTATTTGGGTGTTACACTGTCAGATATTTTTATCGGCATGTTTTTCATATTAGCAGTAGTGTATGTGTTGTAGACAGTTCAGCAATAATTCACATTTCCTTAACTGAATGATTAAGTGTGCTCAATTTACCAGTGTGTCCCCTATGTAAATTGTCTGTGTTAAATAACGATGTGAAATTTTTTTCTGTTAAGTGTGTTCAAATGTTCAAGTGGTTGTGTGAATTTCTAAGGGACCAAAATGCTGAGGTCATCGGTTCCTAGACTTACATACTACTTAAACTAATTTAAACTAACTTATGCTAAGAACAACACAAACACCCAAGCCCGAGGAAGGACTCGAACCTCCGGCGGGAGGGGCCGCGCAATCCGTGACATGGCGCCTGAAACAGCGCGGACACTCCGCGCGGATTGTTAAGTGTGTAATCACTCGCTACTACTTCCGGTAACGAGCGAGGTGGCGCAGTGGTTAACACACTGGACTTGCATTCGGAAGGACGACTGCTCAAACCCGCATCCTGCCCTCCTGATATAGGTTTTCCGTGATTTCCCTAAATCACTTCAGGCAAATGCCGGGATGGCTCCTTTGAAGGGGCACGGCGAGCTTCCGTCCCCATCCTTCCCTAATCCGATGGGATCGATGACCTCGCCGCTTCGTCCCCTCCCCCAAATCAACCAAACAACCAACACCTGATCCCCGCAAGATCAACAAATTCACTCTTCGTATCGATGTTCTTAGCAAGGCCATACGTATCATGAGAGTTAGCGAAACACGCCTTATCCAGCTGCGATCCTAATTTCTCAAGGGGTATTATGGCTTATATAGCACGGATTATGCGGCCGGGAGACGTAAATATTGTGGAGAGCGCTTTGTGTTGCGCGTCCGTTATTCCACTCCAACAGCAGGTAATTTATAGTAACAGCCAAAGAACGCTTTGGATGGTTCAGAGGTAACCTGCACCGTCTGTCGCTCCCTTTGTCGAGCTGGAGACTACAGCGTTCATTGCTGTAAACAGAATTTATTGGTCTATATCTGATAATAACAAACGAAATTACTGGTTTCGGGTGGAATCGACCTCCCATATGTCTACGAGACCACTTCGTTGAAAATTAAAAGAAGACTTATGCAGATTACGTCAAACTTACCATACAGTAAATTAATGTGACGTTTAACAATAAGATACGAGTTGCTGTTCAAACCCACCATTGCGGAAAGAACATTGCTAATAAATACACTTATGGAGGGGCCTGTCTACACGACCTAATTCCTGACGCGCAACTGGACAACCGTTCATTTGATATTGACATATTTCAATAAAAATATTCAGTATAATTTTCAAATTGTATTACAGCTATTTGGGGAGCAAAATAACTGATGATGGTCGAAGTAGAGTGGATATAAAATGTAGACTGGCAATGGCAACGAAAGCGTTTCTGAAGAAGAGAAATTTGTTAACATCGAGTATAGATTTAAGTGTCAGGAAGTCATTTCTGAAAGTAGTTGTATGGAGTGTAGCCATGTATGGAATGAAACATGGACGATAAATAGTTTGGACCAGAAGAGAATAGAAGCTTTTGAAATGTGGTGCTACAGAAGAATGCTGAAGATTAGATGGGTAGATCACATAACTAATGAGGAAGTAGTGAATAGGATTGGGGAGAAGAGAAGTTTGTGGCACAACTTGACTAGAAGAAGGGATCGGTTGGTAGGACATGTTCTGAGGCATCAAGGGATTACCAATTTAGAATTGGAGGGCAGCGTGGAGGGTAAAAATCGTAGAGGGAGACCAAGAAATGAATACACTAAGCAGATTCAGAAGGATGTCGGTTGCGGTAGGTACTGGGAGATGAAGAGGCTTGCACAGTATAGAGTAGCATGGAGAGCTGCATCAAACCAGTCTCAGGACTGAAGACCACAACAACAACATTACAGAGTCTGATATTACCAGATTTCATGAAATAGATGTGACGTATGTGTAACAAGTAAGGATTGCATCACATCTGTGCTATAAAATTTGATTATTACTCTCACCACGAGAAGCAATTTTATACACTATACATACGAAAGTACTTATACACACCTATATCTACATACGTACAGCGCAAACCACCGTACGATGCACGGCAGAATGTACCTCGTACCATTGCTACTTATTTCCTTTCCCGTTCCACTAGCAAATGGAGCGCAGGAAAAACGGCTGTCTGTATGCTTCTGTAAGAGCCTTAATTTCTCTTTACTTCTTTTCGCGGTCCGTACGTAAAATGTACGACAGCGGCAGTAGGAACGTCACGTAGTCAGCTATAAAATGGTCCCCTAAACCTGCCCCCCCCCCCCCCGACTCGCAGTCGAGCAGCCGACCCGAGCGGAACGCTGCTCTCTGCACCTGGCGTAGCTGCCCACGGATAGCTCCTCGGAGTGGTCTCTAATAAGCTACAACTGGCGTAGCTGCCAGTGACGCTCTTCTGAGCGGCACGAACCCGCGCAAGCTGCTTAACGCTTTCGGGCGCTAAGTGGCAAGAGCTTCGGCTCCACTTCCTGCAACTTCGGTTGCAAACCTCACCAGCGGGACTCTCCCATTCTTTGGTAGGGTAATCTCAGTGTCAGGGGCCCGTTCACGTCGGATAACCCCGCGCACTGTAGGCCGCTCTCTTCAACCCGCGCTCTCTTGCGCCGCGCATTGCACTCCGCGCAGATAGGTCGTAGGGACACCCCTCTTCTGTAGGAACAAGGTACACAGCGCTTTCGCTAAAAAGCATTATTGTCGCTCCTTAAAAAGAGCAAAATTGTCGTGTTCCATCCTTCCCTATCCAAATAAATAATTACTCCTGAAACAGCGAAGATGTCCGATCTTTCCTGTGCTTCCCCACCACTCACCCGCAGCAAAGCTGCAGCACAAGAGGCGGTAATGCCGGCTACTCCCGCCATCATTTCCGTCCCGCTGTCCACCTTCCAGGAGCAGGTTGCCCTGAAGGACCAGCAGATCGCGGAACAGCTGGAGCTGATCGCAGAGCTGATGGGCAGCGAAAACACACGAACAGGAACACCCACACCACACACACAGGCACCTGCTGAACAACAGAAGGACATGCCCCCTATTTCACCTCTGGCGGCCCAGGCACCGACGGAATCGGATCCAGAGCCGACAGAGGACACAACAAACACTGATGAAGACGGGCCGTGGCAGCAGGTCGGCCCAAGGCGCAAACAGCAGCCAACTACACAAACAAGTGATAAAAATAATGGCTCTGAGCACTATGGGACTTAACTTCTAAGGTCATCAGTCCCCTAGAACTTAGAACTACTTAAACCTAACTAACCTAAGGACATCACACAACACCCAGCCATCACGAGGCAGAGAAAATCCCTGACCCCGCCGGGAATCGAACCCGGGAACTCGGGCGGGGGTAGCGAGAACGCTACCGCACGACCACGAGCTGCGGGCACAAACAAGTGAGCCCACAAACTCACGAGGCAACGGCCAAGCGCTGCTGCCAACACCATCCACGCCGCGAACAAACAATAACAACACAGGGACCAACACAAACAACCCTGCGACTGCAGCAACCACAAACATACACGCAGCTACGCAGAACACTAACAACACCGCGACTGGCTTCCCACCAGTCATCATTCACAACTATGGAGACCTAAGTCTCCTAAACAAAGAATTTAACAATAAGCACAGCCCCACAACATACTACTCCAAGCTCACCGGGGAACACGCCGCACTGTACGTGGCGAACAAGGCAGACTACACGAATCTACTGGACTTTCTCAAAGAAAGGAAGGTAGAACACTTCACGTACAGGACAGTCTTGGAAAAAACACAACAGTACGTGATTAAGGGGATAGACTCACGAACCCCGACCGACACGGTACACAACGAACTCTCTGCTCTCGGGTGGGAGTGCATTCGGGTAAACCGGATGTCAGAGTTCGGCACAGCGAGACCGTCACATAACTACATGGCGGAGCTGGCCGACACGGCCAAATCCCGCGACCTGCTGAAGTTAAAATTATTTCTTCACATGGTCGTTAATGTAGAGGTGTACAACACGCCGCGCACCCCCCAACAATGCCACAACTGCCAGCGCTATGCGCACGCGGGTATCAGATGCGGTCTCGCACCCCGCTGCCGCATTTGCGCTGGCGGTCACACAACCCAACGCTGCAAACTCCCCAATACAGCACCTCACAAGTGCGCCAACTGTGGTGCTGCCCATCCGGCAAACTACAGAGGGTGCATTGCATACAAAGCAGCTCTGAGGCGCAAAATCGCCAAACATGCGAAACCAACCGCCATCACAGTTCCAAAACCGCCCCCGCGCCCAGTAAGAAGTGGATTATCCTTCGCTGGAGCGGTCGCTGGCAGCCCCAGCAGCGCGGGACGGTCAGAGGAGCCCCAGAGCTCAGAACACGCTCAGCAAACACCCCCAGCAACAGGCACACAACAGACATGCACAACAAATGACACCACACCCGCACCGGGCACACCACACGAAACAAGCAACAACACCACCCTACCCCCTGAGATCGCGAACTGCAGCCCACCACAGGCTACAGAAAACGCACACACACAGGGACAACCACAGCGCCAGAGGAGGAGGAGAAGGAGAAACAGCCGCAGCACGAGGAACACGACCGCACCACAACAAGTACACAGTCAACAGAACACCAACACCCACGAACACATCCCGGACACCAACTCAACAACCCACATAACACACCCACTCACCTCAGAAAATACACAGGCGCCCACAACTGCCACACGAACAACCGACTCGCAGGCCAGCCCTCACCAAACGCCAACACTGGAACAAGCGGCCGCTAACACGACCAACAACTCCCAGGCCGACATGACCAACATCACAACAACATTCCAGAGAATAATGGAAACATTATTCCCCGGACGCACGACCACCGAAATAGTCACGAAGATTATGGGGTGTGTCTCACAACTCTTTATGCAGTTCATGTCGGGTACGCTCAACTGGACTAGCTCCCAAGCCACTATCACACCGCTCTTTACACTACTACATGGATAATACACCACACCAGCCCCGAAACGCAGACTTAAACACAGTCACACAGATCCTGTTTTGGAATGCCAACGGGATCGCAAACAAAAAAGCCGAGATGGCCGCGTTCATGGAGCGAAAGGGTATCCGAATCGCTCTTGTGAACGAAACACTGCTTACGCCTCGCAAACAACTAAACCTCCCAGGTTATTGCGTCTATCGTACCGACCGAGCGGATGGCAGGAGGGGAGGCGGCACGGCAATCATTATACACAGAGACATAGACCACACGAACATCGAGCTCCCAGCACTTGAAAGACTGGAGGCTACGGCCGTTAGGGTCAAGTTCAACGGAGCCAACACCACACTGGTATCGCTATACAATCCTCCTAAAAACATAGTAACACGCGATATCAGCACAGTACTCAACATGGCACCGCGGGTAATAGCCGCTGGAGACCTCAACGCAAAACACCCCGATTGGAACTCACGAATACGAACCTCCAACGGCAAGAAACTGTACGAACACGCACTAGGCCGAAACTACATTATACTTGGGCCGGACGTTCCCACGTTCGTGCCTACACAGGCCCGACATAGACCAGACGTGTTAGACATAGCCCTCATAAAGGGCATCACATGCACACTCAACCTAACGGTTGAAAACGATCTGGACTCAGACCACATGCCTGTAATACTGCACATGGAAGAGACACTGCAGGACATTGAACCACGCAGGATGCTTAACTACAAACGTGCGAACTGGACACTGTTCAAGGAAACGCTTGATAGTCGCATTCCTGACACCCACGAAATTAACAACACACAGCAAATCGATGAGGCTGTGGAGGCTCTCACAACTGCCGTCCAAGACGCAATGACTGACGCCATTCCATTTACAACACCAAGGCAACACTCGACGGCCCTGCCCCAGGAAATCCTGGGCCTTATCTCAATGAGGAACCGCCTCAGGAGATACTGGCAGCGTACCAGGCGCCCGTTCTATAAACTGCACGTCAACAGACTCCAGGGCATAATACGGAATAAAATCCAAACATTCAGAAACGAACAATGGGGACAGAGACTCGCTCGGCTGGATACCACACGTCCTGGCGTGTGGCAGCTGGCCAGACACTTCACCAGGGAGAAACATTACATTCCCACGTTACAAGGACCAGACGGCCCAGCCTACTCCGCGACGGAGAAGGCAGAGCTTATGGCCACAACACTTGCAGCGTCCTTCATGCCGAATCTGGTTCCTTCAGACCCAGCATTCACACTTGAAACGGACCAGGAGGTTACACGACTTGTAGCCCAGCCCTCGCGCGACGTAATCAGACGTGCTAGCACAAATGAAGTCACATGGGCTATCAAGCACACCAACGCTAGAAAAGCCCCTGGGCCTGATGGCATTCAAAACCGTGTCCTCCAGGAGTTCACGGATAAAGCCGTAGAATACGTCACACACCTAACGAATGCCATCCTGACACACCAACACTTCCCTGACTTTTGGAAGGCGGCCAAGGTCCTGATGTTCAGGAAGCCAGGGAAAGACCACTCCCTCCCACAAAATTACCGACCCATCAGTCTGCTGTGCTCGCTCAGCAAGATTGTTGAGAAGGTAATACTAAAACGTATCACTAGGCATTGCATCGCCAACGACACCCTAAGACCGGAGCAATTCGGCTTTAGGAATCACCACTCGACAACACAACAACTCCTCCGCGTAGTCGAACATATAACACACGGCTACAACATGAACAAAGCCACAGGGGCCGTGTTCCTAGACATCGAAAAGGCTTTCGATCGTCTCTGGCACAACGGACTCATACGCAAACTAAGCGAAGCTGGTTTCCCAGACGGACTCGTACGTCTCATACACTCATATCTCACGAACAGATGTTTCCAAACTAACGTGCAGGATAAACAATCAACACAACACGGTATCCAAGCTGGAGTACCCCAAGGAAGCATTCTGGGGCCCATCTTGTTTAACCTGTACATTAATGACTACCCAGCGACACGAAACACGACGTTAGCCGTCTACGCGGATGACACAGCCATCCTCGCGCAAGACTGGAAACCGTAGAACATCAACTCACGAATACAGACAGCACTCAGAACAGCTGAGCCTTGGCTGGAGCGATGGCGTATTAAAGTAAACGTCGACAAGTGCGAAGCAGTTCTGTTCACACGCAGACCGAAACTACTGCGCAAACACCAAGACTGTAGACCGATAACACTACATACACGCCCAATACGTTTCCGAGAGAAAGTCAGATACCTTGGTGTCTGGCTGGACCGGAAACTTACATGGGGGGACCACATCGAATACGTTGCCAACCGAGCGCACGCGAGGCTCAAACAGCTCTACCCAATGCTCAACAGGGAAAGCACACTGAATAGGAGGGTGTCGAGGTCCTTATACACTACACTGATTAGACCTCTGATGACGTACGCAGCTCCCGTCTGGGGATATGCAGCTCCCACACGACTGCGCCGCCTGCAGATCATACAGAACAAAGTGCTACGAATCATTAGCAATGCTCCACGCTACACACGCACCGTGGATCTTCACCATGAATACCGCCTTGATACCCTCAAGGAAGTATTCAAGAAACACGCTACACGACTATACAGGAACTCGAGACACTCGAACAATCCTTTCATCCTCACTCTGGGAAACTACGATCACAACCACAGGTGGAAACCCAAGCGACCAAAGACACTGCTAGCTAGGGCATAACCACCTATGGTAAACTAACATACGCAAACAGCGACAAACGTCGGTAAGCCCCTGCATATCAGCAATACTGACTGGCAACTACCAGCTGCTATTAGAGCCGACCAACAGGCCACAGCAGGGACACCGACGAGCTCGCCCACAGACGCACGAACAATCTCCCAACACTCCCTCACACTGTGCCTCCGGTATATGACCTATCGGACACAAGACCGATAACAAACATAACTGTTGCAGGTTGCAGGACGCTGAACGAGGACTCTGTACCAGCACCCAGCGCCAGCCGCCGAGCAGCACAAACGCACAACGTCAAGGTATCGACATGCATGATACCCACTACTAACAAAGCCTATCCTTGCACAACCTATCGCAGGCAGCAAGACAACCGCTACTGCTCTTGCCGCCCGACCTAACTTTCGCAGAGGTTTTTTTTTTTCCTTGGCTCTTGCCTTGGCACTTTTTTTCCTCTGCCCTTCAAACCGCTACCCTTCGTCACATTTCGACCAATCTATCTCCAGATGAGCGCGTATTAATGGTTAATCCTAACCAGACGTACGCAAACATCGCAGTACCCACATCCTGCGACACTTCACTTTAGTGAATACTAACCCTTATGCAGAGATGGCAGTAGACCTTTTGTGTTGGCCATCATGCCGGCGTGGGCGTGGAGGGGCTCCACCTCTTTCCTGCCCCCCCCCCCCCCCCCCACACACACACACACTCAACCAACGAACCAACGAATCAGCTACAAAAGTGGGTTTCTCTACATATTCTCGATAGTGTTTCACGAAACGAACATCTCTTCAGGAATTCCCATTTGAGTTCGAGAAACATCTCCTTAGTTCTCACGTGCTAATCGAACCTTAAAAGCTTAGCACTGTGCCTCTGAACTGCATCGATGTTATCCTTTAATCTGAGCCCTCAGGGACTGCAAACATTCGAGTGGTATTCAAAAATGAATCGCACTTTTGTAGATGAGCTACTCTTTCCTAAAAATTCTCCCAATAAACCGAAGTCGACGAATCGCTTTCCCTATAACCAACCGTATGTGTTCGTTATATTTAATATCGCTTTGCATTTGTACGCCTAGACATGTAAACGAAATGCCTGTGTCAAGCCCCACAGCACTAACATTGTAGTGAGAGATTACAAATTATTTTCTCTACTCATCTGCAATAACTCAAATTTTTAGGAAGCTGCCGTCATCACAGTAAACAGGTACTCTGTGTAAGTCAAAACTACATCCTTCTGCAGTCAGTCAACGACAACACTTTCCCGTTCAGTACAGCATCGTCAGCAAACAACCGTAGATTTGAGTCTGTAGCCGAGTGGACAACGTGACAGACCCTCAGACGGCGGACACAGGTTGGATTCCCAGTACTGCTAGGGATTTTTCCTTGCTAAAGGGCCAGGACAGGAGTGCACTTATCACGCCGATTGAGGAGCTACTTGATTTAGAGGTAGCGGCTGCAGGGTCTAAACGTCGTCAATGGCTGGGAGGGCGGTGTGCTGACCTCATGACCCCCGTACCGTACCCGATGACTCGGGATTGGCGGTCGGTTGATAACCGTGTGGTCTTGAGGGCCTGATCGCGCGCTACGCTTTTTTTCCGGTTTTTTTTTCATATCCGTATGTATACGGGGAGCAAGAACGGGCCTATCAAACTGCCGTAAGGCCCTACACCTTTGTCTCTGTCGGACACTCGCCGTCAAGGACGATGTACTGGGTCCCAGTACTTTAGAAGTCTTCGACCTACTCACCTGTCTGAGAACCTATCCCGTATATTCGGACCTTCCATAACGATATGCACTGAGGCACCGTGTCAAATCTAGGAATATGGAATCTACCTGTTGTCCTACACACATGCTTCGCAGGATATCATGTGAGGAAAGGACAACCGTATATCTGCCCTTCTATATTTATATTGAAGAGTTTTTCGTTTAAATACGTGACAGCATTAATTCTCTTTTAAGTACAAAACGTATTTGTCTTGTAGATATGAGTACGTTCGATGCGGGCTGAAACGCGAAACGTCTTTTGAAGTTATTTCGTCTAACAATATGTTGTTTTTCAGGCAGTAACTGCGACTATTCAAGTTGGTATGCAGAATCTATGAGACTGGCAACGTACCATCAGACTTCCGGAAAAATAGCATCCACACAGTTCCGAAGATAGCAAGAGGAGGTAAGTGCGAGAACTATCGCAGAATCACCTTAACAGCACAGACATCCAAATTGCTGACGAGAATGATATACTGATGAATGGGAAAGAAAACAGCGGATTTGTTACATGGCGATCAGTTTGGCTTTAGGAAAGTCAAAGGCACCACAAACACAGTGCTGACGTTGCGCTTGACAAGAAAAGAAAAAGAAACGTTCATAGGACTTTTTTCGGGAGTGTAAAATCCCTGTTGGGAGAGATGGGTTACTTACAATCCGTTCAAGAACTAAGAGGGGGAAATCATTGGAAGATCATGGAAAACCTCGAATTAAAAAGGGAGTAATGTTATGGATGTATCCTTCGTTCCTACTGTTCAGTCTCTTAATAGAAGAAGCAATGATGGAAATGAAAGGTTGAAGACTGGGATTAAAATTCGAGATGTAACGACATTATTATTAAGGTTTGCTAATAACATTGTTATACTCAGTGAAAGTAAAGAAGAATTACCTTATCCGTTGAGTGTAATGAGCAGTTTAATGAGTGCAGAATGTGGTTTGATAGGAAGTCAAAGAAAGACGAAAACAAAGAGGATTAGCAGAAATGAGAATAGCGAGAAACTTAACATCTGAACTGGGGATCACGAAGTAGACGATGTTAACGAATTCTGCTACCTAGGCAAAAAAATAACTCATGAGTGATAACGCAAGGAGGACATAAAAAGCAGTCTAGCATTGACAAAGAGAGCTTTCCTAACCAAAAGAACTCTATTACGAAGGCGTGCAGAAAAACAATGTTTCTGAATATTTCATGTGAAAACTCATACCATTTTAAAACAAAATTAAAGTTCTACATCTTTATTCTTTAAAATTACGTACACACATCAAAAAAAGTCTGCATCACCTCGGATCCGAGAGTTCTGCAACCTGTACAGAAAATTGGAATAGAGAACAACATGAACATCATTTCCGACCTTGTTATTGCTCATAAAAACCACACATTTCATATTGTGAAACCTTCAGAGTTGGTGGTCTAAATTGCTGTACACACCGGTACCTCTAATAGCCAGTAGCAAGTCCTCTTGCATCGATTCATACCTGTATTCGTCAAGGTATTCTATCCACAAGCTCATAAAGGCACTGTTGGTCCAGACTGTCGCACTCCTCAACGGCTATTTGGCGTAAATCCCTCAAAGAGGTTGGTGGGTCACGTCGTCCATAAACAACCCCTTTCACTCTATCTCAGGCATCTTCGATAGGGTTCATGTCTCGAGAACATGCTGGCCACTCTAGTAGAGCGATGTCGTTATCCCAAAGGAAGTCATTCATAAGGTGTGCACGAAGGGGCGGTAATTGTTGTCCATGAAGACGAATGCCTCGCCATATGCTGACAATATTGATGAACTATCGGTCGGAGTATGGCATTCATGTATTGTTACGCTGCCTTCCGTGACCACCAGCGGCGTACGTCGGCCCCACCCCAAAACAGCATGGAAACTCCACCTTAGTATACTCGCTGGACAGTGTGTCTAAGGCGTTCATCCTGAATGGGTTGCCTCCAAACATGTCTCCGACATGCAAAAGTGACAAAAAGCAGATTAAAAAGTACCTGACGGTTCAACACGAAAGTTTTGTCTCACGTAGAGATAGTGTTGAGGATCAGTGGACAAAGTTCAAAACCATCGTACAATATGCGTTAGATGAGTACGTGCCAAGCAAGATCGTAAGAGATGCAAAAGAGCGACCGTGGTACAACAACCGAGTTAGAAAAGTGGTGCGGAAGCAAAGGGAACTTCACAGCAAACATAAACATAGCCAAACCCTTGCAGACAAACAAAAACTACGCGAAGCGAAATGTAGTGTGAGGAGGACTATGCGAGAGACGTTCAATGAATTAGAAAGTAAAGTTTTATGTACTGACTTGACAGAAAATCCTAAGAAATTTTGGTCTTATGTCAAAGCGGTAGGTGGATCAAAACAAAATGTCCAGACACTCTGTGTCCAAAATGGTACTGAAACAGAGGATGATAGACTAAAGACCGAAATACGAAATGTCTTTTCCCAAAGTTGTTTCACAGAGGAAGACTGCACTGTAGTTCCTTCTCTCGATTGTCGCACAGATGAAAAAAATGGTAGATATCGAAATAGACGACAGAGGGATAGAGAAACAATTAAAATCGCTCAAAAGAGGAAAGGCCGCTGGACCTGATGGGATACCAGTTCGATTTTACACAGAGTACGTGAAGGAACTTGCCCCCCTTCTTGCAGCGGTGTACCGTAGGTTTCTAGGAGAGCGTAGCGTTCCAAAGGATTGGAAAATGGCACAGGTCATCCCCGTTTTCAAGAAGGGACGTCGAACAGATGTGCAGAACTATAGACCTATATCTCTAACGTCGATCAGTTGTAGAATTTTGGAGTATAATGACTTTTCTGGAGGCTAGAAATCTACTCTGTAGGAATCAGCATGGGTTTCGAAAAATACGGTCGTGTGAAACCCAGCTCGCGCTATTCGTCCTCGAGACTCAGAGGGCCATAGACACGGGTTCACAGGTAGATTCCGTGTTTCTTGACTTCCGCAAGGCGTTCGATACAGTTCCCCACAGTCGTTTAATGACCAAAGTAAGAGCATATGGACTATCAGACCGATTGTGCGATTGGATTGAAGAGTTCCTAGATAACAGAACGCAGCATGTCATTCCCAATGGAGAGAAGTCTTCCGAAGTAAGAGTGATTTCAGGTGTGCCGCAGGGGAGTGTCGCAGGACCGTTGCTATTCACAGTATACATAATTGACTTTGTGAATGACATCGTAAGTTCACTGAGGCTTTTTGCGGATGATGCTGTGGTATATCGAGAGGTTGTAACAATGGAAAATTGTACTTAAATGCAGGAGGATCTGCAGCGAATTGACGCATGGTGCTGGGAATGGCAATTGAATATTATTGTAGACAAGTGTAATGTGCTGCGAATACATAGAAAGATAGATACCTTATCATTTAGCTACAAAATAGCAGGTCAGCAACTGGAAGCAGTTAATTCCATAAATTATCTGGGAGTAGGCATTACGAGTGATTTAAAGTGGAATGATCATATAAAGTTGATCGTTGGCAGATGCCAGACTGAGATTCATTGGAAGAATCCTAAGGAAATGCAATCCGAAAACAAAGGAAGTAGGTTACAGTACGCTTGTTCGCCCACTGCTTGAATACTGCTCGGCAGTGTGGGATCCGTACCGGATAGGGCTGATAGAAGAGATTGAGAAGGTGCAACGGAGAGCAGCGCGCTTCGTCACAGGATCATTTAGTAATCGCGAAAGCGTTACGGAGATGATAGATAAACTCCAGTGGAAGACTCTGCAGGAGAGACGCTCAGTAGCGCGGTACGGGCTTTTGTTGAAGTTTCGAGAACATACCTTCACCGAAGAGTTAAGCAGTATATTGCTCCCTCCTACGTATATCTCGCGAAGAGACCATGAGGATAAAATCAGAGAGATTAGAGCCCACACAGAGGCATACCGACAATCCTTCTGTCCACGAACAATACGAGACTGGAATAGAAGGGAGAACCGATAGAGATACTCAATGTACCCTCCGCCAAACACCGTCAGGTGGCTTGCGGAGTTTGGATGTAGATGTAGATATAGGTGCAGATTGTGTAGCATATGCGACACTCATCGGTGAAGATAACTTGATACCAATCCTGAGCAGTCCATTCGGATGTTGCTGGGCCCATCGGTATTGTGCTGCATGGTGTCGTGGTTGCAAAGATGGATCTCGCTATGGACGTCGCGAGTGAAGTTGCGCGTCATGCAGCGTATTGCGCACCGTTTCAGTCGTAATACGACATCCTGTGGCTGCAATAAAAGCATTATTCAACGTTACTGTCAGGGTTCCGCCGAGCCATAATCCATAGGTAGCGGTCATCTACCGCAGCAGTAGCCCTTGGGCGAGGCATATCATCGACAGTTCGTGTCTCTCTATGTCCGAAAATACCGCTTTTGTCCACTCGGAGTCGCCTGGACACTTCCCTTGTTCAGAGCCTTTCCTGGCACAAAGTAACAATGCTGACGCGATCGAACCGCGGTATTGACCGTCTAGGCATGGTTAATCTACAGACAACACGAGCCGTGTACTCCTACCTGGTGGAATGACTGGACCTGATCGGCTGTCAGACCCCATCCGTCTAATAGGCACTGCTCAAGCATCTTTGGGCAGGTTTAGCGATATCTCTGAACAGTAAAAGGGAGTGTGTGTGATACAATATCCACGGTCAACGTCTGTCTTCAGGAGTTCTGGAAACTGGAGGGATGTGTGTGTGTGTCTTTCTCGTCACAGTCACCCTGGGGACAAACAAATTTCTCCAAAGGAGAGAGTTATTTGTTGATGCATTCAATCGAGAATGTTTGCCGATGGAGCCAGAATCTCATCTATGCTTACACCGCTTCACACTAACGAAGTGAAATTCTCGAAGGTGTTCTCCAAGATTTTGAAACGAACGAAAATCTGCTGCGACCAAGTCGGGACTGCATGGAGTATGATCGATTGTAGTAAACGCAAGGCATATGGCTATTGCAGGTGTCGCATCGCCGCTGTGTGGTGTGGCGTTGTCAGGCTGATGGACCAACTTTGGAATTCGAAACTAGATTACAGTACCCTGTTTCTTACGCACCGACATAGTTACGCCCTACACACGGATACGTTACGCGCTACATTTCTGAGTTCTCTAGTTTATAACATTGTTTTACTTGAAGAGCCTTATGAGGTTCCACGTAAAAAAAATTCAGAGGCATTACTTTTCCGCAAGTCCTAGTAACATCAAACGCAGGCCTTACTATGAGGAACATATTTCCGAGAATGAGCACGGAATTGTATGGTTGTGGTGCAACAGAAGAGAATATAATGGTTTGAGATGTGTTGCTGCAGAAGAATGTTGGAAATTATATGGCCTCATGTGGTAAGGGAAGATGAGATTCTCCTCAGAATCGGCGAAGAAAGGAACATGTATGTTACAAGATAAAGGGGCGGAATGATTGGATATGGCGTTAGAGAGAGTTATCGAGGACAGAAATTGTAGGGGAAGACTAAGATTCTGATGTGCCCTAGAAATGATTGAGGACATGGGGCAAAAGAGACTGAGATAATGAGGCAGGCACAGAAGAGGAATTGGTGGCGCGCCGCAAGGCCGCAAGAAATTCAAAGAAAATTGCATGTAATGTCTTATGTTAAATTTGATTTATCAGTGACAGGTTTGTCGAGTTATTAATATTTCATAGTAATCTACCAGCGGAAAAATGCTCCTATCTGAGTATATAAAACGCTAACATGTTACAATTTATTTCAAAGACTGAAAAGTGGAGTACCATGTGCCTCATTCTCTCAGTACCCTACAAAATTTTCCCAAAATTTTGGGATGCGAATATATTCTCCAATTTTTTTTAATATGCAACTTACCTCAAGCTCCCACAAGCTCCGCTAGCTGTAACTCAGTCACACCCAGCGGTTCATCGCTGTCAGCCGCTCATACCCACTAACTTCCAGTTGCCCTTTCTCACTCACTCATTCAGCCCAACTCATTTTCATTACCACCTTCCGGCTGTCGTCTCCTGCGTCACAGCCACAGTCCTCTTCGTTCTGTCCCACCCCTGCAGTCTCTTATCATTGTCACTGTCTCCCTCTTGCTCTCTCATACTTCTAATATCTCATCCCTTCTTTCCTTCACTGTGAATATCTCTTTATCGTTGTCGTTGTCATATACTCTGTCCCTCACTATCACTGGCTGTTTGTTTACCACCCCCGCCAGCTAGCACTGTCTCCTTCACTCTTTCCCTTCCACTGTCCTGACACTGTCAACTATGTTCCACTGCGGCCGGCCGGTGTGGCCGAGCGGTTCTAGGCGCTACAGTCTGGAACCGCGCGACCACTACGGTCGCAGGTTCGAATCCTGCCTTGGGCATGGATGTGTGTGATGATCTTAGGTTAGTTAGGTTTAAGTAGTTATAAGTTCTAGGGGAGTGATGACCACAGATGTCAAGTCCCATAGTGCTCAGAGACATTTGAACCATGTTCCACTGCCACGCTGTCCCTCTCTTTCTGTCACACTGCCATTGTCTTCTTCGCTCTTTTATTAGCACGCGAATAATTTGGGAAAATTTTTAAAGATGCTGAAGAAGGTAGAATGAGGCAGCTGGTACCCCACATTTCGGTCAGAGTCTTTTAAACAAACGGGAAGATATTCACATTTTTTTGTGCTTCGATAGGAGCATTTTTCCGATGGTTGCTATCATTTCCCTGCTGCAGTATGGTATGTAAATCATATGAAAAGAAATATATTGTTCAGTAAAATCTAGATAGTTTGCTTATGCGAAATTTACCTTACTCAAAAATAATTTTGCGCCTCATATCGGATTTAACGCGCAGAAATATTTTACATGTGCTTCAATTCCCTCAAGGTAACAGAGACACATTACAGCATATTACACTGCGCTACGTCACTTTATAAACTACGTTTTCTCCTCACACCGAATTTTACGTGCGTATTTTAGGTGTACAAGTAGGATAATTCTGGACCTCTGTTTCTCGGCAACGGAGAAAGACTGAAGAAAATTTTCAACGTTGTTCGAGATAGTGATCTTAGGAATACATCGTAAAATTACAGCCATATGCTGCGCATAGCCGTCTTTGAATCCTCAGTTCGGTTTTGGTCCGCTGGTGAAAGAGAAAATTAAGTAAAAAAAGCATTTTGAGGGCTTTTCCGAGGAACCGCCCCTGAACTAATGGTGCATCCGCAAGTCCCATTTAGCCCATTGTAGACGGCATCAAATGCAAAAAGAACCAACCGATTTTCTCCATTTGTCTCGATAGGAGGAAATGCGTAATATTCCTATTGCTGTACTGTAGGGTAGTGACAATAAGACGACCTTGTGTTGCATAACCAAATCGTCCCTATCCCAAGGGATATCCAAAACCCTAGAACCTACCTTTTTATCACGAGTATAACGTGTGGTATGAACATCAGAACATTTATTTTATGCTGGGAATTTAGGAAATTGTTAAGTGTGCTGTCCATGCATAACGAATCCCTCAGAAACTGAAGCCTTGTACTGGCTACTAGCGCCACGCGTTGACCTTAGGTTCGAGGCGTCAACCACCTCGGCAGACCACAGGACGCGCCTCAGGGCTCCCGGGAGGGCTGGGGGCCACCGGATGGTGTTACTAAATTTTGCGCCGAAATATCATCCCCACGGGGCTGCTGCAGCTACCGAGGTGTCGGCGGCGCCGTGTCTCTAAACAAAGCCTCCCCACCCCCCACCCCACCTCCGCCACTCCGCGTCCCGTGACCCTACTCCAGCCACGCCGCCCTGCCCCGCCTTATCAAAAGGCGCTGCGTAAACACTTGCTGCGGCCCCACGCCGCGGCGCCCGGCGGGTGTATTTCACTCCAGCAGCGCGGCCTTCCGTTATTAAATCACCCGAGGGTGTATCGGCCGGCCACACGGCCAGGCCTTTCCTCGCGATAACCGCCTCCGTTTCTCAAGTCTCTGCAGCCGATCGGCAGAAGACGGAAAGTCCTTCCAAAGCATTATGTCCGTCGTAATGAACTAATATCTTCTGCAGTTCATAAATCGCTGTCACGTAAAGGTCTGAGGCTTAAGTTTTTGCAACCTACACGCATCGTTGACGAAACAGTCGATAAGAAAGTATGGAAAATTCTCGTATGAGTGGTGTTACGAAAACATGAATTTAGAACTATTTTCACCTTGAATGAAATTTTCACTCTGCAGCGGAGTGTGCGCTGATATGAAACTTCCTGGCAGATTAAACTGTGTGCCCGACCGAGACGCGAACTCGGGACCTTTGCCTTTCGCGGGCAAGTGCTCTACCATCTGAGCTACCGAAGCACGACTCACGCCCGGTACTCACAGCCTTACTTCTGCCCATGAAAGGCAAAGGTCCCGAGTTCGAGTCTCGGTCGGGCACACAGTTTTAATCTGCCAAGAAGTTTTATTTTCATCTTCTTCGACGTCACAGTAGCGTTGTATTTACAGAAAGTTAACACGTCTGCCATCCTCCACCAGCGTACATAACAAGGCAGGAGATACTACGTAATCACAGTGACTTTTCTGGCCGGCCTGAATGGCCGATTAGTACTAGGCGCTACAGTCTGGAACCTGTAACGTCCCCTTAGAAAAATTTATGAATTACTGTGCTGGCAAAACTCTTACGCTACTTGATTTTCAGACAGCTGAGCAAAACTGAACGTACTCAGACATTTCACTCTTTACCTATTCTGATCAACACTAAACTGACACACAATATTTTTAGCGCAACGCAATCTTACTTTCAAAAATCCCTACAAAAGAATGGCCCTGACTAATAATAATCTATACCTTTCAAAAATCACTTACCTCACAAAAATCTTCGTTACTCGAACTACTGCAATACAGCGAGCGCCACTACTGCCAGCTAAATAAAAGATTCTAACTACTGAAGGGACTAACTACTGATAGGCATAGTTAGCAAATGAAAGATTTTGATAAAGAACAAACAATGTATTTACCTTAATAGTGTTCAAAAGTCATTATATATATATCAGTTCATGACATCCAGTCTTACAATTTTACTGTCTCTGATGGACACACGTTCAGATCATCCACTCTCAAAATTCCGCAATTTCACTCCCCACATCCACCACTGCTGGCGGCTCACCTCCAACTGCGCAACGCTACGCGCTGTTCACATCCAGCTGCCCAACACTACAATAGCAAATAACAATGCAAACCAGACACAGGCTGCACACTGCACAGCCAGTGATTTTCATACAGAGCGCTACGTGGCGTTACCAATAAAAAAACCTAAGCAGCCTACTTACAGGGGTAACAGAGCTCATGTACATGTCTTCATAATTTTCATTATTTTAAGTCAATTACCACTTTTCGACCCATACAGACACCTTTTCTAAATCATTTTGCTATTGGTTTTGATCGTCTGATGACTTTACAAGACAGTACATTACAGCATCATCTTCAAAACATACTAAGAGGCTGCTCAGATGTCTCCTATGTCATTTGTATGCATCAGGAACAGAAGAGCGCCTATAACACTTCCTTGGGGAACTCGAGGTGACAGTTCGGTTTTACTCATTGACTTCCCGTAAGCTATCAAGAACTTCGTCCATTCCCACAGGTAATCACGAGTCCAGTCACACGACTAAGACGATAGTCCACAGGCACGCAATTTGATTAAAAGCCGTTTGTGAGGAATGGTGTCAAAAACCTGCTGGATATCCAAAGATATGGAATAAATTTGAAGAGTCTTGCCGACAGCACTCACTCCTTCGTGATAATAAAGAACTATTTGTGTTCCAAAAGAATGGTATTTTCAGAATCAGTGTTCGTTATTTGTCAATATATCGATTTATTCGAGGTAATTCATAATGTTCGACCATGGTGGATGTTCCAAAATCCTACTGGAAATCGACGTTGGTGATATGGGTGTGCGCATGAGCGTGTTACCGGCGAATGTATGTTTGCCTGAGAGGCACAAAACCGATAATCTGTAGATTTCCTTTCTTATTTATGTAATCATTTAATATATTAAACTGGGTAAATTACAACTTGTCATATCCATTCCACTGTTAGATAATTCTTGCTTCTTTATCATTTAATTAATTAAAGCAAAATCGTCATTCATGATCCACATGTCAGAGATTTGCTTTGTTATACACTGTGTGAGGTTTTAATATTACCTATCAGAACACATGAGCGGGTGTTTTGATTCCCAGTGTTACTGACGGGTCGAGGCATTAAACCGACCAGTTAAGTCGCAGCCCACGCCAGTGACTTGCATTTTGGATTTAAACTTCTGGGATAGCATTTAAATTTTATGATACAGTAGTTCAACAGAAAACGATTTGTTAGTGTAGCAATAACTAACATTAATGGCTTTGTTTTGTAGCGATTTTTAAGAAAATTTTCCACTTTACATTAAAACTAATGAGTTACGCTTTCACATTTTACTCTTTTCAGTTTTTTGATTTATTCGTGTTTTATGTGATGCCTTCATTTTGAAACTATTTTCCCGAGATTCGTATGTACCTAACGTAATCAGCCATTCGAGTTATAACGAAGGTGCATCTATACCAAAGATAATTATTTTAATTTATCTGCTAAAGCTGAGTAACTGATTTCACCACAATAACAAACATCAGGAATTTTTCATCCAGTCAGCTGTTAAATAGTTAATTTCTCCTAAACGAAACTTGCTGGCGGCGGATCCGCGAGTGAGAATTTACTTGATAATATTTATCATTTAGCTAAATATGAGAGAAATAAATTTCTGCAGTCCGACACGCAGACCGGAATGTTTCCACTGACTCTGATAGGTATCTTGTTTCTGAAGTTGAGCAAACGTTCATTACATTCATAATTATTTCGTCCAACTCGGTTACGTTTAATCATACATAGTGGCATTTAATTTATCTCTGCTTAAATTAGATTAACGTCTAATGCAATAATCTGAATCTGCCAGACAGATTAAAAATTAACTCTGTAACGAGATCGAGCTCCTTGGCTCAATAGTTAGCACACTGGATTCGCAGTCCGATGTAGTGACAACCATACTGAAAGCTGTCGTCATCTGCAGCTTGTCAATTCGAATGAACTCTGAAGTGTTTGCAATTGTAAACAGCCGTTTTACTGGTAGGTCCAGCTAAAGATGCATCTGATTATTATTTATGTGCAGAATTCAGTTAATCTTTGCATGCGTAACAGAAATGTGACTCTTGAATACAAGACAAAAATAATTTAAGTGATAATGGTTGCATAATTCTAAAAATAATGTTTATTTGAAGAGCACAGGTTTTAGTACAACATGCCATCCACGTATTTGTGCAATAGTATAATCTGTAACCATATTGCTTAAGTACAATCCCTAAATCCTGTAACCACTCTGAATATTGCTTAAGTACAATCCCTAACCTCTGAACACAAAATAAACATTTAAATGAGCATTTGGTGAGAGCTGATCTGTATTGAGTGCTAGCTGCACCACTGTATTCAGCAGCAGCCTTCGGTATCAAACTTAACAAAAAATACTGACAGTCACGTAGTGTGTAAGAACATTCATACCGTTGGGGGATGTGTCAGGTACTTGCAAGCGGCAGTGCAGTTACGTAGGGCATGGAGTTACAATATGACATTTAGTAGCCCGTGATCGTACATACCCACATAACTGGGGGACGCTTTGTAAAAGCAGACATACTGACGACAGGTTTGGTAACAACTTGTTCTATTTGAAAAATTACTTCTGTCATTGAGTAAGCAGGTGGAAGTCAAAGGTCACTAATCAGTATTAAAGTATAAATTATGTACAAAAGAAATAGATCCCTTAGCTGGATACATATAATAATGGTGTAAATGGATCACCTAACTTACCAATCAACCTGGGCGTGCGACTCAAATCCATCCACAATCAACTTAAGTTCCGTTTTCAGTCAAAATGCAAAGAAAAAGCAAATTATTTACTGTTCGTAACCATGACATTCCAGCACTTTTACAAGCCCTATTTTCGTCTCCTGAAGAACAAGATGCGTATGTTTCGTCAGGCAATGCACGAATGAACTAATATCAGCACACACTTAGGGTCGCATAAAAAGATACAAGAAATATAAGAAAAGGAATTAAAACGTTTGAAAATATAATACTCTGATATCAAATTGTCTTCTAAAGAGAGAATGAAAGAGGTTGTTACTTGGAATGCACGCCACGCACTTGTTTGTCATGTTTGCTAACACTTACACCAGTAGGTCTTTTGGTGTTACGTTGACAGGAGGCGTCCCCAACTCTGGAAGTGGAGAGTGGCATTGCGTGAATCTTACACTGACTTTCACAAGTGGACTGATCGGTATCTTGGAGGCATCACGTTGAACTGTACAATGATCAATTATCTACCACCTGAAAGATAGTGGATATGATACTAACGGTTACAAAAGACTCACACTGTCCCAGACCGTTCATCAGAAGCGCATCACAGCTCCAGTTCTGACAGAGGTGGCTTGTATCCCTACGTATCCTTTAAATGGCTAGCAACAACAGTAGTGAATGGAACTAGTGCCCCACCCAGCACAGACTAGCATATCACGCCATAGACTGTAGACATGTTGTAACTTTGTAATATGACGTTCCTATAACATACTTGTTATTATCCAGGAATAGTCTCAAACTTGTGTCTAAGCCTTTCAGTAGGCCTTCACATGTCTAGTATCGGTATTGTGCTTAGAACGGATCTTTTTTAATAATTGCCTGCACCTGAGCCATTGATCGTGCCCAGTTTCTGATGGTCGACGGACCTTCTTGTTGTGCTTGTATACGTTCTTAACTGACCATTTCCCTTCACTCTTCTATTACTCATTGCACAATTCTAGTCACATCAGTATATACCTTAAACTAATAAAACAAATACATATTGTGCCTAATATCTGAGTCATAAAAACATTTTGCAATACTTTACACTACGACTCGGTAATAAATTGTCAAATGTAGTAAAATTCCCATCATGAACCTTAGACCTTTCCACCTTTCCAAGGAGAGATAGCTTGCATGCCTCAACGATGCAGACAGTGGAACCATACGTACAACCACAGCAGAGTGGTATGTGTTGAGACGCCAGACGAACTTGTGGCTTTTGGAGAGCGGCAGAGCCTTTTCAGTAGTTGAAGTTGGAACAGTCTGGATAATTAACCGATCTGGACTCCCTACATTAGCCAAACCGGTCTTGCTGTGCAGTTATTGTGAACGGCTGCAAGCATGGGGAACTGAAGCCGTTGTTTTTCTCAAGTGCGTGCAGTTCTACTATATGGTTAAATGATTTTCATATCACTTGGATAAAACATTCCAGAGGCAAAATAGTTTCCATTCTGTTCTGCGAGATGAGTCCACATCTGTCCTTCCACATGTCTTACAGTTTAACATCTGGTTCCGTAGTTTCTATCTTGCCATTAAATAATCAGTCTGAGACCATCTGGTGCCTCCGGGTTCTTCCATGTAAAGAAACTTCTTTCATGATCCATAAACCTCAGTGTTAGCGATGATTTAAAGTAGGTTTTGATCAAAATTCTACAGGGCGGCTTCTTTTTTCATTCCTTTCAACCACTCCATACCCACTTTTTGCTTTCCTTCTTTTTGCTTTTCTTCTGATCCTTAATCTAGTCCCCATGATAATTAAATTTTCCTCTGTCTTAAGCGTTAGATTAATATTTTTATCTCATTTTCACCAGAGCTAGTTGGAATATTAACTTGTAACTACTGTTTTGGGGGTTTTGTGACTGTCTTAGCTACGATAATGCGGACAATACTTTACGAATTACCGTCTAAAGAAAGCTTAAACGTAGATGTATTATTAACTGACATGAACGCTGAGACGAGAGGATGAAAAAAGGTTAGAAGCATTTCAGATGTGGACGTGGAGGAGAATGGAGATGATAAGCTAGATGGAAAGAGTGAGTAATGAAAGAGTGTTGGAAAGAGTTGGTGAGAGAAGATGTCTGTTGAAGGTTATAAGAGAAAGGAAAAAGAACTGGATGGGACATTCATTGAGAAGGGAGTGTTTGCTATCAGATGCTTTGGAAGGACTGGTTTGTGGGAGAAGACTGAGAGGGAGAAGGAGATAAAAGATAATAGACTACATAAAGGGAAGAAAAAATCATGCAGACCTGAAGAGGATGGCAGAAGACCGGACAGCTTGGAGAATTACCATCTGAAAACCTGCGTTTTGGCAGAACACTAACGATGATGATGACAATTACAACAAACTCTATCAAGAACATTGCATTTCTTCAGTGTGCTGGTGGCTTGAAAAGGCTTACGTTCATAATACACAAGTTACAATAACTCTTAACGGCCAGTATGACGTTTCGCTTCATTTTATGACAAGAAATCACATAATTAAGGACGGGTTTTCGAGAGATCCTCAATTTTCCGGTGCCCAGAAGCGGTGTATATACATATGGTCTGCAACTGAAAGCAAATATGGCGTCTCAAGAGTCCATGCTGAAGATAAGATGGCGTGGAAGTGACGTAGGTGTCGTTGTTCCATCTCATTGGTGAACTTTCAGAAGAGCATTCAGAATATGTCACGTTACATATTGCTCTGCCTGTTCGGAAAGACTCCCGAATGTGTGCGATTTCCGCGCCATGACTTCAGAAACTCGGCACGCTCAACGCTCAACGTTCGAAGGCACGGGCAGTGTATCGACGGTTTTACCCGTGCATCGCGTTTTACCGTCTCAGCGTGAACGGCGCCTCTAGCTTTCTCCAAAAACGGAAGGTTCCAGAACGTGCTAGAATGATTTACGCAAAATTCTACAGAGCCAGTCAAAGCAAGCTTCTTTACAAAGGGCGGTTAGGCTGGTTTCTAACGTTGAGACTAATTTCCGCTAGCTAGGTATAAACGAACTTTCCTTCCAGATTCCAAAGCGAGAACAGGAGATTCCTCTCACTTGTGGCCGTGTTACCTCGTTTTCATCTCGTGCTGGTGGCTTAGTATAAGAAAGGGTCAGAGGCTGTAGTTTCATGTAACAAAAAAGAAACTCAAATAAAATAAAATCTCCAGTTAAGAATACTTACCAAGTCTGTGAAGGGGATGCGCCATAACAGACGCTTAGCTCCCACGCGGTGCTGAATAATTCCAACAGCAGGCTAAGTGGAACAACTTTAAAACAACCAGTACTGAGGGAGGATTGCGGGTTGCACAAAATAATTTTAAAGATGCCCTCTCGGGCAGCGACTGTGCTCGTGGTGGGACGCCGCAGACAGCCACATGAGTACGCAGACTGAGAGAGCCGTGGCGTGGCGTTCAGTGCGCCGGCGTCTCCGAGTTGGCGGTGTCGTGCTCAGGGGGCCGGGGGCCGGGGGCCGCCCTTTGAGCCCACATAAAAGTGGCGGCAATAGATTAAAAGCGGCAAACTTCTGGCCGGCTGCTTACGTGTGGCTGCGCGACCAAGTTCCACGCATTCTGGAACGCCAGCGGACCTCCTCTGTGCGAAACTTGTGCATTCTCCGTCCTACGTCGCAGAAAAGTTCTCGTTTCCTCAGCGAAAATAATAGCAACACACACACACACACACACACACACACAATCGTATCATCTTTGGAGCATCGTCTGCAGTTGATGTAACGCTGTGATACGGTTGTATTACTACAAATAACGGCGCCTGAATAAATAAGGAAGAGAAACGAGGCGTCGTAACTGGAGAAAATTGTTGAGGCCGTGTGTGAAACGATCTCATAAACCGAATAGCGTGCTATTGATTTCCACTCAATGATGAACATTCAAACTTCGTCGGCAAAGTAAACACTTAGCAAGATAACTGCGGAAATAAAGTCACTCATTAGTGTCCAGTGGAGGAGTGTTTTCCCTTTTGTCTCTGCGTACATGCGTCACATTCTGTCTTAATCTGTGGATGTCTGTTCTGTTTATTGCAATTTGTTTTACACTGTTTCACAGTAAATGAAACGAGGTGCAGCTAATTGCTATGAATTTGCATGCATAATTCACAAAATATAATAGATAAAATGAATAGTAAAAAATTTAAAAAAAGCGAGTGGTTGTATATTGTACCTAAATAAATAGCCAAAAACTTCTCTGTGTTTTGTGATAGATGCTTCGTTAATATTCTGCTACGGTAGTCGATGAAGGATGGTCGCATTGTCTTCTTGATAGCCGAACTCGTTTCTTTCAGCGTTTCTTAACTGTAGTTCTATGGTTTGTTTTACCTACTGTGCAGTAGTCTCTGATCTTCAGAAGTTTCTCTCCCTTGACTGTAAATGTGATGCAGACTCACTACCACCTATGAAGGGTATGATCAACTATTCTTTTAATACCGAGCCGTGGTTCTTCTTCATGCTGCTCTCCAGAGCTAGGTGATTCAGGTTACTTATTGAAAAAGACGCTATTGCCTCTATAACTAATTTTATGTATATATAAATTCCTCTTCTTGTTCTAGTTGCCCCCACTATTTTAGAAGTCATTGTTGTTAAAGTTGTCTCATGGTCACTGATACTTTCACGTAGACATCCTCAAAGAAATCGGGTTTCTGTTGCTATTAGGTCCAATATACGAGGTAATGCAGGAAAGTAATGCCTCCGAAATTTTTACGTGATAACTCTTTAAACGTTTTAAATAACACAAACTTTATTAACATTCTACAAGTTTATTTCTTATGACCATATGTTAGCTGCACTCTCCCACTACTTGGCTCCGAAATGTAGCGTGTAACGTAAGTATGTGTAATGTAACTATGTGGGAAACAGCGCGCTGTAATAGAGTTTCGGGGTAGAAGAGCCCGTCCACACACGGAGCACCATCTGGTTTAGAATAAAAATGCTAGAACACACAAGAGTGCTGTGACGTCTGTAACAATCTGACGCCTTTGGTTCACTGTCATCGATCATCCACCACACAATTCCGAATTCGCCCCATCCGATTTTCATTTGGTTCTGAAACTTAAAGAACGCCTTCGACGACTTCACTTTGATGGTGATGAAGCGGTGCAAGCAGACGTGAGGTTGTGGCTCTATCAACGAAATCATACATTCTACGGGGATGATATCAACAAACTGGTCTCCCGTTGGGAGACATTGTTCCTCACCAGGGTGACTGCGTTGAGAAATTAATGTGTAGACATGACGAATAAAGTTGTAGAATAAAACTAACGTTTGATTTAGTTAAAAATATTTAAGAATTCACATAAAATATTCTGAGGCATTACTTTCTAGAACGTCCACCTCTTTTTCATTGTGAGTGAGCATCCTAATGCTAGAGTTCTCAGATAACTCATTTATTACTGTGTAGCAGGACGGCATGTGACGTCCACCACCTACAAAATCACGATTTTCAACATGAGTGTCTGGTGACTAAAGTCTCTTCCAAAATTAACAGTATGACGGGGAAACAGTTAACTTACTTTTCAAGTTTTCATTCATATCTGGAGATGAGTCTAGTACTCGATAGAAGGAATCGATTATAAATTTACGCCCAGCGTTGACACTCAGCCTTGCCCAAAAAACATCACATGCTTATTTATGAAAGAAAAATCACCTAATAGCCGTATGTTTTCAGAAATTACTTTATTCAGACGACCAGTTTTGGCGACTCAGCAATGCCATCCTCAGGCCCCTATGCACTCCACGTGTAGAGAGTAAGATAAACTGATGCATACATAACTGGAGCCATTAATATTTGGAGTCCGTGAATTCTAAAACGAAAGGACAAAGAGTGGACTTTGTGTGCTTTTTGTCTTTGAATTCACGAAATCCAGATAATGATGGTTCTAATTATTTGTGCATCGATGTATCTGACTTTGTATAATGGAGTGCATAGTGCCCTGAAAATGGCGTTAATGATATGCCAAAACTGGTCGTCTGAATAAAATAACTTCTGAAAACATACGGCTGTTTGGTGATTTTTCTTTGGTAAACACCGGCCGCTGTCCCAAATCTACGATGGATTAATAAAGAACATCACACGCAACTTGAGTTTCTATCTCAGAGGATTTGAAGTATACTGCAGTAAATACATCACCTCCATTTACCACTAGCTGACATTTTCGAGATACGATTAAATTTTCCCTAAAAACCTGACTCTCGTGAATTTAAGCTGTTAGCAAACTACCAGTACCTAATATTATGTGAGCATAGATTTTAGCAGTTCTTCAAACTCTAGTACTTTGTCGCATATGCTTAATAGGTTAATCATTACGGTTTTCATGCCATCGCCTGCAGGGGTTACTTCATCGGATCTTTTGCTGACACTTCCTTGTTATTTAGAGCTATCATTACGCAAGACAAAATTCCTGTGGTTACTGGAGTCAGAGAGGAACTTTTTTTTTTAGCTTAGAGTCACGTTACAGCCAGACGGCCTGACTGTATTGAAATAAATTAGAGCAGGAGAAGAGCATATTATGTGTAACAGTGTCCAGTATAATAAATTTAATTTGTTTCATCAAAACATAAGGATACTGAAGAACAAGATAAATAATCATCTTGTGTGTCTAGAAGATGTGCAAGATTTTGAGGTGATACAAGTTCTGACCTTTTGAACACCACGTAACCCACAGTGATGGAAAAGTAAATTACTTGATATAGAGCAGCAGAATTTTGGTGTAGAGTTAACACAGAAGAAGATGGAGTTGCAACATATGTAGAAATTGGATATACGGTCAAAAATGTTAAAACAAATAGGTTTGGTATAAATCAAACTCTAGGTGTTTCTGAGTTGTTACTGCAGAACACTTCGATGTTAAGAAGAACAGCCTGCAAGGACCCTCAAGGAAACTTTCAGCTACGTATGAGAAATCTGTATGCATATTTAGCTTCCTGTCAGACAAGAACAAACGCTAATAGTTTGTGAAGATTTCAATGTAAACTTCCTAAAAGATACTAACAGGAAAAATAAAATGCAATAATTCTATGCATAGTTCAGTCTTATATCAGTAGTCAGTTTTCAAACTCGTCTGCTGCAAAATTTCTTTAGACAGTGAGCCGGCCGCGGTGGCCGAGCGGTTCTGAGCACTTCAGTCTGGAACCGCGCGACTGCGACGGTCGCAGGTTCGAATCCTGCCTCGGGCATGGATGGGTGTGATGTCCTTAGGTTAGTTAGGTTTAAGTAGTTCTAAGTTCTAGGGGACTGATGACCACAGCTGTTAAGTCCCATAGTGGTCAGAACCATTTGAATCATTTTTCTGTAGACAGCGCTCAGCTGAAACAATTAATGTGTACCCACTTGGTAATCGACTATCTTATCATGACGCAAAATTAACGGAAATAAACGATCTTGCTCTTTACAACCCTGAGGTAGGTTCCTACAAAGAAGTCTGGCTTATTTATCAGAGCAAGTTGAAAGAAGCGGTATGGGATGGGGTCTATATAGGATCATATGCGTATCAAATACAATTACATCCATAATAAATTTCTGTCAACACTGCGAAGTTGCTTTCCTAAATTGTTATCTAGAAAATTTGTCAAAAAAGTAAGTAATGGATAACTGAGGAAATTAAAATCTCATGTAAGAGGAAGAGGGAAATATATATAAATGGTTGAATAAGTCAAGGTCTGATATTTCTTACATTCTATAAATATACTGTGATATTTTAAAGAAAATCATTAAAATATCAAAAAGTATGCGTGTCTGGACACAAATTTATAATGCAAATACTGAGAGGAAATTTATATGGGATATTGTCAAATAGGGCACGGGACAGGCAGTCAATGTACAAGATACCATAAAAATTGAACTAAATGTCAATGTTGTGAGTGATCATACACAGGCTGTGACTACTTTAGACAATCACTTCATAAATGTAGCATTAAAAAGAGGGTTAAATGGATTGGCAGCCGCCGAGCCGAGAGGACGCGCAGGAGCAGAAGCACTTGTCTGTCAAACAGAAAAGAAGTGAACTATACGTGTGTATTTTACTGTGCAGATTTTACTGTGCAGACTACAAGGTTAGAAAATTAATCATAGTTTTTGTTTTTGTGTAAGCCTTGTGAATATCGTTGTGTAGGTCGGCTTCCTAACGTAAATTTTCCCGTCCCCAGAAACTCCGTCACCCCACAAAGTTTCAATTTTGTTCTAGTACACAGCATATAGTTTGGATCAGTTCATTCCAGTTTGAGTATTTATCTCGTGCAGTAACTTTTCGGTAAACAGGATTTCTAATAACAGGTATCTGTAAATACATCAATTTCGGTTGACAAATTCGTCCACCCCCGGTAACTGAGTGGTCAGCGCTACAGGAAGTCAATCGTAAGGGCACGGGTTCGATTCCCGTCTGGCTCGGAGATTTTCTCCGCCCAGGGACTGGGTGTTTCGTTGTCCTAATCATCATCATTTCATCCCCATCCCCGCGCAAGTCGCCGAAGTGGTGTCAAATCGAAAGACTTGCACCCGGCGAACGGTCTACCTGACGGGAGGCCCTAGTCACACGACTTTTTTTTTTTTTTTTTAGTTGACAAATTTATTTCTGTTTAGTGGCTAGCGGTCTCAGAGTACAGTGAGAAATCTGCAAAGCAACTTTTAGTGTTCCTCTTTTCTCCTTCGGTATATTTCGTATACATTTCAAACTCAATAGCGCCATTTGAGACCTTATATCTATTTTATACACAGTACAATATGGCTAGAGGCTGTGATTGTTGTGAGCGGACACAAGGAGAGTAGGCTGCTGTCCGTAGACAGCTGGAAGCTGCGTTGGCTACCGTCGATAAGCTTCTAGCTAATGCACAAAGTTGCGGTGACGTCGGGGCGCCAGTGGCGAGGCCTTCGATATGTAATAGCTCTCTGAAGCAGGGTATTTTCCCAGATAGACTGAGGTATGCCATTGTTAAACCACTGTATAAAAAAGGGGAAAGTCTGATGTTAACAACTACCACCCAATCTCTCTTCCGACTGCCTTATCCAAAATTCTTGAGAAAGTAATGTTTTGTAGAGTAGCTTCACACCTTTGTAAAAGTAAAGTTAGTTTTCCAAAGGGCTTTTCAACGGAAAATGCTATATATACTTTCACTAATGAAATATTAAATTCCCTGAGTAACCGGAAGTCACCCGTTGGGATTTTTTGTGACCTATCGAAGGCTTTTGACTGTGTAAATCATGGACTACTTCTAGGAAAGCTCAAGTACTGTGGTATGAATGGGACAGTGCTCAAATGGTTTAAATCATACCTAACTGGAAGAGTGCAGAAAGTTGAAATAAGCAGTTCACATAACATGCAAAAGACTGGTGATTTGTCGAACTGGGAAACAATCAAGAATGGGGTGCCGCAAGGTTCGGTCTTGGGTCCTCTGCTGTTCTTAATATATATTAATGACTTGCCATTCTATATTCACGAAGATGCAGAGCTGGTACTTTTTGCCAATGATACAAGTATAGCTATCTGACCCGACAGACAAGAATTAACTGGTGAAATTATAAACGATGTTTTTCAGAAAATCATTAAGTGGTTCTCTGCAAATGGGCTCTTATTAAACTTTGACAAAACACAGTGTGTACAGTTCCACACAGTAAATGGAATGACACCATTAATTAATATACACTTCCGTCGGAATTCGGTAGCTAAGGTAGAATATTCAAAATTTCTAAGTGTATACATTGATGAGGGGTTGAACTGGAAAAAACACACTGAGGGTCTGCTGAAACGTTTGAGTTCAGCTACTTATGTTACTAGGGTCATTGTAAATTTTGGCGATATACATCTGAGTAAATTAGCTTACCACGCCTATATTCATTCTCTGCTTCCGTATGGCATCATATTCTGGGATAGCTCATCATTGAGTAAAAGAGTGTTCATTGCACAAAAGCGTGTAATCAGAATAATTTCTGGAGCTCATCCATGATCATCCTCCAGACATTTATTTAAAGAGCTAGAGATTTTCACTGTAGCCTCACAATATATACACTCCTGGAAATTGAAATAAGAACACCGTGAATTCATTGTCCCAGGAAGGGGAAACTTTATTGACACATTCCTGGGGTCAGATACATCACATGATCACACTGACAGAACCACAGGCACATAGACACAGGCAACAGAGCATGCACAATGTCGGCACTAGTACAGTGTATATCCACCTTTTGCAGCAATGCAGGCTGCTATTCTCCCATGGAGACGATCGTAGAGATGCTTGATGTAGTCCTGTGGAACGGCTTGCCATGCCATTTCCACCTGGCGCCTCAGTTGGACCAGCGTTCGTGCTGGACGTGCAGACCGCGTGAGACGACGCTTCATCCAGTCCCAAACATGCTCAATGGGGGACAGATCCGGAGATCTTGCTGGCCAGGGTAGTTGACTTACACCTTCTAGAGCACGTTGGGTGGCACGGGATACATGCGGCCGTGCATTGTCCTGTTGGAACAGCAAGTTCCCTTGCCGGTCTAGGAATGGTAGAACGATGGGATCGATGACGGTTTGTATGTACCGTGCACTATTCAGTGTCCCCTCGACGATCACCAGTTGTGTACGGCCAGTGTAGGAGATCGCTCCCCACAGCATGATGCCGGGTGTTGGCCTTGTGTGCCTCGGTCGTATGCAGTCCTGATTGTGGCGCTCACCTGCACGGCGCCAAACACGCATACGACCATCATTGGCACCAAGGCAGAAGCGACTCTCATCGCTGAAGACGACACGTCTCCATTCGTCCCTCCATTCACGCCTGTCGCGACACCACTGGAGGCGGGCTGCACGATGTTGGGGCGTGAGCGGAAGACGGCCTAACGGTGTGCGGGACCGTAGCCCAGCTTCATGGAGACGGTTGCGAATGGTCCTCGCCGATACCCCAGGAGCAACAGTGTCCCTAATTTGCTGGGAAGTGGCGGTGCGGTCCCCTACGGCACTGCGTAGGATCCTACGGTCTTGGCGTGCATCCGTGCGTCGCTGCGGTCCGGTCCCAGGTCGACGGGCACGTGCACCTTCCGCCGACCACTGGCGACAACATCGATGTACTGTGGAGACCTCACGCCCCACGTGTTGAGCAATTCGGCGGTACGTCCACCCGGCCTCCCGCATGCCCACTATACGCCCTCGCTCAAAGTCCGTCAACTGCACATACGGTTCACGTCCACGCTGTCGCGGCATGCTACCAGTGTTAAAGACTGCGATGGAGCTCCGTATGCCACGGCAAACTGGCTGACACTGACGGCGGCGGTGCACAAATGCTGCGCAGCTAGCGCCATTCGACGGCCAACACCGCGGTTTCTGGTGTGTCCGCTGTGCCGTGCGTGTGATCATTGCTTGTACAGCCCTCTCGCAGTGTCCGGAGCAAGTATGGTGGGTCTGACACACCGGTGTCAATGTGTTCTTTTTTCCATTTCCAGGAGTGTATATTCACCAATGAAATTTGTTATTAACAATCCGAAAGAATTCAAAAGTAATAGCATAATGTACCTCCTTCTGAGTCAAAGTTAGATTTAGCCTTGAGTAGTGAAGATCATCCTTTCTCCTAGTGTTGTAGCCATGTACACTATAATACTAGGAGAAAGGATGATCTTCACTACTCAAGGCTAAATCTAACTTTGACTCAGAAGGAGGTAAATTATGCTGCCACAAAAGTCTTTGGTCATTTACCTAATTGCTTCAAAAGTCTGACAGATACCCATATAGCATTTAAAAGGAAATTAAAAGAATTTCTTAATGGCAATTCCTTCTTCTCATGAGATGAACTTTTGGATATAGTAAGTGGGTAATTTCCCCAACCCTCACAAAAAAATTAAAAATATTATGTACCATGTAATATTTTGTGTAATGTAATATCTTGTATAGACACCTCTTATTAACCTGACACGTTCCACATCATTACGAAGTGTCGTATTCATGATGTATGGAACAAGTACTAATCTAATCTAATCGACACCTTTGGTGCCACTGGAATCTCCCGGTAGCCCGGACGTCACTGCAGCTTCTGATACGAAAAACATGAGCGGTCCCTCCTCACTCGAAAGTGGGTGGCAGACAGTGTTGGGCGAAAGAGGGAGCAGGCCATGCTGCTGTCTCCATACGTCTTCGTAACAGGTACAAGGTGCTACCCAGTGTTGATGATCGAGACAACACGGGATGCTTCTCCTGTTGGGCAAGCAGTCGATTTTCCTGCCCAGTCCGGACAAGTACAGAGGGTGGGTATGCCGCGCTGGATTAGCCGAGCGGTCTGAGGCGCTGCAGTCATGGACTGTGCGGCTGGTCCCGGCGGAGGTTCGAGTCCTCCCTCGGGAATGGGTGTGTGTGTTTATCCTTAGGATAATTTAGGTTAAGTAATGTGCAAGCTTAGGAACTGATGACCTTAGCAATTAAGTCCCAAAATACTTCACACACATTTGAACATAGAGGGTGGGTACGCTTGTCATTGGGAGCTGCAATAATAGGCAGGTGATGGAACCCCTAAAGGAGATAGCAGGCAAGGAGAGAAAGAATTCCCATGTGCATTCGGTATGTTTGCCGGGAGGTCTCATCCGTGACGTGGAGGAGGCCCTGCTGGCTGCTATCGAGCGTACTGGGTGCAACTGGCTGCATGTAGCGGCAGATGTCTGCACGAATGACGCCTGCCGCTTGGATTCTGAGGCCATCCTGGGCTCCTTGCGACGACTGGCTCACTTGGTGAAGGCAACTAGCGACGCACGCGGGGTGCAGGTTAAGCTGTCTGTTTGTAGCATCGTATACACGGTTGATCGCGGTCCTCTGCTTTGGAGCACAGTGGAAGGTCTAAACAGAGGCTCAGACGGTTCTGGATGGGAATTTCTCCACCTCCGCTACCGGAAGCAGAATTGTAGGGTTTACCATAGTAGGTCAGGCGTGCACTACACGCAGGAAGCTGTTACTAGGGTAGCGGAGCACGCGTGGCATGCACATATGCCTTTAGGTTAGTGAACCCCTCCCTTTGGATCAAAGACGATTTGCCTGTTAAATCAGCCACAGAGAATCTTGTCCTCGCAGATCACAGATAGAAAAGATTAGTATGATTTTAGTAAACTGCAAGAGCATCCAAGGAAAGGTCTCAGAATTAGTATCGATTACTGAAGGTAATAATGCACAGACAATATTGGGAACAGAAATCTGGTTTAAACCAGATGTCAATGACAACGAAATCCAAAGTTCACACTGGAATTTTTACCGTAAAGATAGGTTAGTCACCAAATGTGGCGGAATATTTATTGCAGTAAAAAATTCGATAATCTAGCGAGGTGTTCACGGATTCCGAACGTGAATTAATCTCCGCAAAATTGTGTATCAAAGAACGATCGCCGGCCGCGGTGGTCTAGCGGTTCTAGGCGCTCAGTCCGGAACCGCGCGACTGCTACGGTCGCAGGCTCAAATCCTGCCTCGGGCATGGATGTGTGTGATGTCCTTAGGTTAGTTAGGTTTAAGTAGCTCTAAGTTCTAGGGGACTGATGACCACAGATGTTAAGTCCCATAGTGCTCAGAACCATTTGAACCAAAGAACGATCAAAAATGGCTATCGGATGCTTTTATGGACCACCTGGGTCAAGATCTGTTGTTATAGAGCGCTTCAGACAGAACTTGCAGAATACCATTAGCAATTTCCTGATTATGCCGTTGCAATAGGAAGTGACTTCAACTTACCAGGCATAGATAGGGAGTGTTATGCCATCAAAACTGGTGCCAGAGACAGGGATTCGTGTGGCATTGTTTTGGACGTCTTTTCCGAAAATTACCTTCAGCAAATAGGTAGAGAAACAACTCGTCAGGGTTACGTCTTAGACCTCCTGGGAGCAAACTGATCTGAACTCATCGAATTAGTTAACGTAGAGGAAGATATCATTGATGATAACGCTGTGACAGCATCTATGACGACGGGTCCTGCAAGGAATGTTAAGAAAGGCAGGAAGATACATTTGCTCAGCAAGGGTGACGGGATACTGATTTCAGAATATCTCAGCAGTCAGCATCAATATTCGGTGATGAGGACGTAGATGTGGAGAACAAATGGAAAAAATTCAAAGGCATCATTCAATATGCCCTAGGCAGATACGGTCCGAATAAGGTTTTAACGGATGGTAAAGATCCACCATAGCCGTGTTAGAAAAGCGCTACGTAAACAAAGAGCACTTCATCTGAGATTCAAGAGAAGTAAACACCTGGGTGACAAGCAAAAGCTGACATCTGCGTGTATTGCTCATGGGCCTGTCTACGAGGCGTAATTACTGTCCAGGTGAGTACACGGAAATAACTTAGCAAGAACTGGTGTTGACATGTCCCATGTTTACTATCCTTGCCAATATGAGCTGAAATTTCGCTACAGCGTCACACCTTCATCCATAGACCGCTAAAATTTTCAGTTTTGCATATCCCATCGATACCTGTGAAAATACCAGTCTGTGACTAATTTGCATAAGTCCTTCATCGTGGGTCTCTTTTTTTTTGTCGAAGAGTGTACACGGTATACCATTGCTGTAGTTATGCTCCAAATCGTATGCAAGCAGCAGCACGCTGTTGTTACTAATAATATTTTCGACACGGAGACACTCACATAATTTCATTTACGTTGCTTCCAAGTGATTACTGAAGCTCGAAGAAACGAAATCTCAGGAGAACTACGTCCAGTTATAGTCGACACGTTTCACTCACTGCGATATATAGTTTCCATATTACATACTCTTGTGCGTATCCTACAACATAATACTGCGTATGTTTATGTTTATTCGTCTCCTTATATTAATTTTTTAACCATAGTGATCTCTGTGGTGATAGTTTACGTTACCAGGAATCCCACACGATTTTGAAAACAAGAGTCTATGCAAAGAGAACAAGGGCATAGCGGTGTTTTACCTATCTTAAATTGTTATGAACTGGTAAGAGTTCATTGTGCTTCTGGAAAGAAAATTATGTCTTCTCTGAAAGATAGTTCGTTGGTAAACATTCCTCTACCGACGAAATACGAATAGTTAACTCTTACGTAGCTGTATGCAAGAAAGAATCATCTGTTCACCACAAGGACTGCAATGTATATAAAGCGATGGCCTGCCCTATAGCCGAGCACGTCACTGAGCCGCTTACCGAATGCCGGAATTCGGGGAGACAAGCGCGTCTCGTATCGATTAACGAAACGGGCTGATGGCGTTTAGGCTGTATCGTACATCCAACTAGGTAATACCAGGCTGCCACACACATCCAGCCTCAGATCCACATTACGGAAACGTTTAGAAAACGTGATTTTACTTGTACGTGAATTTTACCCTAGACATAGACAGTTGAGTGCACAAATTCCGCACAGTCATGGCTCGCGCGACACGCCCCGTCGGATGTTCGAGTCCTCCCTCGGGCATGGGTGTGTGTGTTGTCCTTAGCGTAAGTTAGTCTAAGATAGATTAAGTAGTGCGTAAGCCTAGGGACCGATGACCTCAGCAGTTTGGTCCCACAGTCCTTACCACAAATTTCCAACAAATACGCACTGGGAAGTAGTGGCGTTAGGAAGGTGATCCGCCAATCACTTGCTATTAACAATGCCAAAACACATACAACGATGCCGACCCCGTGAAGAAATTGGAAATGACAACGAAAACGAACAGGAAGAAGAAGAATTTATAGAAACTGATTGAGAGCATATGGCAAAAGTGCAAATCAAAGCTTAAGGCCGCGAAGAGTGATGTAAAGAAGAATAATGATCGGCTCAGCAACATAATTTGATGCAACACAGTAGCAATAGTGAAAGAACTGTCATACGCAGGAACCAAGTTTACACAATATTCTCGATGTGAGTATTACAAGCTGACTCACTTAAGCAAATAAAGCTTTCTTCAACAGAACCACTCTACTGCCATGAGACATTGATATGGAAAAGCGGAAGAAGTTATTGACAGTCCACACCTGGAGTTAATGTGGCACATATTTGAGGTAAGCAGGTAAGTGAGAGGAAGTTTATGTAAAATTTAAAATTAATGTTTAAAGTTTGCTGGAAGTCAATAAGTGTTCTGATTGTAGTTGTGTAGATTCTCGGTAATTCGCGCTCCGTTTCAAATGCAAAACTCGTCTTTCAGATGATTTAAATGGCTCTGAGCACTATGGGACTTAACATCTGAGGTCATCAGTCCCTTAAAACTTAGATTACTTAAACCTAACTAACCTAAGGACATCACACACATCCATGCCCGAGGCAGGATTCGAACCTGCGACCGTACCAATCGCACGGTTCCGGACTGAAGCGCCTAGAACCGCTCCGTCAGCGGCCCGGCAAAACTCGTGTTGACGAGGTCATATGCCCTGAACTGTGTGTCGCACAATAGTATGATTTTGTAGGTGATTCGGTGGAATATGTGGACACTGTCTGCAAAATGTGTTTCAAACAGAGACTGTATTAAAAAAGTAATAATTTAAAGCGTCATGCCAGACGCAACAGTCACCGCATGAACAACAAAAAATGTGATAAGCGATAACCTTATTTACATTCATAATTTTTTACGGTTGTCAGCGAGAAGAGGTTTCGTGAATCTTTGAAATTATGTCTACAGTTTTGTTGCATTTCAGCAAATCTTCTTATTCTAAAATATCCCAAGAATATAATCTGGATATATGCACATGGCGAGTTACGTTGCCTCATGGCATATACATAGTTTCTAGCTATAATACTTGACGCATTGTGTTAAACCTTTACCGTACGATTGTACCTTCTAATGAGTAGGTTAGTAAAAATTTTAATATCGGTCAATAATTACGCGACATACACCGACCGAAAATAAAATCCCAGTCCCTAGAAATAATTAATGTAGACTCATGAAATTTCGAGAATACATTTGTCTGGGTAATGCATTCAAGTAACTAAAGCTGCAAGATCACAGGTTAATGTACGTGCGACTAAAGCCTTTGCAAATATAAAATGCTGGTACAATAATAACAAGTGTAATCGCGAGAATGATGAATGAGCGCACGCAAACGTGCATGCATTGTGTCGTACCTGTAGCGGATGTCAGTTTGTGGAACTGAGTGCCATGTCTGTTGCAATTGGTCAGTCAGGAGGTGTTAATGATGGTTGCGGATGGCGCTAGAGTTATCCGAAGGTGTGCCATACGTGATAGATATTATACAGATTTGGTGACCGAGCAGGCCAAGGCAACATGTCGTCACTTTGTAGGAAATGTTGGGTTGCAACAGCGGTATGTGAGCGAGCGTTATCATGTTGGAAATCTCCCCTTGGAATGCTGCTTATAAAGTTCAGTGTGTCTAGAGCGCAAAGAGATTGGTTGTAGCTGCTCACCAAGCCTCCTGCTAACCAACATACGGCCATCCCTGGTACCGAGACAGAACCGGCTTTTATGAGAAAACACAACAGCCCTCCATCCCCCCCCCCCCCCCCCCTCCAATGATACCACGCTTCGTTTGACGCTGCTGATGTCGCGAACAGCAGTGGTTGGGCACAGTGGAATGCGCGCTACAGGGCGTCTGGATTAGAGCTGTCCTTGGAGTGACCTTTTTGTTGTGTCACTGTGGTGCCAACTGTTGCTCGAAATTCTGCTGCAGATAGTACGATGCGTCACAACCAAACACGGAAAACGACAGTCTCCCATTCGATAGCGCCATGTTGCCTTCCGGAGCCTGGCTTGTTACGACCGTACCTTCCCGCGGCTACCGATGATAGCAGTCATGTACTGTGACTATATTCCTGCCAAGTATTTCGGCAGTATCGTGGAAGGAGCCTCCCACATCTCTTAGCCTTGTTACGCGACCACGTTCAAACTCAGTGAGCTGTTGATAATGGTGTCTTCGTCATCTTAAAGGCATTTTTGATTGACATCAACCCACTATGTCGAATCTGAAAGGTAACTATCGATCACGACCATTACACTGCGTAGTAAACCTGACACGCATCCTTATAGTAGCCCTACTAGTGTCACTGTTATGCGAATGGAGGGAAATCTGAATGCATCATATTTCAGACGCAGTAACAAACCTGCGAACATTCATTTATCACGCACAACTTCTTGGTGCTGAGCTTCTTTTCGCGTTAGTGCACTGACAAAGTTTTGTTGCCTCTGAAAGCCTTGAAATAGGCAACCTGTAACTTGAATCGTGAATCACGAAACGTGAGCGAGTATTCGTGTTCTCGGGGCGCTCAACGACCAAGGTTATCAGAGAGCATGAACGCAAACCATGAAACGGGATGGTCATTTAATAATACAGATGGCCCCGAAGGAGCAGCTGAAAGGAATACAATAAGCGCAGATACAGACGTGTCGTTTTGGGATGGAAATATTTGCAGACGAAAGGGTTGAAAGCACAATGACTTTAAAAAAATCTACGGAAACATAATATTTAATAGTAGTACGCTTCTGCACTTAGAAATCAGCTTTAAAACAATAGGAAAGGACCAATAATTACCTAACGGCTACTCAGGATTTCCGTAAGTCGCTCATAAACTAGATGTCAATGCACAAATTATTATTTGAAAACACATTTAAAACAAATATTTCTGTAATTACATGAGCGAGGATGGATTTTATAAAGAGTAACTATTTCCATGAGCATGTTTCCACGAGCATGAAATTCGTTCTGAGTAACTGGCTTTCAGATAACCTCCCAGGCGACGTCTGTTATGAGTACCTCTGAGTTAATCACACTTGAACGAAACTTAGTTTTCTGATCCCGCCTGTCCAACCCCGTCTCCGCGTCCTGTGTTTGCAACTTCTCATCAAATTTTCATCAGTGTTATTTGCACAGTCTTTCTCCATTACAGCTTCTTTCGTAACATCTTGCCGCTGAGTATTTACTCTTGTTACTGGCGCTGCGTCTCAGGTATATTAAAGCTTTAATTACGTCCTAGCTTGTGAATTTTCAGAAAATACTAACGGTCTCGCAGTCCTGCGATTCGAGCTTCTTTCGGCAGTCTGCATTAGGTAGCCGGGTTTCGCTCTGCGACTGGCGTTGTTATTAAAACGGCGATGGCAGTGCGTTTGGTTCAGCTCGTTAAAACTTGAAAGAGAAAAGCATAAGTTAATGTGCGCAGATCGAGTTCTGTCAAGTAAGCAGGAACAAAGAGGACAGACTTCTCTTGTGACGCTGTCACTATTTTCTTATAGGGATGGACAAAACATGTAAATAAATGTGCGTGTTTTAACTTCCATATTATTCAACACTGTAGCTTCTATAGTGGTATTAAAGTGTTGATACTCTCGCGACCATTTCTTGACCTGCTGCCTACTTGCACCAGTATCAAGATCTTTGGGCGGCTGTTCTTTAGTGATTTTTGTGATACTCCGTCAGCCCGAGGGGGAAGCATTGTCAATGGTGCATCCCGCATTGGCAGTAGAAAGGGCTTTTTGCGGTGATGAAAGAATCCACGGTGACTGCTGCCCGACAGTTGTTCGTTTCCAATGTGTATTCCAGATAAACTCTTCAGTGAACAAGGAACGAAATTCCCGCTGGCCACTGCGCTGTGTATCCTCATTTTCAGGGAATTCGACACGGTGGAGCATTAACATTTGTTACGAGAAGGTCTGAAAGTCTACACGTCCTCCAATTCGCACATCTATTTAGAAATCCCGATGCTTTACCTCTGAATATTAATGTTTTTTACTCAGACGACCAACATAGAAATTGAGTTGTCTATATTCATTCAACATGATGGCTTCTTACGGTAGGTATCCAACACCATCAATCTCATTTAGAAGACTATTTTGTTTTTTAGGAAATTTGAACCACTTTTGACTCTAAATTCTTGTATTTTTGCAGCTTCGTTTGGTGTAGAAACATGTATTGACGATTAGGAATCTGTAAGACTCGTCTGAGTGACTTCGAGTCCTACCGCCAGCGTTCCCGTTCTGGGAAGTTGTTATACTTCCTATACACTGAAGAACGAAAGAAACTGGTACACCTGTCTAATATCGAGCAGGGTCCCTGCGAGCACGCGTAAGTGCTGTAACACGATGTGGAATGGATTCGACTAGTACCTGAAGTAGTGCTGGAGAGAACTGACATCATGAATCCTGCAGGGCTGGCCATAAATCCGTAAGAGTACGACGGGATGGAGAGTTCTTCTGAACAGCACGTTGCAAGGCATCCAAGATATGTTCAATGCTGTTAATGTCTGGGGTGTTTAGTGATCAGTTGAAGCGTTTAAACTCAAAAGAGTATTTCTGGAGTCGTTCTGTAGCAATTCTCGACATGTGGGGTTTCGCTTCTGTCCTGCTGGAATTGACCAAGTGCGTCGAAATGCACGATGGTCATGAATGGATGTAGGTGATTAGACACGATGCTTACGTCACATGTCAGAGTCTCATCTGGACGTGTCAGGAGTCCCACATCACTCCAGCTGCACACGCCCCAAACAATTACACAGGCCCCACCAACTTGTATAGACCCCTGCTGACACGCAGTATCCACGCATTCAAGACACTGTCTCCATAACCGTACACGTCCATCCGCTCGATACAATTTGAAACGCGACTCGTCCGACCAGGCAACATGTTACCAGTCATCAACAGTCCAACGTCAGTGTTGAGGTACCCAGACAACGAGTAAAGCTCTGCGTCGTGCCGTCATCAAGGGTATAGAAGTGGGCCTTCGGCTCCGAAAGCCCATATCGATGATGTTTCGTTGAATGGTTCGCACCCTGACACTTGTTGATACCCAGCATTGAATTCTGCAGAAATTGGCGGAAGGGTTCCACTGTCACGCTGAACGATTCTCTTCAGGGTTCTTTCAGGGTCTTTTTCCCGCCGCAGTGATGTAGGATATTTGATGTTACCGGTTTCCTGATATTCACGGTACACTCGTGAATGGTCGTACGGGAAAATTCCCACTTCATCGCTTCCTTGGAGATGCTGTGAGCCATCACACGTGCGCCGACTATAACACCACGTTCAAATCTTGATAACCTGCCATCGTAGCAGCAGGATGTGTGGATTGTCGAGCGGTCTAGAGCGCCTTGCCACGGGTTGCGCGGCTCTCCCCGTCGGAGGTTCGAGTTCTCCCTCGGGCATGGGCTATGTTTGTTGTCCTTAGCGTAAGTTGGTCTAAGTTAGAGTGCGTAGTGTGTAAGCCTAGTGACCGATGACCTAACTAGTTTGGTCCCATAGGAAACTACCACCACAACCTCCATGTAGCAGCACTAACCGATGTAACAACTGCGCCAGACACTTATTGCCTTATGTAGGCGTTGCCGACCGAAGAGCTGTATTCTGCCTGTTTACACATCTCTGTATTTGAATACGCAAGGCTATACTAGTTTCTTTGGTGCTTTAGTGTATGTGCCCACTGTTGCAGGCCAATTCAAGAGACCGACACTGTAGCGCAGTGGTTAGCACACTGGACTCGCATTAGGGAGAACGACGACTGAAACCCCCGTCCGCCCATCCTGATTTAGCTCATCTGGGATTTCCGTAAATCGCTTAAGGTTAATACCACGATGGTTTCTCTGAAAGATCAAGGTGGCTTTCCTTCTAAATTCTTCCCTAATCGGCCGCAGCTCGTGGTCGTGCGGTAGCGTTCTCGCTTCCCACGCCCGGGTTCCCGGGTTCGATTCCCGGCGGGATCAGGGATTTTCTCTGCCTCGTGATGACTGGGTGTTGTGTGATGACCTTAGGTTAGTTAGGTTTAAGTACTTCTAAGTTCTAGGGGACTGATGACCATAGCTGTTAAGTCCCATAGTGCTCAGAGCCATTTGAACCATTTCTTCCCTAATCAGAGCTTGTTCTCCGACTCTAATGACCTGGTTATCGAAAGAACGTTAAACACTAATCTCCTCCTCCTCTAAGTCAAGCGTGTGAATGCTTACAGATAATGTAAGTCAGTCACCAACCTGTGAATTAATAGAGTCGTTCTATATACCGATCACTATCAGAGTTCATAGAGCCTTTCAGAACGACAATAGTTAAGTGTAGCTGCCCAGTACCAAACGGGAAATAATTTCTTACTTATTCAAATTAACTAAAATCCTAATTTTATGCTTTCCCTTAAAAGAAATATACTGCCACATTTTTATGTTCTTGGAAATACATTAAAAGATAGCCTAAAGTACTTCGTCGTAATGTGGTTATTGAACCATTACTTTGTAACAGTAAAAGTTACGTAATACCATACTTCCAAACAGTGATTACTGATTTCAGTCTCTTCACATTGATATTTCCATTTGTGAGGCTGTGAATGAAGCAAGTATACGATGTATAAACACTGAAATTTTTTAATAATTAATTATTTTATTTATTAAACAATAATTATTTACGATGAGAGTGTAAATCACATTGCGTAATCGAACAGTGAGTCATATACACGGTACGGTATGATATGCTTAACGTGAAGTAGCCATTTTAAGGATTATAGAAGCTACATATTTATTTCTGAGATATTATTATAAATATTGTCAGATGTATGCGACGGGCGAAATACCCTCTGACTTCAAGAGGAATGTAATAATCCCAATTCCAACGAAAGCTGGTTCTGACAGTTGTGAAAATTACCCAACTATCAGTTTAATAAGTAACGGCCGTAAAATAGTAACACGAATACGTTACAGAAGAATGGTAAAACTGGTAGGAGCCGACCTCGCGGTAGATCAGTTTTAGGATTCCGGAGAAATGTAGGAACGCGTGAGGCAATACTGACCCTACGACTTCTCGTAGGAGATAGGTTAAGGAAAGGCAAACCTACGTTTACAGCATTTGTAGACATAGAGAAAGCATTTGACAATGTTGACTGGAATACTCTCTTTCAAATTCCAAAGGTGGCAAAGGTAAAGTACAGGGAGCGAAAGGCTATTTACAATTTGTACAGAAACAAGATGGCAGTTATAATAGTCGAGGGACACACAAAAGGAAAGCAGCGGTTGTGAAGGAAGAGTGTCGTAGCCTATTCCCAACGTTATTCGATATTTCTATTGGGCAAGCAGTAAATGAAAAAAAAAGAAAAATTTAGAATAGGGATAAGTCCAGGGAGAAGAAATAAAACCTTTGAGGTTTGCCGATGACGGAATTCTGACACAGACAGCAAAGGACTTGGAAGGGCAGTAGAATGGAATGGACAATATCTTGAAGGCAGGATATAAGATAAACATCAGCAAAAGCAAAACAAGGATAATGGAATGTAATCGACTTAAAGCAGGTGATCACATTTGGAAATGAGACACTTAAAATAGTAAATGAATTTTGCTATTTGGGATGCAAAATAAATAATGATGGTCGAAATAGGGAGGATATAAAATGTAGACTGGCTATGGCAGGAAAAGCATTTATGAAGAAGAGAAGTTTGTTAACATCGAGTATAGATCTAACTGTCAGGAAATCCTTCCTGAAAGTATTAGTATAGAGTGTAGCCATGTATGGAAGTGAAACATGGACGATGAACAGTTTAAACAAGAAGGGAACAGAAGCTTTTGAAATGTGGTGCTATAGAAGATTGCTGAAGATTAGATGGGTAAATCGCGTAACTAATGAGGAGGTACTGAATAGAACTGGGGAGGAGAGAAATTTGTGGTAAAACCCGACTAAAAGAAGGAATCGGTTGATAGAACACATTATGTGGCATCAAGGGATCACCAATTTACTCTCCCATAGGGAGACCAAGAGATGAATACAGTAAGCAGATTCAGGGGGATGGAGGTTGCAGTAGTGACTCGGAAACGAAGAGGCCAGCACAGGATAGCGCAGCATGGAGAGCTGCATCAGACCACGCTTTTGAAGTGAAGACCACAACAACAACAACATTTTTATTTCCGTCCTTAATACTGATAAAGTTTATATTTTTTCAGCTTGTTTAATTTTCAGAAATTAGCCGTTTTTGCGAATGAAAGTAAATTCCGAGTTGGGGACTGGTCAACGTGGAAAATGACCTTGGTGTCGGCAGAAAGCTACATGAAGCTGATTGGCTACTCTACGTTCCACTCAATCAGAACAGAAATCGTTCGCGCGTTCTCAAAACATAAGGGTGTTGAGCGCTCTTGTGTGGAGAAGTTGTAATTCAATCCATTAATACGGGGAACTATGTTTGGTGTTCCAGCGATTTTTTAAAAATGTTGTAATTAGTTTTGGCCGATAAGATAGGAAGTTTAGAAAAGAAGGAGGTAAAGAAGAACGTTTCGAGAAATTTTTTTGAGTTTATTAGAGAATTTTGTGACTTTCTATAAGCATGTGCCATGCGATGCAGTCGTAACTCAGAATTTTATATTTCTGAAGAATGGTGTACTATATAGTGTCTGAACGAGCATACAAAACCGACAAAAATCGTGGCAGATTTATAATTGTTTTCTGAATGGTCAAAGTTGCGATTCTTTGCACAGCTGATCTTGAATTTATTACTGACGATGGGTACCAGGGGGAGAAGGTGATATGTGAGTGACCGTATTAATACAAAGCATAAACAAGGATGTGTTTTTAGGTCAAGAATTGCGTTTTAGTGTGGACTTGCTAGCAGCATGTATATCGTTAAAATGAGAATACAGCACAGAATTTTTCAGGAAGAAGTTATGTCACTTTGTAGCTTCAGACAAACCTGTTAGAATAAACCCTTTTTGCAGACTAAAACAGAATGTTTTATGCACTCTGCAGACACTTATAGCGTTGCTGTTCATTTTTCGAGATTGAACCCAAAATTAATAAAATTTCTTTTATCCCTGATACATACGTTACCACTGTCACAGCTGTTGAATCTCTAACTTTCCGTTAAACCCGGCAACCTTCTCATTTGTAAACTGTTACACTCGAAGAAGCTGGTTCGTCAGTAAGATCTCTTTAAACTATGTACATAATGTACATTCATGCACTGATTCATCCATTCAAACACAGTACAACGGTAATGGACAAAAATACAATAAACGTAAATCGTATGAAAGCATCAGCAGTAAAAGCCTATTGTGTATAAACACTGTATGAAGGATTTCCGATAGTAATTGAATTTGATTATTATTCTGATAACGTAGGAGGTACTAAGAATAGTAAAGTTAAGTACAAAAACCTTTAATTTTTACGGCCAGACGATACTACTTGAAATGCACTTTAACAACTGCGTTGATTCAACTGCACACTGTTTACATAAATAACCTCTAGTACTGATCCAGGAAGTTTTTCGTATGTGAGTAAACGTTCTGACCTCACTGTATCAGATCGATCGTTTAGGCTAGTTATACAATTAGGTGACAAAAGTCATGGGATATCTCCTAAAATCGCGTCGGAACTCCTTTGTCCTGCCGTAGTCCAGCAGCTGAAAGTGGCATGTATTCAAAAATTTGTTGGAAGTCCCTACAGAAAAATTGAGTCTGGATGCATCAGTAGCCGCGCATAAATGCGAAGGTTCGCCGGTGCAGAATTCTGTGCACGAACCAACCTCTCGATTAAGTCCTATAAATATTCGATAGGATTAATGTCGTGTGCTCTGTGTAGCCAAATCATTCGCTTGAACTGTCCAGAACGTCCTTCAAACGAATCGCGAACAATTGTGGCCTGGTGACAGGGCGCATTGCGATACACAAGGATTATATGGTTGTCTGGGAACATGAAGTCCATGAACGGCTGTAGATGGTATCCACGTAAACGAACATAACCGTTTCCAGTTAATGATCCGTTGAGATGGACCTGAGGACCCACTCCATGGCATGTAAACACAGCCTACACCATTTCGGACCCTCTTGCACAGTGTCTTGTCGCCGCACTGTCCTAACGGATACTCTTATGGTATGTCCCACATTGATTTCTGCGCTTATTTCACACAGTAGTGCTTGTCTGTTAGCTTTAACAAGTCTACGTCAACGGCGCTCCTCTCGATCGTTAACTGAAGGCCGCCGGCCACTGTGTTGTGTGTGGTGAGACGTAATGCCTGAAATTTTGCATTCTCGGCACGCTCTAAAAGAAATTTTTAAGAGATAGCCTTATTGCGTCATAACCAGAAGTCAACACCAGCTGCGTCTCTAAAGGACATTTCACTCCTTTTCTACACCAATAAACAAAATCAATATTTCATTTACCGATACAGTCTAAACTGATGCTGCTTGTCGTTGTCACTTTACCGAATGTCATAAAAACGGGGAACTCCAGCGTACTAGTGCTCTTCCATCTTCAACGTACAGCTCAATAACAGTTGCCCCATCTCCGTCTTTCGGTACCGTTTCAATTCAGACGTTTAACTCATCCTCTTCTGCTTGAAGAATTGAACTAAGCGTGACGTAGTACAGTTGTTAGATAACAGTTCGAAAATAAAAATAATAAAACATCAATTTATCACGTAACCTCATTTGTTTGCATTAACACTTAAACGGTACGTTTTTACATAGTTCTAAAATTAAGAAGAACACATCATGTACTTCAAGAACAGTACTGATGCGTTACAACACTGGCTCGATGTGCTTAAGCGGAAGATGGATGTTTCTTTATGTTTGTTGTTACCTACAGGGTGGCGCACGAAATGTGTTACCATTTTGTTTTTGAATATAAACTTTATTGTCAATACAATCTGAAAGGAAAATATGCTACAATGAAGTAATTTCAGTGCAAGCTTGAAGAATAAGTCTTCTGAGCTCTATTAAATCACGTGGACGTTTCGGGAAAATTTTTTCCTTTAGGTACCCCCAAAGAAAAAAGTTGCATGGATTGAGGTCTGGACTATTGGGGGGCCAATTTTGTCCGTCATTGAAGCGACCTGGTAACCTGAGTGAAATGATCCGCATGTCGAAATGCTCGTGTAAAAACTCCAACACAGTGTTTGCAGTATGTGGCCTTGCTCCATCTTGCATGAACCACTGCGTGTTGAAGGGCAAGGCAGTAGCAAGAAGCTGTGGAATGAAGCTATTGCGAAGTATGCTCAAATAACGCTCACTGTTCACAGTTTCTTCATAGAAAGAGGGTCCAACAAGTGCGTGACTGGAAATTGCTGCCCACACTGTAACCCTCGGAGCATAAAGTTGTCGTTCATGAAGCACTTGTGGGTTTCCAGTGGCCCAAAAGCGTACATTTTGTCTGTTATCCACACCGTCTAAATGAAAATGCGCCTCGTCTGAAAACCAAACGTTGTTGAGAATTTCTTCTCTATCCTCTGCCCACTGAGCAAACAGTAGTCTCTGTTGCTTGAGTTCTTCAGTGAGCCTCTGTGCATAGGTCATCTTGTATGGGTACATATGGAGGTCACTTTTAAGAAGGCGTTGATCGGAGCGTCTGTATATTTCCAGCCGCACTGCTATCTTTCTACACGGTTTCTCGGGACTTCCCTGTACAGCAACTCGTACCGCTTCAATATTCTCAGGGGAACAAACAGGTTTAGGCCGAGGTCGCTTCGCTTCCAATACTGTTCCTTCCTGTACAAATTTATCGTACAACCTGTGGATGGTCTTCTTGCAAGGGACCCATCGTGTGTTAAACTGTCGTCGAAAACACCTCTGAGTCGCAACAAGGCTTTTCGTTTCATGAAAAAGTAACACAATTGCCGATCGTTGCTGTGTCGTCAGTCTTCCATTGTCAGCCATTGCTGCTTGCTAGTCTCCTAGCGGCAGTATCGTGAATTACACGTCATTCCGTAACTCATTTGTTTTTTCAAGCTGTGCTGGTGCTGCTGTGAAAGAAACAATTGGTAACACATTTCGTGCGCCACCCTGTAATAATTTCACTGCGTCACCTCAAGCAGATGTTGATGAGTTAAACGTCTGAAATGAAACCGTCGTTTCTATTCAGAATATTGCACACTCGCTGCCCTCTGCAACTCCTAGAAGTTTGTAACGGTAATTTCCGAACACCCTGTATACCAGTAAGCTATTTATGGTACATCGTTCAGGTTTATGATACTCATGTCGAATACCACGCTATATGTCGCCTGAAATGAGGCCGTGTCTCTTAGAAACTAAGATAAAGTTCCAAAAGGAAGAACAGCCCCGTTCGTTGCACCTCACGTGAACGATGACGTAACCAGTTTCGACTTCCTAAAGAATCATGAGGTGTTTGTGAAACAAAAGATACAATCTCAGTCGCGACAGGCGGCGCGGTGGACGCCACGGCGCAGCGCGCGCGCTCGCACGCCATCGCCACGCTTCTCACTTCTGCCTCTTCCAGGGCGCTTCAGCTGCCGGCTGATCGACCCCAACCAGCACTTATCGCAGCGGCGCCGGCCCCCGCGACGACACGTGAGTTCACGTAGCGATTTGTGAGACAAGTACTGGTTTGTTAAGGGGGCGGGAGGGAAGGGAAGAACATGGTGGAGGTGCCAAGTTACTATGCGACCAAACTGCTAGGTCATCGTTCCCGGGAGCACATGTCTCTCATGTGCAAATCTTTCCACATTTGCAAAACTGCATTGCAACAAAAATCCCCTTCAACTGGCTAATTGAATTCAAGCTTTGATCTCCTTCAACAATTCCCCCAACAGACTAATGACCTCAGCAGTTGAGTCCCATAGTGCTCAGAGCCAGCCAATTCCCCCAACACCTTCTTATCAGTCCCAAATTGTAAAGTACTGTAACAAGCCTGCCAGAAAACGCCCAGCTGACCGGCGGCATAGGCGATCGACGACTGCCACCAAGACCTGTCGGAAGCTCGAAGTTAGAGACCTCCAGCCGCAATTGTACGTGCACGCTGGGTATTATCTGACGTGAACGCAAAGTGTATTATTGTTCTGCAACGAAAGCACGCATGTGCAGCGAAAAAGACTTTTCCAAGGCAGAGGGTACCAAAGGATATGTATCCGAGATAATTAAACATGTTGTAACGAAGAAAGTCTTAAAAAGTTTTATGTGGGGAGTGTGCAAAGTGTTTTAGGCGTGAGAAACGTGGACAGTATGCAACAGCTGAAATAACTGCTTTTAAACAATGGCGAAATAAACTTGACTTGGAATAACGGATGCATAGGAACTGTTCAGAAACTAGGGGAGGCAACGTCCTTGTGTGATAGTTGATTGGCAGAGTTTGGAGACATGCTAGGAACAGAAATAGGACAAAACTGTAGAAGCACGGCAAGAAATGCGTTCTCGAAGACCTATGTTGATGCTAGTCAAACCTGCAACTTAGGCTGCTGTATCTAACACGGAACGACACCAGTGCAATGTCTCCAATACGCTGCAGCTGTCAGTCGCGGCCTGAACAGTGTTCTGTGTAAAACTTCCTGGCAGATTAAAACTTGGTAGAACACTTGCCCGCGAAAGACAAAGATCCCAAGATCGAGTCCCTGTCCTGCATACAGTTTTAGTCTGACAGGAAGTTTCATATCAGCGCACGCTCCGCTGCAGAGTGAAAATCTCATTCTAGTGTTCTGTGTAGCTGTGACTGCGTTATGTGGGAGATAAGTGAAGTTGAGCGTGGGGAATTTGTTGGTAATCATATGGAGGGTGCTTCCGTAACCAAAGTAGATGAAGTGTTAGACGCTTCACGGTTGTGTGTGTGTGTGTTTTTTTTTTTTCAGTCTTCTGAGAGATTGATGGGGTCCGCCACAAATTCCTCTCCTGTGCCAACCTCTTCGTCGCGGAGTAGCTCTTACAACCTACGTTTTCAATTACTTGCTGAATGTATTCCAATCTCTGTCTTCTCCTATAGTTTTTGCCAACTACAGCTCCCTCTATTACAGTGGAAGTCATTCCCTGATGTCTTAACAAATGTCCTATCATCCGTCCCTTCTACTTGTCAGTGATTTCCACATATTCCATTCCTGTCCGACTCTGCGCAGGACCTCCTCATTCGTTACCTTAAAGTTCACCTAATTTTCAACATTCGCCCGTAGCACCACATCTCAAATTCTTTGATTCTCCTCTCTTCTGATTTTCCCAAAGTCCATGTTTCACTACCATACAATGCTGTGCTTCAGAAGTATCTTATCAGAAATTTCAAATTAAGGCCTATGTTTGATACTAGTAGACTTCTCTTGGGTAGGAATGCACTTTTTGCCAGTGCTAGTCTGCTTTTAGTGACCTCCTCGCTCGGTCTGTCATTTGTTATTTTACTGCCTAGGCAGCAGAATTCAATAACTACATCTGCTTCGTGACCATCAATCTCGGTTTTAAGTTTCTATCTGTTTTAACTATTGCCACTTCTCATTACTTTCTCCTTTCTTCAATTTACTCTCGATCCATAGTCTGTAGTCATCAGATTGTTCATTCCATTCGGCATGTCATGTAATTCTTCTTCACTTTCACTCAGGATAGCTATGTCACCAGCGAATCGTATCATTGATATCCTTTCATCTTGAATTTCAATTCCAGTCCTGTGGCTTTCTGTTATTTCCATCATTGCTTCTTCGATGTACAGATTACATGTTAACGATATAAGTGTAGACCAAATGTGGCTTGAATTCGGAGAAATAGTACCGGCAGCAATTAAGAGATTTATACCAAATAAATTAACAAACGACAGAGCTTTGTAGCGTAGATCCTCCTTGCTACACAAAACGGGTCAGAACACTGTTACAGAAGCAACGAAACAAACATCCCAAATTTAAACAGACGCAAAATCCCCAAGATTGGCGATCCTTTACAGAAGCTCCAAATTTAGCGTTGACTTCAATAACAGTTTCCACAACGAAACTTTGTCTCGAAACCTGGCAGAAAATCCAAAGAGATTTTGGTTGTATGTGAAGTATGTTAACGGCAAGACACAATTAATGCCCTCTCTTCGCGATAGCAATGGAGATACTATCGAAGACAGAGCTGCCAAAGCAGAGTTACTAAACACAGCCTTCCGAAATGCCTTCACAAAAGGTGACGAAGTAAATATTCCAGAATTCTAATCAAGAACAGCTGCCAACATGAGTAACGTAGAAGTAAATTTCCTCGGAGTAGTGAAGCAACTTAAATCAGTTAATAAGAGGAAGTCTTCTGGTCCAGACTGTGTACCAATTAGGTTCCTTTCAGAGAATGCTGATGCATTAGCTCCATACTTGACAATGAAATACAACAGTTTTCTCGACGAAAAATCCGTACCCAAAGACTGGAAAGTTGCACAGGTCACATCCATTTTCAAGAAAGGTAGTAGGAGCAATCCACTTAATTACAGGCCCATATCATTAACGTCGATATGAAGCAATTTTCTGGAACATATAATGTGTTCGAACATTATGGATTACCTGGAAGAAACGTTCTATTGACACACAGTCAACATGGGTTTACAAAACATCGTTCTTGTGAAACAAAACTAGCTCTTTATTCGTATGAGGTGTTGAGTGCTATTGACAAGAGATTTAAGATTCATTCGATATTTCTGGATTTTCAGAAGGCTTTTGAAACTGTAACATACAAGCGGCTTATAGGAAATTGCGTGCTTGTGGAATATCGTCGCAGTTATGTGACTGGATTTGTGACTTCGTGTCAGAGAGTCGACAGTTCGTAGTAATTTACGGAAAGTCATCTAGTAAGATATAAGGGATTTCTGTCTTTCCCCAAGGTAGTGTTATAGGCTCTTTGCTGTTCCTTATCTATATAAACTATTTGGGAGACAATTTGAGCAGCCTTCTTAGATTGTTTGGAGATGACGCTGTCGTTTATCGACTAATAAAGTCATCAGAAGGTCAAAACAAATTGCAAAACGATTTAGAAATGATATCTGAATGGTGCGAAAATTGGCGTTGACACTAAATAACGGAAAGTGTGAGATCATCCACACGAGTGCTAAAAGGAATCCGTTAAACTTCGGTTACTAGATAGATAAGTCAAATATAAAGGCCCTAAATTCAACTAAATAACTAGGCATTACAACTACGAACAACTTAAATTGGAAGAACACATAGAAAATGTTGTGGGGAAGGCTAATCAAAGACTACGTTTTATTGACAGAACACTTAGAAAATGTAACAGATCTTCTAAGGAGACTACCTACACTATGCCTGTCCGTTCGCTTTTAGAAAGCTGCTGCGAAGTGTGGGATCCATACCAGATAAGAAGGTTAGCGCTTTTTGTGTTATCGCGAAATATGGGAGAAAGTGTCACTGAAATGATACAGGATATGTGTTGGACATCATTAAAAGAAAGGCGTTTTTCGTTGCGACGGAATCTTCTCACTGAATTCCAATCAGCAACTTTCTCCACCGAATGCGAAAATGTTTTGTTGGCGGCGACCTACATAGGGAGAAACGATGACCATGATAAGAAGGGAAATCAGATAAGGTACGGAAATATATAGGTGTTCGTTCTTTCTGCGCGCTATACGAGATGGGAATAATAGAGAATTGTGAAGGTGGTTCTATGGACCCTCTGCCAGGCACTTAAATGTGATCTACAGAGTATCCATGTAGAAGTAGATTTAGTTGTAGATTGAACAGTAAGGGCGAAAGACTACAGCCCTGTCTTACACTTTATTTAATCCGAGCACATCGTTCTTGGTTGTACACTACTATTATTCCCTTTTGACTCTTATACATATTGTATATTACCCGTCTCTCCCTACAGATTACTCCAATTTTTCTTAGTATTTCGAACATTGTGCACCATTTCACATTGTTGAACACTTTTTCCGGGTCGCGAAAAACCTTTGAACATATCTTGGTTTTTCTTTAGTATTGCTTCCATTATCAACCACAATGTCAGAATTCTCTCTCTTGTGCTTTTAACTTTTCTAAGCGAAACTGTCATCTAGCACATCCTAGGTTTTCCTTTCCATTCTTCTGTATATCATTCTTGTCAGGGACAGGTATGCATGAGCTGTTAAGCTGATTGTGCGTTAATTCTCGCACTTGTCAGCTCTTGCAGTCTTCGGAATAGCGTGGATGATACTTTTCCAAAAGTCAGATGGTATGTTGCCAGACACATACATTCCACACACCAAAGTGAATAGTCGCTTTGTTGTCACTTTCCTCAATGCTTTTAGAAATTCTGAAGGAATGTTATCCACCCTATCTGCCTCCAGAACTCAAATTCTGATTCTAATACAGGATCCACTATCTCTTCTAAAATCTGTCTCTACTTCTATCTCATCGGACAAGTCTTCCCCTCGTAGAGGCCATGAATTTACTGTTTTCACCAATCCGCTCTTTCCTCAGCATTCAACAACGTATTTCCCTTTGCACTCTTAATGTTACCTCCCTTACTTTTAATGTCACTGAAAGCTGTTTTGATTTTCCTATATGCTGAGTCTTTCCTTTCCGACAATCATATCTTTTTCGATTTCTTCAGATCTTTCATGCAGCCACTTCGTCTGAGGTTCCCTGTACTTGTTATTCATTTCTTTCCTCAGCGGCTTGTTTCTCTTTATTTCTGAATTTTCCCGAACAGTTTTGCACTATCTTCTTTCACCGATTCTTCCGATCCATGGCTTCTTCGCAGTTACCTTTTTTGTATCTATGTTTATCATTCGAACTTCTGTGATTGCCTTTTTAGAGATTTCCGGTACTCTTCAACTGTACTACTTACTTAAACATTCATTATTGCTGTATTTATGACCTTAGAGAACTACAAGCATGTCTCATACCTTAGTAGCCCTGTATCCCACTTCTTTGCCCACTGATTCTTCCTGACTAATCTGTTGAACTTCAGCTTCCTACGCTGAGATCTGAGCCTATATCTGCTCCTGGGTAGGCCTTACAATCCATTATCTGATTTCGGAATCTCTGTCTGACCATGATGTAATATAACTGAAATCTTCCCTCATTACCTGGCCTTTCCCAAGTATATCTTCTCCTCTTGTGATTCTTGAATAGAATTTTCGCTGTTACTAACAGAATTTATAGCAGAACTCAATTAGTCTTTCTGCTTTCTTATTCTCAGTCCCAGGCCCATATTTCCCCGTAACCTTTTCTTCCCTGCTATTCCATACCAGTCCCCCATCACTATTACATTTTCAACTCCCTTCACTTATTGTATTACCCTTCCAGTATCCTCATACACTTTCTCTTCATCTTCAGCTCGTGACATCGGCATGTATACCTGAATTATTATTGTCAGGGTTGGTTTGCTGTCAGTTCTAATAATTACACTGAACTGATCAATGTAAGACACCCTTTGCCCTACCCTTTTATTCATAACGAATTCTACTGCCGTTATACCATTTTCTGCTGCTGTTGGTATTACTCTGTACTCATCTGGCTAGAAATCTTTGTCTTCTCTCCATTTCACTTCACTGACTCCTACCATACCTAGACTGAGACTTTGCATTTCCCTTTTCAGATCTACTAATTTCCCTACGACATTCGAGCTTCTGATACTCCAAGCCCAGACTCTTAGATCGTTATCCTTTCGTTGATTATTCAGTCTTTTTCTCATAGTCATCTCCCCAGAGGCAGTCCCCTCCCGAAATCAGAATGAGTGGCTATTTCAGAATATTTTGCCAATGGAGAGATCATCTTGACACTTTTTCAATGACGAGTCACATGTAATGTAAATACGTGTTATATGTGTTAGATGCAGTAGTTTTCATTGCCTTTTGCATCCTCATCCTGTTGATCGTTGCTGGTTTTTCTGTGTTTAGGGAAAAAGAATGAAAGTTGTGTGAATTCTTAAGGCACCAAACTGCTTAGGTCATCGGTCCCTAGAATTACACACTACTTAAATTAACTCATGTTAAGAACAACACACACACCCATGCCCGAGGGAGGACTCCAACCTCTGACAGGAGGGGCCGCGCAGTCCGTGACATAACGCCTCAAAACGCTCCGCCACTCCGCGCGGGCTTTAGGGGCAGTTTTCCAGCCCAAGGACAACATAGTGCCCTGAACTTCAGTCCGCTCGTTCGCCCTCTTTGACAAAGTCGTTGGCAGAATGAAGGTGACGTTATCGTTGACAGATTGTCACCGAAGAGCATAATAGCTGCAAAAGCTACTACAGAGCTCACCATTGCACTCGAGAAACCAGTTAATACCAAAACGTCACGAAGGAAGATCCATAACCAAGGAATTTCAGGGTGAACTGGAATACCAAAACCACTCATCAGGGGCGCAAACGCCAGTAACAGGAAAACGTGTTGCTGAAGCCGTAAAACTTGGACTACGTAGAAGTGGAAGAAAGTCTTTTGTTCAGATGAGTCTTGTTGCACACTGTTTGCAGCTTCTGGCCGAGTATATTTTCCAAAAGTAAAATAATAACAAGATGCCAGTGACGATTTAGGGAGCCATATGATGTTATTCCTCGAGCCCCATGGGCACTCTTCAGGGTCGCATTACTCTTATTTTGCCTGATCAGGTATATACGATGAAACAATGTATGTCGTGATGCGTTCCATGAAGACAGGGCCCCTGTTCACACAGCTGGTATCGTTCTGGACTGGTTTTGTCAGCACTAGGATGAATTATCGCATCTCCCCAGGCCACTATAGCTACCACCTCTCAATATTATTGACCTATTGGGATCTACTTTAGGGAGAAGGATGCGAGATCGCTATCCACCTTCATCATCGTTACCTGAGGTTGCAACTATTTTGTGGGAAGAGTGGTATAGGAGTGTCTTCAAAAACGTACAGGACCCATTTTTATTCAGTCCATGACGACTGGAAGCTGTTTTGAATACCTGCGGTTCCCCTACACTGTACTACTCATAGTAATCTGTTACTTGGCGCTTGCGTGCTTTTGTCCACCCCTGTACTTCGTTACAACTTTGAGGTTGCTTGTCTTCTGAGCGATATAGTAGTCACTGTAGCGAACGATGAGGTTCTCTTCAACACGTTTTGCAAATAGCTACGACTACCCCAATACAGGACCTGCAGCACATAATTACATATATCCTGATCTTATAGAAGTGTTGTTACGTGCAAATGTAACGATCTTAGTTATCTGACCTCTTGGAAAGCGCTTGATAGAGTTATTTTGTCATCAAAGTTTGCTTTCTTACCTAATGACTTGTCGTCGAGTTCTCTTTTCATCAAAGCTTGACCTCTGACCTAATGACTTGTCGTCGATGAGCGCTTACACCTCAATCATCCTTTCCCATTCATTATACACGCTAAGCCAAAAAAAGAAAGCAAAATAAAAAAAATAAAACTACGCACCTGGAAGTTATTATCTGAATGGGACGGAAATCGAGGAATGTGATGTACATGTAGAGACAAACAGATTATTACAATTTCAGAGAAACTTTATGATTTATTCAAAAGAAAGGGCTTCACAAAATGAGCAAGTCAGTAACCCGTTGGTCCACCTCTGGCCGTTATGCAAGCACTTATTTGGATTGGTATCGATTGATAGAAATTTGTGGTAAGTTCTATTGAACCAAACTGTTGAGGTCATCGGTCCCTACGCTTACACACTACTTGATCTAACTTAAACTAACTTACGCTAAGGACAACACACAGGCCCATGCCCGAGGGAGAACTCGAAACTCCGATGGGGGAAGCCGCGCGAACCCTGAAACCGTGACAGTGCGTCCTAAACCACGTGGCTACACCGGGCGGCCTGATTGATAGAGTTGTTGGATGTTCTCCTGAGGGATATCGTGCCAAATTATGTCCAATTGGTACGTCATATCGTCAAACTACCTGGTTGGAGGGCCATGCCCATAATGCTGCAAACGTTCTTCACTGAGAAGAGATCCGGCAACCTTGCTGGTCAAGGTAGGGTATGGGAAGCGCGAAGACAATTGTCACCGTGTGTGGGTGGACACTATCTTCCTGTAAAGGAGGCCCAGAGTTTCTCGTTCTGAAGGGCACAAAATGGGGTGTAAAAATATCGTCGACTTACAGCTGTCATGTAAGGGTGCCGCGGATGAGAACCAAACGAGTCCTGCAATGAAAACAGATGGCTGCCCAGACCATCACTCCAGGTGATGGGGTAGCATGGCCGGCGAGTAAGGTTGGTATCTCACTGCTGTCCGTTTCGTCACCAAACACGTCTTCGGCCTGGAATCTCATTGGAGTAGAATTTTCATCAATGGTGAGTACCACCACGAACTGATCCCGGCCGGCCGGGGTAGCCGAGCGGTTCTAGGCGCTACAGCTGGAATCGCGCGACCGCTACGGTCGCAGGTTCGAATCCTGCCTTGGGAATGGATGTGTATGATGTTCTTAGGTTAGTTAGGTTTAAGTAGTTCTAAGTTCTAGGGGACTGATGACCATAGATGTTAAGTCCCATAGTGCTCAGAGCCATTTGAGCCATTTTAAATCTTGAATAAATCATACTATTTTTCTGAAACTGTAATCGTTTGTTTGTCGGTACAGGTATATCGTATCTACTGATTTCTGTCCCATTCGGATAGTTTCTTTTTGAGTGTCGTATTTTTGTCTTGGGGAATTTTATTAGCTGTTACCGATGCGGAGCATGGTTCGACTGTAAATGTACCAAGCTTCACATACGATCTACACTCCTGGAAATTGAAATAAGAACACCGTGAATTCATTGTCCCTGGAAGGGGAAACTTTATTGACACATTCCTGGGGTCAGATACATCACATGATCACACTGACAGAACCACAGGCACATAGACACAGGCAACAGAGCAATCACAATGTCAGCACTAGTACAGTGTATATCCACCTTTCGCAGCAATGCAGGCTGCTATTCTCCCATGGAGACGAACGTAGAGATGCTGGATGTAGTCCTGAGGAACGGCTTGCCATGCCATTTCCACCTGGCGCCTCAGTTGGACCAGCGTTCGTGCTGGACGTGCAGACCGCGTGAGACGACGCTTCATCCAGTCCCAAACATGCTCAATGGGGGACAGATCCGGAGATCTTGCTGGCCAGGGTAGTTGACTTACACCTTCTAGAGCACGTTGGGTGGCACGGGATACATGCGGACGTGCATTGTCCTGTTGGAACAGCAAGTTCCTTTGCCGGTCTAGGAATGGTAGAACGATGGGTTCGATGACGGTTTGGATGTGCCGTGCACTATTCAGTGTCCCCTCGACTATCACCAGTGGTGTACGGCCAGTGTAGGAGATCGCTCCCCACACCATGATGCCGGGTATTTGCCCTGTGTGCCTCGGTCGTATGCAGTCCTGATTGTGGCGCTCACCTGCACGGCGCCAAACACGCATACGACCATCATTGGCACCAAGGCAGAAGCGACTCTCATCGCTGAAGACGACACGTCTCCATTCGTCCCTCCATTCACGCCTGTCGCGACACCACTGGAGGCGGGCTGCACGATGTTGGGGCGTGAGCGGAAGACGGCCTAACGGTGTGCGGGACCGTAGCCCAGCTTCATGGAGACGGTTGCGAATGGTCCTCGCCGATACCCCAGGAGCAACAGTGTCCATAATTTGCTGGGAAGTGGCGGTGCGGTCCCCTACGGCACTGCGTAGGATCCTACGGTCTTGGCGTGCATCCGTGCGTCGCTGCGGTCCGGTCCCAGGTCGACGGGCACGTGCACCTTCCGCCGACCACTGGCGACAACATCGATGTACTGTGGAGACCTCACGCCCCACGTGTTGAGCAATTCGGCGGTACGTCCACCCGGCCTCCCGCATGCCCCCTATACGCCCTCGCTCAAAGTCCGTCAACTGCACATACGGTTCACGTCCACGCTGTCGCGGCATGCTACCAGTGTTAAAGACTGCGATGGAGCTCCGTATGCCACGGCAAACTGGCTGACACTGACGGCGGCGGTGCACAAATGCTGCGCAGCTAGCGCCATTCGACGGCCAACACCGCGGTTCCTGGTGTGTCCGCTGTGCCGTGCGTGTGATCATTGCTTGTACAGCCCTCTCGCAGTGTCCGGAGCAAGTATGGTGGGTCTGACACACCGGTGTCAATGTGTTCTTTTTTCCATTTCCAGGAGTGTATATATCTCAATTCATTCTCTCTTAGATGGATTAAGAAAATTTTACAGACCGTCTTGCATTGACTCAGGTGTTCTTATTAGTCTCAAATCAACACTGTTAAACATATGCTGGTAATTATTCTAGTTCGTAAAAGCCGTAAACCTTGAGATCAGTTGTGCCAAACATAATACTGTGTTTGTAAAGCCATGAGGCAGACGAAACTTAATGGGGAACCGTGTGCAACCATGGTGCAGAAATCCTTCATAACGGTGGTTCTTCATGTAAAATGAGTTGCACTGCTTCTTCAGATGCTCAGCTTTCCTGTTTCTTCATAAACCATTAACTGTATGTCATCGAATATGAAAACTACTGCTTTCAAATGCCGAACAAATCCAACTTTTTGAGAAAGTAAGTTGACACTGGGCCTAACTGATGCGAAGGCGAAGGTTTTTCGCGTAGTTTCAGTACTATAACCAATGATCTCATTAGTGTTCATATCTGTCCTCAGAACGCTCTCATCGTTTCAGGAAGCACACATAAGGCATGATGAGACAATGTAGTTCCTGAAACTTCGCTAACGCCTAGAGAATCTGCGCACTTAGTAAGCAGATCATGTTTCATTGAAGTCGAATTACCTAATTTTTAATATTTACACGCATAATAAAAACTAATCTACATCGGTTTCATAGTCATGTGTGCCATGCTGAAAAAATTTCTCGGGAGGAAGAGTTATGGAATTAGATGTGTGCAGAAGTGAAAGCTGTTGTGTGCCTCGCCCTCTAGCCACCGCATGCTACACACGTTCCCCCTCTGCGGGGCACGGGAAGTGTTCGCGTACTCAGAGGGTGGCACCCTTGCAGATTTCTAAAAGAGTAATGCGCCACTGCCCATGCTGTGAGAGGCCGCAACCGACCACGTCTGGTTGCTTCCCTAGCGAGTCTCTCATGCAAAGCAGGTACGGTGTACCCGAGCGTACATCTATGCGGAGCTCCAGAGACGGCGTCCTTTGCTTTGTGGGATGCAGTGAATGCATACGGCCACAAGGCTTTATATCAACAGAGAGTTTTAGAGAATTTTTCTTTTCTTATACGGTGTGTAGAATTTTTACTATCCCTTTTTTTTTTTTAATTACGCACCTTACAGGTAAATAATGAAAAATCTTTGTATGATGCTCAGTGGGATGTGTTCTCTTAAATTCTGAAGCCATCAAGAAAGAATATAGGAAGAACAAGGGTAACATAGATGTAGGATGACGCCACCTGAGGACCAGAGGCTCAAACTACCGCTGACGTCCTCGCCCTCGGGTGGCTAGCATTAGTGGTATTTCGGGCAATGGCTTACAAGTAGCGAGAGCTTCAGTTTCTTTCTGAGGTTCTGTCTCCTGGACAGTATAGGTGGTGACATTCTAAAATATGTACTATGCTCAATCTTCCTATTTTCCGAAACTCGTAATTCATAAATTGTCAATATTAAGCATTTAGGTTTTCTAATTAGTTTTAAGTTTCCGAGTATTTAATTCTGTAATTTTGTTAAAAGACTGTTAGATCCAAGAAGCTTCATTTTATGTGCATGTACCATTTAAATTTGCGAAAACAAGGTCTTAATCATATCAGTGGGCGCTTCCCGTTATTCGATGACGTACTGTAGACAGGTACCGGTGACCTATTTATTAACTGAACCCGTAGTTGACAGCGCATGAAGCAGTTATGCAACGCCTGCAGGAATGAATGTTACCCGTGATTTAATTGTAAAAAGCTTTCAACTGTCTGCCGTTTTATTCTGAAACATGTACGGTTCATAGGAGTTATCTGATATTGATCTATACCCACAAGCATGTATGCAAGCTGCCTCAGGTGATACGTCACTAACGTACTGTACACGATGCCTTTTACAGTAACAGCTTGCTCCTCGGTGCGTCATTATGTCATGTGATGACATAAAACTAGTTGAAGCAAGCTTTAGTTTAAATTGTGTACGTATTCATGTTTACACGCTGAGAATATATGACGATCATAATCCTTGAATCACTGAGCCAAAACGGGAACAAACTACCCCAGTAAATACAACCGTCATCAAAGTAGAATCGTAATAACTGAAGAGTTTGAAGGTTGAAGATTTATTAGTGCCACTATGACTATTTTTGTCCTAGCCAACTTAACGCCAATTAAAACGGTAGTTACAATTTATTTATTTATTTATTTTTTTTTTACTGTGACATATTAAAATAATGGGTAATTTTAGATGTGTGTCCCCATGCCCGTTAAAGCGGCATACATTATTACCCCTGTGATGCTATCACTGCCAACTTCAATGGTCTCTCTGGCGTCTTGTTTAAATGCGAAAATTTCGTGTACTGTAATATGAAAGAAAATTACGTTTTTCTATCTTAACAAACTGTAATCTTTAAACGAGTGATGTCGCAATCTTCGACCTCTTCAATCATATACATTTGGTTGTAGGTGGTTTTGAATGATTTTAATGAGCATTTGCAAGTACGACATACGTACCTCAACGTCTGAAAAAAGGGAAATTTTAATTCCTTTTTGTGTTAAAGGTTATTTACAACAAATTATGAATCTTAAAATGTCTTCATGCCTGTAAAAGCGACAACGCTTTACCATCTTTATGACGTCAGCAGAGCCAACATGAATGGCATTACTAATTACCGTCTGGTTTAAATACGGAAGTTCGGTGCAGATTTAAGTTTGTTACCGTCTTGAGTAGATTTAAATATTTATATGTACCAAATATGTGCTTTTTAAGTAAATCTGTATGTCGCAAATACCTTCCTCTTCATTCACCGCACTCTTAATAGTGGTAGATGTACGGAGACTAGTGTCACCACGTCTCAATGGTGTGTTTAATGTACGTTAGTGTCGGTCACTTTTAAAGCCATTAATAACCTGTTACGTACATGAGAAGTGTATTAAAGCCTGTAAAAGCGGCAATTGTAATTTTAATTTGTAATTTTACTGTGTCTTTTAAAATTATTTTAATGGCCAGGTATGTTTTATAGACTTGAACTAGTGAACATTTAAAAACTGGTGGGTATTTGCTATAGTTTAGTGACATTAGTTTTTTTTGTATTATATAAATGTACATTAAGCACCATAGGTAGTTTATTTGTAGAACTCACCTAACCGAAAAGTTTAAGTTAACTGTACACAACCAACTTAACCCATTTTTTGTATGACGGAGGTGCCAAACACAGCCCGATTGTCGTAACGCATGTTCCACGACTACGCAACGTAAGTTATCATCTTGTAAGTTGATTTGTGAATTTTTATATTGAATAGTGGCGGAACACTGTACTCCCAGAGTCCTGAAAATCCTCTCCCTGGTGGAGTGAAACACGTAAAATAAGGAAAAAGTTGCATGCAACTTGTGACGGCTGTACAATTTTAATTTCCAGCTACCTCTGTTCCATTGCAGGCAAATCCTTGCGCTCACTAAATGTAAAATTTGACTGTCTGCAGAATTTACCGAGTAGTAGCCTCATTTGCAACAGAATATTTAATAGTATTCATAAACGTAGTTGACATGTTGTCTTAACGTCTCTGGAATACTGCAATATGGTAAGTTCTTTTATGCGAACAAACTTTATGCAGCACGAAACCATCCCATTTAAAGCCTTCCCGCTGTGTAAATTACCACTGAAAATCCAGCTACTCTTCTGTGATAGCTAACTAGTTTAACGGCGCCCACTTTACGACTTGCATATTTCAGCAGCACTTCGAATAAAACATCGCATAATCCACTACAAAACCTCATTAAACATACCAAAGAGGGAGCATTACGTATAAACGCTGCAAATGCCTCATTACATATTATACGATAAAAAACAAAAAAATAAAGCAGAATACACCTAATTACTGCAGGAACTCAAGAATGAGTAATGTACGTAAGTGTCAAAAGAATTTAGCGCAGTTAGATAATATTTGTGTCAACATTTAACTGTGAAAGCCTTACACAGTCAATGCCGATTCATTCACTTCCTGACTTACAGGAAGAATTATTTAAGTGATTCTGTACAAGGTTACGATAGGTGGGTAAAAACAATGTGAAACTCTGCGTATGAACTCATCACAGTGAAACTAAGTGTTGAGTAATAAATCGTATTGAAAAAAAAATGTATTCGCCTGAGAATTGCCTTATCGTTTGTGTTCAGAGAAAGGAACTTAAATGTAAGAAACGGCGAAAACTTGCCCCATGTTGGCGGCACACAAACATTCCAATGACTGTAGTCCTTGTTAAATATGACTACTACGGTTCTCCTCTTGAAATGGGTACTTATTATGAAGAGGCAGGAAAAGATATGTATCGTGTTGTTGGTGGTGGAAGCTTTGTTGGTAAAAACAAATGTAATCCATATTGAACTACATAACGCCCTTATATTTGCCAACTTCACTACATACCATATGTGGCGACCCAAGCAGTTCTTGGCACCAACGACTTCGTGCAAGAGTGATGAAGTCGAGCTGTGTGCAGTGTCTAGTGTAGAGTGAGGGTGGGTGGTCCGGTATGTATCTGGAGGTTGTCTGTAATAACATTTATTGGCCGAGCAGAGCTCACAAAGGTATAACTGTCTTCAGAGTTGCAGGTGGTGGCCGGGCACGTCCGCTTGTGGCGGGAAGGTGCTGACACCTCATAAGCGAGTTGTCAGCACTTACTCATGTCAGCGCCGTGGCCATGTGCTGTGCTGCCGACGGCACCGGCATGTGGAAGATGCTAGCCACACACTCGTTTTGCAATGACACTTTATGGCTACCAACTCAACATTCTCGAAGTCAGCCTGTCATACGTTCTGGTGGAGGCTGCACACTGTGTTCCAGGATTCTCGTTGTCGTGAAGACAAGGCCCTGGTCGCCCACCACGGATCGCGAGTCGGCCAGGGGGCTGTGTAGACTCGCCTCGCCTGGTCGATGAGAAGATGACAGCTAGCAGATCACCGTACACGACCCAGAAGTGAAGGAGCGGTGGCTGCTCGCCAGTGTTCATATCCACGATGTCCCAGTAAGCAGCAGCGGCAGACCACGGATGTGGTCGGCTGCCTCTCAGTGTCGAAGCAAGCAAGAAGCAGACTGGCCATCATCGATCAGTGTGTCGTGGTTCCACTGGATCTCAACAGACTGTCATGTCAGCACGACAGAATGTGTGTTCTTCAGCTCTGAAAGCCTCTCTATTCAAGGGGTCGAGCCCGTGCCTATGGCATAGTGGTTCTGGATATGAGAGTGTATTTGTCCTCCTTTATCGGCCCTGTCGCTACTCTTTGCCCTGCTGCGGTAATTTCAGTAATGATTCTGGTTCGCCGCTTTTCTGTCTACGTTTGATTTTGTAGTGGCTCTCGGTCGGTGAAGGCACACAGTCTTACCTCACCATGCCCTTTAAAGCCTCTCAGTTGCGCTTGCGTTTCTGTCTGCGCTGACCCTAGGTCTGTTGCATTGCCAGTATGCCGTGTTGACATGCGACTGGCAAACCAGCCTAGCGCTAGCCTACTCTGTTCGCCTGGTAGGCCTCTGTCAAAATGTTAAGCCTGCCCAATGAAATTATTCGGCTGTGCAATATTCCTCCCACATTAAAAAAAAAGTATCCCGAATTTTGCCTCTGCTTATCCTCTACAAATAGTTTCTTGGATCTACATGATCGTACATGCTACGAAACTTTGTTGCTCTTGGCAGCTGGCATACATGATCGTTTCTTAATTTTTATGTTACATGTATGTCTAGAGGTCTGGCTTGCTGATCCTTCATGTTTCTTTAAGGTTGTTCGATACACAACGGGAAAGGTGAAAATCTGTGGGCACAAGATCATGTGAATAATAGGGTATGGAATGACTTCCCAACATAGCTCCTGTACAGTCCTCTTTGTCAGTCTAGAAGAATACGGGCGGACGTTATCGTTATATCACTTCCTGCTCGTTGTTCTTGGATTGCCTCTGCAAAACGTCTGCTGTTGACAATAAATGTCGCAGCGATGGCAACGCCTCTAGAAAGCAATTCGTATTACACCACACCGTCGTTATTCCACCAGATGCATAAAATTGTCTTTTGTGGATGCGAGCAGGTCTTCACCCAGGGAAGTGATGCTTTATTTGGGCTCAACCATTCCTTTCTTTCCTTATGTTAACATAAAGACACCACTTATCCTCAACAGTAATGATACGAGATAGAAATGATCAGTATTGTTCACGAGCCAGTTGATCGCGAGCAAGCAGAGACGCATTTATGGTCACTCGCAAATTTATTGATTTTAGCTTAGAGCATGCGGTACCCAGACACCAGATATTTGAACCTTCCCCACTGCATTGAAATGTCACACGATGGTGGAATGATCGCAGTTCATGACATTTGCTGGTCTAGAGCACACTGACGTTGGTCATTGTGTATTAGTGCGTTTAAACGATCTTCATCAAACCCCGAAGGTCTTCCTGAACGTGAAGAGTCTAATATCAAGGTGATTCTGCTCAAAACGAGAAAATCATTCTGTTGCTGTGCTCTGTGCAGTGGGATTACCCACATACACTGCACAAATGTTTCTGACTGCCTCTGTTGCTGTCACCCTTTTGCTGAATGTGTCGGAAAAGTTTCGATTTCTCCATTTGCCACTACATTTTCTAGCCTCCACAGCTCCACTCACTATCTCCAGAAGACAAAATTACAGTGTGTCAATTGAGATGGCAAGTGATCTTCAAGTAGAAAACGACAATCGATAACTAAACCCATATCAAGCGGAATACAAACACGGAAAACAAAAACGCTACGAATGTATACGCCAGTGCAGTAGTATTTGCAAAATTCGCCGTCTTCTCTTTGAGCAATGCCTTCAATGTTTTGAACTATGTTCATGACGGAAGAGGTTTTAAACAGCTGCCTCACTGTCAACAGAACTTGAAATTAATAAGCTCGTTGATGCAGTGGTCTTTCGCGACACGAACTGTTTCGTATCAACTTCTCCAACATTGCTTTCTTTAGGTCTGCAGTGTCGGAAGACAGCCTCAGGCACCCTCATTAAAAAGTGTCATTTTATTTACGTCTAAGGTAAAGACTGGCGTCAAGTACTGCAGTTAACTCCAACGGCCAGTCCTCTCAATAACGGCTTCAGCTGAAGGGGAACACAAGGGGACGCGCGACAGCCGATACCGTACCGTAATGCGCTGTTGATTAATGTGTAATAGCGCTAATCCGCAGCGGTCGCGTTTTGTTGCCGCTGGCACCTAATTAAAAACGCGTGGCGGGAGGGGAAAGAGGGAGTGGTAGAAGGGGGTGGGAGGGGCGGACGGCTTCCAGTGGCGCCACAATTAGAGTCCCCCGGCGGCGCGGGCCTGCGGGCTCAGCTCCCAATTAAAACGGCTGCCGTCCGCAGCGCACCGAGCCGCGGCCTGCGTGCGGCGGACGGGGACGGACTCTGTCACACGCACGCCTTGTCCAAAGAAGCCCTCTGGGCGCGCCTCCTCCCGCCCTGTTCCGTCTCCGGGGCGACTTTGAGCATTCGAATCAAAGCCGCCGCGTTATTACAGGGCCCAGCGAGAGGGACAGGCGCCGGAAAAGGGCGAGGGAGGCGGCTGCTACAGCGACGGGGGCGGCGCCGACGACTTTCTCGCTCACCCCCACGCACAGAGACAGACAGACGTGCCCTCGCGTTTCCGCCTTTACGGGGCGTCCGCTGGCATCCCAGTAGTGGTGGAGTGAGACGAGGAGGAGGAGGACAACTTTTGAGCGGCGGGTAGCGGAGCTGCAAGGCGCGCCAATTACGCGGCGTATCGGCCGGTTCTCTCGGCAGTGTCGTGTCCCAGTGTCCGTATCCGCAAGGCCGCTTTGTCGCGGTAATGCCCGCAGACGGCCGGTCTTTGTGATCGGCCTCACGCTTTGCCGCACCCAGTCAATGCGAGTACCTGGATGGCGGGAGGCGGCAAGCTGTGGCGGCGAATCTTCCTTCTCCCAGTCTCTAAAAGTCATACCGCTGGACAATGGCTAGGAAGCATTTGTAAGCTAGGGAGGAAAAAAGAGGTGAGTCAGATTTTTGTCGGAACTGAGTTACTGGCGCCATTTCACATCTACGACAGCGTGATGAAAGGTAATACATTCTAACTTTTCTTGCCATTCTCAACATCGGTTGAGGTATTACATGTCACGTAAACTGATAAGACTGAACATTATAACACTACCCACCGCGACGTTGAGTACCGTCTGCTCTCGTGGCGGCAAAGTGACACGATAACAGAATAGCCGAGCGGTCTAAGGCGCTGCAGTCATGGACTGTGCGGCTGGTCCCGACGGAGGTTCGAGTGCTCCCTCGGGCATGGGTGTGTGTGTTTGTCCTTAGGATAATTTAGGTTAAGTAGTGTGTAAGCTTAGGGATTAATGACCTTAGCAGTTAAGTCCCATATTATTTCACACACATTTTAACGTGAACATTTGAACGTAACAGAATTTAACTGCGTAGGCTTCCGCGGCCAGAGTCAGCCGGCACAAAAGATATCTGGGTACCGCGTCATAATGTATAAAAATACTGCTGCTGGAAAAAAAAAACCTTTCGGCCACGGTTGCAGCGGCCTTCTTCTGTGTCTATTAGGCCCAGAAGAAGGCCGCTGCAACCATGGCCTAAACTTTGGTGTTTTCTCCAGCAGCGGTAGTTTAATACATTATGACGCAGTACCATACCCAGAAAACCTTTATGTCGACGATAACAGAAGAATATAAGCGGAGCAGACACGGATGGGGACCAGCCTAGCGTAGATATGGACTACAGATGGGGAAATCCATTGAGGTAAGCGACTTGGACAAAGAGCAGAATATTGTTACGCACAGGCTGTCAATGAGTATCTCGAAAACTCGCAGCTGGACGATTGCTGACGTGCTGTTGTCTTGAGTATCATGTCATGTGATGTCACGTGGAAGAAGGACGGTGAAACTACCTTTAGGTGCTAAATGGTGGACGTCCACGACTCTTCACAGAACGTGGGCTTCGTAGGCTTCTCTGCTCTGTGAAGTAGTATCTACGGTGATCTGTGGAATCTCCGCCGAAAGAGCACAATGCTAGTGAATGCACATGCGTTTTGGAGCACACCGTTCATCGTAAATTGCTCAACTTGGAGCTCCGTACAGATCACCCCTACGTGTTCACTTGTTGACCCGAAGACACGGTCAATTAGCATTGAAGTGGGCACGGGACAGTCAGGTTTCGACCGTCGATCAATGCAAGCGCAGCGCCTCCTCGGGTGAATCATATTAATGCTGCATTGGGTTGATGGTTATCTCCACAAATGGTGAACGATGGCTCGAAACATGCGCGCGCCACGGACACAGGCTGGTGGGAGCAGTATTACACTTGTTTGTTGTTGTTGTTGTGGTCTTCAGTCCTGAGACTGGTATGATGCAGCTCTCCATGCTACTCTATCCTGTGCAAGCTTCTTAATCTCCCAGTACCTACTGCAACCTATGTCCTTCTGAATCTACTTAGTGTATTCATCTCTTGGTCTCCCTCTACGATTTTTACCCTCCACGCTGCCCTCCAATACTAAATTGGTGATCCCTTGATGCCTCAGAACATGTCCTACCAACCGATCCCTTCTTCTGGTCAAGTTGTGCCACAAATTTCTCTTCTCCCCAATCCTATTCAATACTTCCTCATTAGTTATGTGATCTACCCATCTAATCTTCAGCATTCTTCTGTAGCACCACATTTCGAAAGCTTCTATTCTCTTCTTCTCCAATCTACACTCCTGGAAATTGAAATAAGAACACCGTGAATTCATTGTCCCAGGAAGGGGAAACTTTATTGACACATTCCTGGGGTCAGATACATCACATGATCACACTGACAGAACCACAGGCACATAGACACAGGCAACAGAGCATGCACAATGTCGGCACTAGTACAGTGTATATCCACCTTTCGCAGCAATGCAGGCTGCTATTCTCCCATGGAGACGATCGTAGAGATGCTGGATGTAGTCCTGTGGAACGGCTTGCCATGCCATTTCCACCTGGCGCCTCAGTTGGACCAGCGTTCGTGCTGGACGTGCAGACTGCGTGAGACGACGCTTCATCCAGTCCCAAACATGCTCAATGGGGGACAGGGTAGTTGACTTACACCTTCTAGAGCACGTTGGGTGGCACGGGATACATGCGGACGTGCATTGTCCTCTTGGAACAGCAAGTTCCCTTGCCGGTCTAGGAATGGTAGAACGATGGGTTCGATGACGGTTTGGATGTACCGTGCACTATTCAGTGTCCCCTCGACGATCACCAGTGGTGTACGGCCAGTGTAGGAGATCGCTCCCCACATCATGATGCCGGGTGTTGGCCCTGTGTGCCTCGGTCGTATGCAGTCCTGATTGTGGCGCTCACCTGCAGGGCGCCAAACACGCATACGACCATCATTGGCTCCAAGGCAGAAACGACTCTCATCGCTGAAGACACGTCTCCATTCGTCCCTCCATTCACGCCTGTCGCGACACCACTGGAGGCGGGCTGCACGATGTTGGGGCGTGAGCGGAAGACGGCCTAACGGTGTGCGGGACCGTAGCCCAGCTTCATGGAGACGGTTGCGAATGGTCCTCGCCGATACCCCAGGAGCAACAGTGTCCCTAATTTGCTGGGAAGTGGCGGTGCGGTCCCCTACGGCACTGCGTAGGATCCTACGGTCTTGGCGTGCATCCGTGCGTCGCTGCGGTCCGGTCCCAGGTCGACGGGCACGTGCACCTTCCGCCGACCACTGGCGACAACATCGATGTACTGTGGAGACCTCACGCCCCACGTGTTGAGCAATTCGGCGGTACGTCCACCCGGCCTCCCGCATGCCCACTATACGCCCTCGCTCAAAGTCCGTCAACTGCACATACGGTTCACGTCCACGCTGTCGCGGCATGCTACCAGTGTTAAAGACTGCGAATGAGCTCCGTATGCCACGGCAAACTGGCTGACACTGACGGCGGCGGTGCACAAATGTTGCGCAGCTAGCGCCATTCGACGGCCAACACCGCGGTTCCTGGTGTGTCCGCTGTGCCGTGCGTGTGATCATTGCTTGTACAGCCCTCTCGCAGTGTCCGGAGCAAGTATGGTGGGTCTGACACACCGGTGTCAATGTGTTCTTTTTTCCGTTTCCAGGAGTGTATTTATCGTCCATGTTTCACTTCCATACATGGCTACACTCCATACAAATACTTTCAGAAATGACTTCCTCACACTTAAATCTATACTCGATGTTAATAAATTTCTCTTCTTCAGAAACGCTTTCCTTGCCATTGCCAGTTTACATTTTATATCCTCTCTACTTCCACCATCATCAGTTATTTTGCTCCCCAAATAGCAAAACTCCTTTACTACTTTAAGTGTCTCATTTCCTGATCTCATTCCCTCAGCATCACCCGACTTAATTCGACTACATTACATTATCCTCGTTTTGCTTTTGTTGATGTTCATCTTATATCCTCCTTTCAAGACACTGTCCATTCCATTCAACTGCTCTTCCAAGTCCTTTGCTGTCTCTGACAGAATTACAATGTCATCGGCGTACCTCAAAGTTTTTATTCCTTCTCCATGGATTTTAATACCTACTCCAAATTTTTCTTTTGTTTCCTTTACTGCTTGCTCAATATACAGATTGAACAACATCGGGGAGAGGCTACAACCCTGTCTTACTCCCTTCCCAACCACTGCTTCCCTTTCATGTCCCTCGACTCTTATAACTGCCATCTGGTTTCTGTACAAATTGTAAATAGCCTTTCGCTCCCTGTATTTTACCCCTGCCACCTTTAGAATTTGAAAGAGAGTATTCCAGACAACATTGTCAAAAGCTTTCTCTAAGTCTACAAATGCTAGAAACGTAGGTTTGCCTTTCCTTAATCTTTCTTCTAAGATAAGTCGTAAGGTCAGTATTGCCTCACGTGTTCCAGTGTTTCTACGGAATCCAAACTGATCTTCCCCGAGGTTGGCTTCTACTAATTTTTCCATTCGTCTGTAAAGAATTCGTGTTAGTATTTTGCAGCTGTGACTTATTAAACTGTATTACACTATGGGAGACATTCTCCTGCGCTATCGTGTGACCTGTGGCAGCAATAGAAGATACGTTGACAGCTGCGAACCATGTGCATCCCTTCATGATTGGTGTCTTTCCTGACGCCGATGACATTTTTCAGCAGTACAATAGTATGTGTCTCGAAGCCAGAAAAAGGCTAAAGTATTTTGTGGAGCATTATTGTGAACTCACGTTGATTTCTCGGCTATGAAATTAGCCTGATTTTAATCCTATTCAACTGATTTCGGTCGCTGTCGGAGGCCATCGCAGCGTATGCAAGTCAATGGCGCGTTATTTACACGAATTACGTGACCTATGCGTAGACATCTAATGCCACATGTTACCTATAACAGTTTGTCGGATCCGTGATATGCAGAATCGTATTTCGTTCCAGAGACGGACAAACAAGCTGTCAAGGAGATGATCTTAATGTTTTGGCTCATCAGTGTATATTACTCGGGAGACTATCACGCTTCACTGACTTAAGTTGCAACCCTCGGCCACTGGCGGGCTCCGAATGCCAGCGTGTAACAGTGTGTGTGAAACAGAGTTTATTAATCGTGTTAGTAGCCGCAGAAAACGTGCCACCAATTAAAATCCATAGATGAACGAAGCATACATACGCTGATGATTATATTGACATCAGTAATGTGCTAAGTTGGGTTTTTCGTTTTCATAATGAAGGAAACGATCTTGCTAACCTCAGCGTGTGGAAACAGCTCGGAATGGACGATGCGTACGGCGACCGACGACACTTATCGGAATCCGGTTGATGCACTGATTAGAGAAAACCGACAGATATCGTAGACACAGCTCTCAGGTAAGTGTGGCATATCAGGAGAGCGTGTACCGGCCGTCATTGCAGAACTGCAGTACAGAAAGGTGTGTGCTTCACTCCTGACAGGAAACGGAGGTGGTTGGAGATTTGTAAACAGTTTCTTTTTCGTTTTGAGCGGGAGGGCGATTGGTCCCTTAGAAACATTACGACAGGTGATGAAACCTGGCTTCATCATTTTGTCCTAGAAAATAAGAGAGCATCAGCGTAGTTCTGCCACAAAGGATAACCGATGCGAAAAAAGTTCAAGACCATGCGATCAGCTACCGAAGTCGTGGTCACAGTCTTCTGGGGTGTTCAAGTGGTGGTACATTTGAAATTCAAGCCTAAAGACACCGCCATAAACTCTGCTGGGTACCGCGCGACCCTCAGGAAGCTGAGTGCACGAATTCAAAGAGTTCGTCCATAATGCTAAACTACACACGAATGCTGCGACTACTGCCTTATGTGCTCTGTCGTCAATAATCCTCCATACTTTCACCACTTGATCCCATCCGATTTTCATCTGTTTATAAAGCTTAAAGGACACCTTCGAGGACTTCACTTTGCTAGTGACGAAGCGTTGCAATCTGAGATGAGGTTGTGGCTCCGTCGACAAAGTCAAACATTCTAAGAGATGGTATAAACGAACTGAACTCCCGTTGGGAGAAATGTGTTTGTTGCCAAGCTGAGAAATAAACACGTAGACACGAAGGATAAGAATGTATAATGTAATATAGTTGTTTTATTTTAAATGTTTTAAGGCTTTTTACTTAAAATGTTCTGAGGCAACATTTTACGGCGTTCCCTCGTACGTATATACTCTGGGAACCATCGAGAAGTGCATGGCAGAAGCTACTTTCAGTTCTGCCACTTGGTAGGGCCTCTTCCCGTTCCATTCACCGGTAGATCACAGACCACACGACTGCCCAAATGCGTCCGTGCGTGCTGTAACTGGCCCTGTCTCATCTTCGCTATAACTACGGGAGTGATTGGTACAGGAACCTGGTTCTTGAAACTTCATACGGTGAGTTTCTTTTTTCAAGTTCCTAACGGTTGCGAAATTAAAACCAATGTGAAAATACGTATAAGCTTTGTGCAGACGTGATGCGCAGTGTCTCTAGTATGCCTGTCGGTTGAGCCACGTCGCACATTTCTGTTTTGGGCGCACAGTGAGCACGTAAAGGTGCCTAGAGCAAAAGAACATACGAGTACAACCAAGCGCTGTCATTTCTTCACGTCAGGAGGCTGCGCATAATTCCATGCTGTCCCCATAACGTAACTTGAAATGCAACGGTGAGTAGGCGTGAAGTTCTAGTAAACTGGGCCATAATTTTATCAATAAATTTCTAAAATAACATTTAAGACAAAATGTTAAGTAAGCATTCATTAGAAAATTTTCCTAAGATATTGACATTAAATCTAAGCCGTACCACGCATGTTTAATAAGACTAACGTTTAACAAACATTCGAAATTTAAGCTTTAGAAACCTACAGAAGTAATTAACAGTTAGTTAATATCCGGCACTCACTGGCAAGTAAAGCTGCAGATCGCATGTAATTAGGAGAAGCAAATAATTCAAGTGATGAGGCAGATCACATTTTTGTATAAAATGCAGTCAGTTGATCGTGCTGACAAAGTGACCAAGTATCGCCAAAACGACACTCAGCCTGGTTGGCCAGCTGAGGTTTTAGGTTCTCGCTTTAATATGGTTAACAGAGACAGCAACCACATTAGCATTGAACGTTTCTTTTACTCTAGACCCTTTATAGGCGGTCACAATATGAACCACACGTGTACTCAAACTATACTGCACATATATATTACTACCTAACAAGTTTAGAAAAAAATTTACACCACCAACAGACATCGGGGAAAATTTGTAAGAAGCGAACCGTGCACTTAAATCACGTTATGTATCGTACTGCTTAATTCAGATAACGCGTTAGCGCAGCCAGACCCAGGCAAGAGGCTTCCAGATGGCCATTTTAATATTCAAAAATACGCAGTAAAATCACCTGAATGAAACCACTTAAAATGTCACTAAAACTGATTTACAGACCACGATGGATAACCGGGGTGGCAAGTAAGTGAACAGCCTTTTCGCTTATCAACTACAGCCGTTAAGACTGTAAATGAATGGTCACCGTAATTCTCAGGAAGTAGGAACATAAGCCAACAACTTCTATATCAATGGCTGCAATCGTTTGATCATATTCACCAAGTGCCCCAGTGTTCATTCCTTTGGAAATGACTGACAGGAAACCACAGTGGACATAGGCTTCTTTGGAATAATCCAAATCTAAGTACAAGTAAATGCCCAAGCAACACACCGAAATAACTTCCACATCGGGCAATCTCCACTGATCCGGCCGACACAGGACGTCACGTAACCCACTCTAACATTCCGAATGCAGCAACGAGCCCAGGATTTTATCGGTTACAACATCACGGCGCTAAATACACGCCGTCGCCACAGAAACCGCTAGACACACGATCACTGAGAGAGACCACCCTTCCTCGTGATCGCTTCCCTCTGGAGGCGGAAAATCTCTCGGACACTACCACCGCCAGTGTTGCTGCCTTCAAGATGGATCTTCCGATGTTGAATCGCGCCACGATGTATCCGCATGGCACGTAATTGACAGACATGTCCTTCTTCATGACAAAGCTCAGAAGGACACTGCACGTGCAACAAAGATACTCCGGCAGTGTTTTCGATGGGAGACGTTTGATCACCTATTATAAAGACCGTGTGGCTCCTTTTGACATTAATTTCTTTCCTGGCTTGATCTCTGGCTGTCGCTCCGTGGACTGTCCTCCTCCGAGAATCCCACCGCCTCTCTTTCCCCTTCCCGGGCACTTGTGACATGGATACACTTCAATGCCACCGGCAAATACAGCGACACGTACGGAACCTTATTACAGCAAAGAAACGCCGGTACTGGCACCAGACATTCACACGACTCAACGCCATCCTCCCTATCAACGACGGCCGCGGTGGTCTCGCGGTTCTAGGCGCGCAGTCCGGAACCGCGCGACTGCTACGGTCGCAGGTTCGAATCCTGCCTCGGGCATGGATGTGTGTGATGTCCTTAGGTTAGTTAGGTTTAACTAGTTCTAAGTTCTAGGGGACTGATGACCTATGTTAAGTCCCATAGTGCTCAGAGCCATTTGAACCTATCAACGCGTCCACGTACTGGTCAGCCTTCCATCGCCTTACTGGTTCCAATTCCGCACCCCATTACCCCCTTCTCCATAAAGACCGCCCCCTTCCCGATAACTGCAGAAAGGCCAACCACTTCGCTTCCCACCTTCCCGAGGTCTTCTCTGTCCCTGATGATCCTCACTTTTATTGTTCTCTTTTTCCCACAGCCATGAAACCCACCAATACCTCGGTCGCTCCACTTGCTCCCAGTCTCCAGTACTTGAGGCAGTGGCCCCCCCTCCAACATCAACACTCCAATTACAGCACAAGACATGAAACTTATCCTCCAGTCAAAAGGCAACACGGCCCCTGGTCACGACTGTGTCACCTGCCGTCAACTTAGAGAACACCCCTTCTCCTTCCTGACTGTTTTTGCCTAATTGTACAACATCATCCTCTCTACTGGCTTCCAGCCTGACCTGTGGAAGACGTCCCGCACCCTCTTATTCCTCATGCCCAAAAAAGCCCCTTCCGTTACCTCTTCCTATCGTCCCATCTTCATCGCCTGCATCTTCATTAAGGGCTTTGAATCCATCCTCTCCCATTGTATCATCACCACCTTACCCCGTGTGGCTTCCGACCCTCCTTCTCCACTGAAGACCAACTCCTTAACCTCTACCACCTTCTCCCCTTCCAACTTATCTCCTATCGCTCTGCCATTTTTGTTTACCTCGACCTCCAAAATATATGGCATCCTGGTCTCCCCTTTAAACTCCAAATCTGGTCGCTTCCTTCCTCTCACGCCGTCCTTCCTATGAAACCCTCCACGACGTCCACTCTTGTATCTTTTATTCCACTGCTGCCGTCCCCCAGGGCTCCGTCTTCTCCCCTCTCCTCTATCTCCTGTACATTGCCAATATGCCCAAGCCACCCCTATCTGTCCACCTCCTGCAACATGCTGATGACACCGCCTTTCTAGCTCTCTATCCTACCCTCATTGGTCCCAACACACCCTCCAAACCCATCTTCACCAGTTCAACACTTGGTGTAACCCATGGTTCCTTCACATCAACCCCTCAAAACCCCAGGGGCAATCACCATAGGCTGCACCACCTTCTGTCTCACTATTTATGATCATCCCATCCAGCTCACCCCCACCCTGAGATACCTTGGCCTCATCCTCGACCATCACCTCACCTGTACCTGTCATCTCCTGACCATTCACCAGAAAGCCCATTCCTGCCTCCACCTCCTGAAACTCCTGTCTGGCTGGAGATCCACTATCCTCCACATCCACAAGTCCCACATCTGCCCTATCCTCTGTTATGCCACTATTGCCTGAATATCAGCTCCCCCCCCCACCCCAATTGTATTAGGCCATGTGCTCCACCTTTCCATCCTTATCAACCTTCCTTCACCCACATGACTCCTCTATGACCTCATTCCCTTTCCCTACCTCCTCCTTTCCCTCCAACATATCTGCATCCTTTACGGTCTGCAGGCTTGATCCCCCCACCCCCAGGTTTCCTTCTTCCTCTCTGCCCACCACCTATTGCCACGCTTCTATCACTGTATCCCTCCCTCTCTCCAGATCCACACCCTCCATCTCTTTCATCAGGGCAATTTCCAGTACCTCCCCCTCCCAGATGTTGAATTTCGCCATGACATCTACCCTTCCTACCAAATGTAGCCTGGCCTTGTCTCCCCTCCTCCCAGGGCCCCCTTTTCCTCTCCCCTCCTTCTCCTGGAGCGGATTCTCGCCCTTCTCCCAATGAGTCCCTGCAGCCCCTCCTCGGCGATTTTCCCTCCCCCACCCTTCCCTCCTCGGCCCCCTTCGGCGCTCTCCCCGCCCCTCTCTCACCCCCCTCTAACACCGCGCAACCCCCTTTTCTTTCCTTCTCACTCGTCTCTGTACCCCTGGCGATTCCTCTTCGTTTGTTTGTCGTCGTCAGTGTGCCACATCTGTTTTGTGTTTGGTGATATTCTCCAGTGCCATGAAGAGCTGTGATTTTAATTGTGTGTTGGACTTGTACATAGCGCTGCTGTCCGTGATTGTCCTATGATAAGCCGCTGTCGCAACTTTTATGCTCCGGCTGTACTTCGCCTTTTGTTGTTCTAACTGTCCCAGTGTGTAGTTTTTGTGTGAGCTACTTTTTTTCAGGTTTTTATCTACATCTTACACTCGCCACCTTTTTGTCTGTTCTCTTCCATAATGTTCCCCCTTTTTATATATATGTACGCCATATTTTCTCCTTTATGTTATTTTAAATGCCTTCTGTTGTATAATTCACGTCTTTCGGCTGAAGAGCAGCGCATATGCTGCTGCCAGACCGCCCCAGATAGGGAATTGAAGTAAAATAAAGAAACAAAATTGATATCTGGCTGTGGGGAGAGAATTTTGGCACAGACAACAAGGCGCAGAGCGACAAGGGTTTTGGTAAGAGGGTACCACGCTATAATAAATGTCTAAGTCAAAGCGACGACTATATATAGAAATAGCTAGAAGGTGTAACTATGTGTTACACAAAAATGTTCCATTTGTCGACCGATCGGATAGTGAAAAAAATCATAGCCTGGCCGGCCGAAGTGGCTGAGCGGTTCTAGGCGCTTAAGTCTGGAAACGCGCGAACGCTACGGTCGCATGTTCGAATCCTGCATCGGGCATGTGTATGATTTCCTTAGGTTAGTTAGGTTTAAGTAGTGTGCTAAGTTCTAGGAGACGGATGACCTACGATTTTAAGTCCCATAGTGCTCGGAGCCATTTTTAATAGGCCTCGGTACTAGGCTTTCACGAGATATTTTGACTTTTCTTCAAGCGACTGCCAATTCACAATTTGCAGCATGTCTGTAACGCTCCGCCCTCGATCTAAGAAACCTGTGACCGTCTGTGGTACATTTTAATGTATACGTTGAATACCGGCTTTTTGAACTCATTTAGTGCGAGTCCCAATGGTTGAGCTATACTCTAAGATGTTTCACAGAAGTATTCTGAAAGAAATCTCTTTGTGGACTGCGACAATGCTCCTAGAATTCCTCCAGTGAACCAAATTAAGCACCTGCTTTAAGTTTGAGGGAGCCTCTTGGATCATTCGATTTCATATCCCGTTGTATTTCATTTCCCCCTAAGATGTTACACACAGGTATTGTACGTGCTGACTGATTACAGTGTGAAATTGATGCTGTAGCCGTAGGTTACTACATTGATGTGTTTTGTGTGGTTCATAGCTCCTCCAAACGTTGAAAACAAGTTGCAAGTTTTAGCACCACTTCAAAATACTATGTTGATTTGAGAATTTTAGTGCAACATTTTTCAGACACTGTTCTACATCTACAAGGATACTCTACAAATCACATTTAAGTGTCTGGCAGAGGGTTCAGTGTAGATAACTGGGTTTTCCGTAAAAAGTCTGAAGTTGATAGTTTTTGCCAGGTCACGAATATATAACATCAATACCAAGGGACGCAACAGATTTTCCCGGGGCTCAACTGAAGTTACTTTCACATCTGTCGATGATTCTCTATCCCAGCTAACATACTGCTTATCAAGTAATTCTGTCAAATATCTCTTCGTACCCCATGTGATAGTAGTTTAAGCATAGGTCTCGTGATAAGTCAAGAAATGTAGCATCTACCTGATTGCCTCCACCCACGGCTTTCGAGATGTCATTTGAGAAAAACGTCAATTGGGATTCGCTTGATATTTGCTAAATCCATGCAGTCTGACATCGAGATCACTCTGTTCAAGATATCTCATTACATTTGAGGTGAGATAGATTCCATGTTAAAAGACATTATGCATGTAAAATAGGAGTGTAAGAGCTTTGCATTACGCAACAGGGTATCGAAGGTTGAAGATGGTGGAGGTTATGGTGGTGGTGGGGATGTTAGGAAGAAAGCCAGTTTATATTCAGAGCTGGACATGGACCGCTAGAACTTGACATCAGGCTAGTACATAGGGTGGTGTGTGCTGTGGAAGTTTAGCTGTACTATACAGAAATAAGGTGTGTCAATTGGTGGATTTACGGAAGCTTGAAAGTCGCTCAGTTGCATCATGATGCTCACAATGTCCCATAAACTGCTTTTGTGAGGTTATACTCTCAATTTATTTTTTCCAAAACAGGGGCCTACCCCCGTTGCCAAAAACTAGGCAGTGATGAATGGATAATTGGAAAAATAAGATTAATATTATAATTATTTTTTAATTTCGATAATAAGGTATTGAGAGTGATATGTGCGTTAGAGTGAAAGGAAGGATACGGATAACGTCGCCAAGTATCTTCCACATCGCTGATATCGCTTCAATTTACCTGTTTGTTCCCAAGAGGTGATATTACACTAGAAGTTCTTCTCAGTTCTACGAAGTACTCAGTACTGTATATACTGCACAAAGCTGGGAATAAGATAAGAGGCCTTCAAATTTGGGAAAGCATTCATAATATCGTAGGTAGTGGGATGATAAGTAGTTGGGGTTGGGTTGCGTTGGGTTGTTTGGGGAAGGAGACCAGAAGCGAGGTCATCGGTCTCATCGGATTAGGGAAGGACGGGGAAGGAATTCGGCCGTGCCCTTTCGAAGGAACCATCCCTGCATTTGCCTGGAGCGATTTAGGGAAATCACAGAAAACCTAAATCAGGATGGCCAGAAGCGGGATTGAATCGTGATAAGTAGTAATCACTTTAATTTACACCTTTGACGACACACAATGATCATGAAACTTATTAAATTCCCGTGCCTGCTTATTTAGTGTGCAACTTTGTTAGAGTAAAACGCTTCCTTCTCTTTAAAAGTTACACTTCACTCTGTGATGCTTCTTAAATGTTAAACTATTCTTTAAGTTTAATATGTGGAGCTTAGTGTGCCTGCCTGCTTTTACCATCGTTAATGATTCTACATTGGAAATTGTGACGAAATAAATACACAGTCTGTTGTCCTAAAACACAGAAAAGAAAACTTCTCTTCCTGGTCCTAAAAATGAAAATTTTACCTGTGCAGTCTTGGGTCTGCTCAACTCTGAAACTATATTGTCAGCGTTCACACCAGAAATAAAACACTTTGATGAGCAATGCGAGAACCATTATTTGTACAAGATTTTCTTTTAGTACAATACGGGAAATGTGGTGTCGTGAGATACTTTGAATCTAAAGTATATTTCACAGCAACATTTAATTGAAGCAAGAGAAACACATGCATGGCAGTAGTGTTCCTGGTACGTTTTAAGTCTTAAGTGTATGCCTTTTTTAGAAGAACTTGTCAGTCACGACAACTACATGGCAAGCGTGGAACACGGAAACTGTGCCAATACATCACACATAGTTTCATGAAATATGTTTAAATTTTCAGAAGTCAGGAAATAGTACAGCAATACATCACACATAGTTTCATGAAATATGTTTAAATTTTCAGAAGTCAGGAGATAGTACAGCATATTCCTGAATACATGCTTGGCGAGGAATAAATGAGCATCCATTTACTCAGATTACATTAAGTTCTCTGCCCGTGACCACTACTTGAGCACACCAAATCATTTCTAGACATGCTTTAACCGAAAGTATAATTATGCTTAATAATGAACGTTATAAGATTTTGTATGCACACGAGCTACAGACGCAGATAGATTTATCAGTATTAATGACAATGTCATCATGGTTACTATAAAAGAACTACCAAGCTAATGATATTATAAATGAATCTGACACAAAAAACAAGAAAACTTCAAATGGTTCAAATGGCTCTGAGCACTATGGGACTCAACTGCTGTGGTCATAAGTCCCCTAGAACTTAGAACTACTTAAACCTAACTAACCTAAGGACAGCACACAACACCCAGCCATCACGAGGTAGAGAAAATCCCTGACCCCGCCGGGAATCGAACCCGGGAACCCGGGCGTAGGAAGCGAGAACGCTACCGCACGACCACGAGATGCGGGCCAAGAAAACTAGCAATATTTTTCAGTCCTAATCGTATTACGTAATACGAGGGATGCGCAGAAAGTTACGCACCACCTTTATGTTTTCTCAGCCGAAAACAATGCTAAAATCCAAAACGTCACGTGTGTAGTATTTGAAGTCTCCTGAGTGAGCGCGCCAAGTTTCCTTCAATTCCGACAAATAGTGTAGCTCCAGGACATTTTCAAAATGGCGTCTGTAGGTGACGTACGTAACAAGCAACGTGCCTTCATTTAATTTCTAACTGCAGAGAAAGAAACTGAGGGTAACATTCACAAACGCTTGTGCAAAGTCTATGGAGCATCTGCTGTCGACTGAAGTACATTTGGTCCCTGGGCACACAGGGTGAGGTCATCAGAAGGCGGTTCGGCGGAGCTCCACGACTTGTAGTGATCGTGAAGACCATCTGCGGCTGTCACACCGACATGTTGCAGCGAGCTAATGTTGTCATTCCCGAGGACAGACGCATTACGATTCAGCTGTTGGCGCTGTATCTATCAATCTGCAAGGAAAATTCAGAAAGTGAAGCACTGGCTGCGCCACCAGGACAAGGATTGGTACCGACACGACATACACGCGTTTTGCGCTGGAGGAAGACCATAGAACGGGATGGAGATTATGTGCAAAAATAGGGTGTGTAGATGAAACACCGTTCTTTCGAGTGTGTAATTCTCATTATATTCAATAAAGGAATGTTGAAGAAAAAAAAGTGTTGGTGTATTACTTTCTGTGCAACCCCCGTATTTTAGATCACGACGTACGCAAATGCCTTGAAACGCGTTACTACTTTCGGTACGCAGGGGCAAGCAGCACGCAGACAGCGTCAGTCTATTCCAAGAAGCATCCAGGAAGCAAGTGTCTGTGTGAGCGCCTTCCAAAAGTCCCAGCTGAATGTTAACTCGGGAGGAAATCCCCTGTTGTCAAGTGTTAACAACTTAACCCAGACTGCCAAAGAGGTCTATCCTCGGCGTGTGTTAAGGTATGATAGTTAACATTCTAGTGGAGAAGATGTAAACACACTTTAAAACACGCCCACTTTTTTTTCACTTAGCAAAAGGTGGGGCAGTCTTTCGGTCTATGACAAGAATATTTTGCGTGAGTTTTCAATTGAATAAATCTCTGGTTAACACTGTTACTTTTCTCAGAGTGCAAAATCATCTAAAGTCCCAGAAATATTAGACTAGCTCTAGGTTCTACAATAAGGAAAACGAGCAACAGGAATCTTATAACCCGACTTTAGATCGACCATGACAAAAATCCTATGCAGGTAACCACCCGCCTGAGATGCTCGTTGAGCCATCCTAAGTCCTCTGCTGCTGAAACATGGAAGTCCATCTTAATTCACTAGTTTGCAGGCGTTGGCAATTGCAACGACATTCATTTAATCCAGCTATCATCCGTGCTTAAGAGAGGTGGTTTGTAGGTAACGAATATCAATTGTAACGAAAACGGAAATAAAACACACTCAATTTCTGTTCCCAGCGTGTTCTTTTTCCCTGGCTTGAAAAAATATGAGAAGACAGGAAACAGACAGTTTGTAGAACTTGAGAAAACCACAAAATTACGTGAACGGTGAATTGAATGACGCCGTTCAAATGAATTGCAATCACCATTCAGTCCATATGTATTAGAGAGTTTTTGTTCTAGAGATAGTCGTAGGATAAGAGGTGCATGACAAATTAGCGTCAATGAACAGGCCAGAAACAGTAATGAAGCTGAACAGCGAAAGAGATCATGTGAAAACTGTGAGGTGGCTGAAAATACAGAGGGGTCCAAAAAAATGTATCCACTGTTTAAAAGTCCATAACTTGCAAACTAATGGGCAGAGTTGTCTCATTTTTTGGTGAAAATGTAGCCTAATCTCCAACTTAAAGATATCACGGTAGGTGTGCGACATGGTCACCATTAACATCCACACACAAACGATGCCGCCGAACTGCAGTACGAACTACTGACTGCAACGTGTTCAGTAGGAAATTTGCACATGAATGTACGGTGGATTCTCAGAGTTCATCCGATGTGCGTGGCTTTTGTCGATAAACGACGTCCTTTAGTGTTCCCCACAGGTAAAAGTCCAGAGGAGTTAGGTTTTGGGGAACGTGGTGGATACTCCACAGCACCTTTGCAGCCTATCCATATTCCTGGTAGATTTTCGTCGAGATACGCCCTAACACGATTCTGGTAGAGGGCTGGGGTACCATCTTGTTGAAAGTAAACTCTTCCGTCTCCATACACGTCTGGGATGGCGAGTAAAATGGACGTCTGAAGCTTCTGAAGGTACACCTCACCGGTAACTGTGCCGTAAAAGAAGAATGGCCCAATCAAGCCCCGGTAAGACAACCCACACCACAAATTTACTCCTGGCAAATACACGGCTTTTTCTACGTGAGGATGTTCGGTGGCCCAGTTGATGCAATTGTGGCGATTTACTGTACCATTGAGTTTGAACTGTGCTTCATCAGACCACACAATCATCTCTGCAAACTCTTCAACCTTGCTTACCAGGTTAGTAAACCACTCTCAGTACTCCATTCTACGATCTGGGTCGTCCTCGTTCATTGCGTGTAGTAATCGTGGAATGTTGCAGTTCCACTTTTCTGTCTGCAAAATTCGCCCAACACTTGAGCGACTCACTCCAGTTTCACGAACACACTGTCTCACAGACTTCTGTGGTGAGCGAGTGAATTGTTGTAACACACGACGGCAGTTAGCTGGACTCGTTACTATTACAGGTCGTCCAGATCGTTGTTTGTGTACATCTTTAATACAGCCTTCGGCTTCAAATTTGTCTCGAATGCGACGAATCGTTAAACGTGTCGATGGCTCTGTTTGATACCCATTTCGCCATTGCCTCATTAATGCTATCGTACTTAAAATACCACTTCAAAACTGACTTTCTTTCGTCGAATGTAAGCCTTGCGCCAACCATGTTTACTCGAGTAAGAACAAAACACTGACTATCTGGCGACTGTCATCTGATAAAACAACGCAATACAGCGCTTGTGTGGCAATTGCCGGAACTACAAGCTATTTCACTACGAAAGATGAGACAACTCCGTCAGTTAGTTTGCCAGTTACGGACTTTCAAACAGTGGATACATTTTTTTTTTTTGGACCCCTCTGTAGATAGACGGTTTCACCAATTGTATTTTCGGGAACACGTGTCAGATGATCCCAAACGTGTTAGCTGGAAGTTAGATAACTACATCAATTAAACAGTGGGAAACATGTATACTGCTGTAATGGACAGCGTCGCAGCTGATGCGTGCTAAAATTTGCATGAAGAGTAACAAGTGTCACGCGTATTTACACAACAACCGATACTCAGAGTGATAGCTGTCTCTTAAACGGCCATTTTCAATTTTCCTGCGCTACTAGTTCTTAACTCGTGAACTTGTATTTGCTCTTTGCAAAGACACTTCCCTATCCAATGTCTCTCTGAGATGTTTACAGGAAACTTACAATCACAGGTTTCCGGGTGTTTGATCAATTCATGTGCAGGCGGTTAGGAACAACGCTTGAGATTAAGCCTGAAATCGACGCCTGTTAGCGGGCTCTTTGAATGGCTAGACCGTGACTTTGGTATTAGTGAGATGTTTCCCGTTTTGCAATAATTCGCAGTGGTTCCTCATATTCAAGGTGGCCTATTAAATAATTTGTTATATGCTCACAATCCACGACTCAGTCTTCGACTACTTCCCTGTGCTACATTTTCTATGAATTCCGGAAAAGAACGTAAGCCCATCTGCGTGGTGTTGCTAACGTCCGTGTAAATATATATCTAGTTCTTATGTACCCTAATTTCCGCTAATAAGGCAGGGCTCGACGACAGTCGCTGGTGGAAGAGACACTGTGGCTGATTCTGCAAACTCTTCATGTTCATGTTCAACAAACCAAACAATATACCGTATTACCTCGATGTTTCTATGATTACTCGATTATCCACAACGATTCAAATCTTTCGAACTGCACCACCATTCAACCGACTTTAAGTGGTATTGCTAAGAGCTAATCATGTTTCGTTCTGGCTACTGTGATAAGCTGCATTACGGCGCCAGCATTCTACTGCACAGTGATCGTATATGAGCTGTTCAGAACTAAAAGGTAGTATTGGGATATTACGTAGCGTCTTTCATGTAAGCGAGAACTGCTCAACTAACGTTCCTTCGATTATCTAAATGAGATAGCTTTTATTAACGGATTATTCTGGTCTTGAATTTGTTTATATCTATGTATAGTATCGCTAATTCTGTATTTGGTATTTTTACTTACCCTAACAGTTAAGCCACTAAAAGAGCAGTCAACTTACAAGCGTTACCTCTACATTGTGTTTCGAAAGTTATTACTTACGATTTCACTATAGAAGGTGCATTTGTTAAGTAGGAAAGGACGAAGTGGGATTCCATTTTTAAACACAACTACACTACGAACTGCATAAAGTTTCCTAAGAGCCCACAGAAATCAGCTCCACAGTGCAGACCAGTATCACAGTTTCTACCATCCACAGAGCCCTGATATGACGAGATTCGCCTTGTTGTGACACTGAACAATTCAATAGCATTTTTTGCCGTTTATTAGCAGTGTGCATCCTCTGGATAGGAAATACTCGCTGTGTATTTCTACGGAGGAACGATTGCACACGGATTAAGGCCGCAATTCACGGAGAAAAGGAGGAAAATTTTCTAACCTGCCAGGGCCTCATCAGTTACTCAACCGAATGGGCTGGAACTGGAGTATCTAAACAGACACCTGCGACGACATGGGCTAGGACGCTGATCGAAACACCTCCGGCATATCTTCCCTGTTACAGCGGGTTGTTTTATTATTAAATTTATTTCCTTTGCGATTGTTCAAGAACAGTGAGCTTTTTCCTGCAGAAGAAAAATACCATTTTATTGTACAAAATTTCTTTTCAAAGAGGTAATTCATGTAAACTATTTGTATGAAGTCGCTTACTGATTTAAGCCATTTAACTTTTCGTTGACAATGGAAAATACAGGGTGACATTTATTGAACTATATGAAACGAAATCATCACAACTTTTGAACCGTTTGCGTTAGGTCGTTAACTGCTCGGTTGGCCGCAAGGCATGATGGGAATTAGTATGTGAATATAGTTTGGATTAGCGACGAAGCCCACATTCATTTGGGTGGATTCGTCAATAAACAAAATTGGCACATTTTGAGGGATTGAGAATCTGCAATTTCGCAATCGGGAAGTCACCTCTACGGGTGACTGTGTGTTGTGCAATGTCCAGTCACGGAATAGTCGGAGCGATACTCATTGATGGCACGGTGACCACCGAACGGTACGTGAAGGGTTTGGAAGATGATCTCATCCCCATTATGCAAAGTGGGCCTGATTTCGACAAGATGTGGTTCATACAAGACAGAGCTCCATCCCCATCGAAGCAGGAGAGTGTTTGATGTCCTGGAGGAGCACTATGGGGACCGCATTCTGGGGTATGCGGAGGCCACTGACTTGGGCCTCGATTGGCTGCCATATTCTCAGGATATGAGCAAATGAGACTCCTTTTTGTGGGTCATTATTAAGGACAAGGTGTAAAGCAGTAACACCCAACCCACTGTTAAGCTGAAAACAGCCATTCAGGTGGTCATCGAAAACATCGTTTTTCCGACCCTTCAGCGGGTTATGCAGAATTTAGCTATTCGTCCGCGCCACATCATTGGAAACGATTTCAGGCATATGGAACATGTAATAACCTAAATCCGAATATCTGTAGTACGTTTACATGTTGAATAAAGCTGGCGCGCGTGGTAGTTTGTAACTAATGTACGACTTTTTTAATATTATTCAATAATTATCACCCATGAAATTTCTCTGTGTTTGTGATCGCACTGTCAACATGTAAAATACCACCAACCTTTCGGACACTGCCGCAAATGGTCGAAACGTCGGAGGAGTTTTATATACCCTGAAGAAATTGATGGACAATGACAACACCCGCTGAAGCCTCGTTTACAATCGCAAATATCATCGTCAGAGAGTAGCGAAGTTGCAAACTACTTTTGGAACATCCTTTGCTCTTCAGAGAGCTGTCGTAAAGTCTATAACCATACTCAAAGGGAGCTAAGTCCAGCAGTGGCAGCCTTCTAATTGCCGCGCGGGATTAGCCGAGCGGTCTGAGGCACTGTGGCCATGGACTGTGCGGCTGGTCCCGGCGGAGGTTCGAGTCCTCCCTCGGGCATGGGTGTGTGTGTTTGTCCTTAGGATAATTTAGTTTAAGTAGTGTGTAATTTTAGGGACTGATGACCTTAGCAGTTAAGTCCCATAAGATTTCACACACATTTAGCCTTCTAATTCAAGAGGAGAAGCGGATTTCAGATCCACGGCTAACCACACAGATAAAGGCATTCCTTCGTTACTGATGTTGCTGTGACATCTCTTTGAGGTAGTTATATGATTACAGATTCCTATTTATGACGAAAATATTATTAAAATTATTCAAGATTTATAATGACTCCTTATTTCAAAACTGCGAGCAACAACTGGGCTATTCCGGGGGTAGATATTGGCTTATGTTCAGTGAACTGCAGTACCATACGAGATACAAAATTAAGATTTAATTTCATGTATAAAGCTGATCTTCAAAAAACGTGCGTCTCGATCTTCTAGGCTTATTTTGAATCACGGTAGTAGAGTGAAAACTTTTATCGATGTCAAAGAGAACGATGATTTAATTTTGTATAGACTGATAACAAAAATGGAGATGTTCAAACTACGTATACGATGACCACAACGTGCCATCAGATTAGGGTAAAAGCAATGTTGGTAACCAGGCTTCAGTAATGTTAACTCCTGGTACTGTGCAAAGTCTTTAGTGTTTTCGTTATATAAGAGAAAAATAAACTGCAGATGGAAATCCGTGTCACAAACCATCATCCAGCGAAGCAACAGAGCATCGCATTCACAGGAGACAAGGGCCGTCTATGCAGCAGCTAGCTCCATCTTCTCCAGCGGCGATAGTGGCAATCACTGAATTGCAAACAACATTGCAAGACATTCCTCCTACCGTCCGTTGGCGCATAAAGTTAAGATTTAGCTGAAGAGGTAGCCTAACGGCAGGCGCCGGCACCTTTTACTTCCGCGCTCTATAACCTCGTTAGATGACGTCTCAGGTCACGGATATCTAGCCGCAATTTGTTCGTCATGACCACCTCCACGACGCCTCTGTGTTTGATGTAACATTTCTGGGACGCCCTGCATACTGAGACAACCCTGTATACTGACATTTCACATTTGAAATATTATTTGTCAAAACGAACTTCCACAAATAACGATATGAATCAAAATAACGTGATAGATATCTTTGGAGATGGCGTATCTCTGATTTGAATGCGTCCCTATGCGGGTGGGAGGTGAAATTTACAATTCTTCAATAGTCATCAATGAAAACGATAACACAGGCTTGTAGTTCACAAAGATTTATAACACATATCCCCAAAACCGTTTTACAACATCTTTTATAAAACCGGCTTTACAGTAGCCATCACCAATAACAGCCCGCCGTTGTGGCCGAGCGGTTCTAGGCGCTTGAGTCCGGAACCGCGCTGGTGCTACTATCGCAGGTTCCAATCCTGCGACGGGCATGGATGTGTGTGCTGTCCTTACGTTAGTTAGGTTTAATTAGTTCTAAGTCCAGGGGACTGATGACCTCAGATGTTCAGTCCAATAGTGCTTCGAGCCATTTGAACCATTTTTATCAATCAATAACAAGGATAACCTAAGCCCTTATACAATCTTTACATGAGTACACAGAATAAAACAAGTTAAGTAAAGATCCTTCATTTTCAATTAAAAAAGGAATGGACACCAATGAATATGAAAGACAATCGTAATTCCCCACAAAGGCAATACGAATTTACCGGGACAAAATCCACACAGGTACATTAAGCAACAGTACAGAAAATTTAATAACAATTTGTTAAACAGCAATTTCATCAATGGTTAACGTAGTCCCTTAAACACATCAACGGAATTCCACTAATAATATAATGACTATTCCACTGAATTCACTCGTGTAATTCCTTCCAAGTATAACACCAAATATGTTCAAAACAGTTATTTTAATAGTCACTTTTAATTCCATGCAACAGGGGGCACACCCGACGGATGACCCACACAAATGCTAGAGAAACCAATTACTAGGAACAAGGCACACACCTTCGTGCAACTCGAACACACTATCGAGAGAAATCCCCAAATAATAGCGAGAGAAAAATACTGAACTTATGTTAACTACTGGGGCGAGCAGCGGCATTGACAGGATACAGCCAAGTAGCGTGGAGCGTCACCCAAACGTAGCTGGCTTAACTAACAGCGTCCGAACACATTTCACGCAAGGCACCGCCCCCTGTACCCGTCAACTAGGAACTGGCTGTTCCCGCCGCTGGTAGTACGCTGGAACATTTTCAAAACAAAGCAAAAGGGGAAACACAAAACTCAAGGTTAAGCCAGCTTTAAATTTAACACCCTCAACAGAAAGAAAACCTCAAGTAAATGACATCGAAAATTATTTACTTTTCACAGTTCATAATTCAAAATTTTTACAGGCAGCCTGTCCCATTAACGAGCATAAAGTCAGGAGAATTTAACGGCCTGCTAAACCAAGAACATTCAAACTATAATACAAGACACGAAGGTCACAACCCCTTCAAACGGAGATGACAGTATAAATCACAGGATACTTAAGTACACTAGGAACCTACTGTCATAATACAAAACATGGCCTGCGCACTGTGCTAGAATGACTCACGCAGGTTTCACACCACTCAAGCTTAGTGGTGGGCAGTGTTTTGTACTCTGAACACCACTATTCAGTACATACCTACCGGAACCAAGAATGAATGCCTCATTTCCGCCTCAGCGGGGATAATCACTGAAAGACACTGTTTCCTGTTCTTAACACAACTTACGATCAGATTGATCACCAATGCCATTTCAAAGAAAACAGCAGGTGCCCACCGTTAGTAGCAGCAAGTGACGAGACTCCACATAGAGTACATAGGCATCCCTCTTCAAGTAGTACTATATACACTCTTGCTAGTTCATTAGAGGCCATCACCACCAGTCCGGTGCCGACACATTTCTCAAATGTTAACTCGGCGCCGCGAGCAACCAACGCTCCACGTAACGGTCATGCGAAACTCCACAACACAACCTACTCCCATACCACGGGCAAGTACGACCTCTAGCGGCCCGGAGCGGAAAACCAAGACTCACATCGCCGGAAGTGCCGCACTTAAATAGCGGCCACAAGAGGAAAATCAAAGAGAATACACGTATGCCAGAACAACCTGGATTGCTGCCCCGACTAGAAAGAGAATCATTGGCGCCTGCGATTCGCCCACGGCTCAGCGGGTAAGAGAGAAACGCTTAGCGGTTGGCATTACACAGTCTAGTTCGTTATCTGGTGGCATTAACACATAACTCGTTATTGAAAGAACAAGTTATATTTTGTAGTCAAAAGTTGTATAATTATTGAAAGATTTTAGAAAAAGTTTATTGTGTACTAATGCTACTCTAAAGAAAAGAAAATGTCATTAGGTCGGTACAGTGAATAGACATAGCGATTGGCTTACGGACCTTTACTGTCAAACGACACTGATTTTACCATATCGCCAGAAATAAATATCTCCTTGTTTCGTACACATTGACAAACATGCAAGGAGGCATCCGTATTTCATATGTCAAAGCCCTTGAACATTATTGTAGCGACAATAGCAACGAACTCCATAACCACGTGAGCCATGCGCGGCTCGTGTTCATGCCGTTTGTTGCTTGTCACCTTGTCTTTACAGTACTGTCGCATCCTTCTTATTCGATTTGCTGGCGTCATTAAGTTGCTGGTTTGCTTGCCCGTGAGTGGTAGCAGCAGCGCGTATCGATAGTGTACTGTTGTACTATCTCTGAAGCGACCCCTAGTATTTCCGGGTCGTCGTGTGTCATGAGTTCAGTCGGGATAGAGCTCCAGTGAGGTCTGCGCAGCTAGTACTCTCCCGACCGCTGGGGACACACATGCATTGTCCGACGGAAGGAGACTTGAGCGTCGACGACCGTGGGTTGGTCGTTCAGTCGGTCGTCTATTCGGGCGATGTGTATATGGTCTTCTGACCATTCCCGGGCCTCGTCAGTTGGTCATCTTGCCTGACGTGGGTCGGTTCCTTCCTTGTGCAGAGACGTCGGGTGGCCAATGGGCAAGTCTTACCACTGCGTGGTTGCGTCCGAGCCAATGTGTCCGGGTCACCGTGTCTCTGAGTTCCGAACGGACTTCGAGTTGAGTCGGGTTGGAGCTGCAGTGAGCTCCGGACAGCCAAGACCCGCTCGACCGTTGCCTTCACTCATAACCTGAATGGGGACGACCTTGCTTGGTCGTTCGGTCGGTTGTCTCATCGGACGACGTATATTTGGTCGCCCACCGCGTACGGGAACTCTGTGTCTGTCGACCTCTCATTTCTTCCTGATGTTCCACGGTGAATGGTTGTAGGATTGTCAGGGTTCTTGGTGGAAGTGTTTAAGTGGAACTGTGTGTAGCGTCTGTGATATCAACTGAGCAGACGAATGCTACCTGCGTAGTGGAGTAGGCAGTCGTCGGTTGCGACGGAGCAGGGGAACTGATGGGCTTGTTGGTTGGTTGTTGGTTCTTCAGCCGTCCCTAGGTCGTGCTGCCACCCGATTATTTAGCGTTACGCTTGGATGCTTGTCTCAGCTACCCTGTTGTTAGACTTTCCTCCGCAGGCCAAACCTTGGAACACTTCTGAGCACCACTGTTTGCTATTTGTGATTGTGATTATGTTTTGCCGCAAGTACTGTACCAGGTCTTCAGCCGTGTATTAATTTTGTCTGTTCTATGTTCAGTATATGGCCTTCAGCCGAACTTAATGTGAAGTATTCTAAGATTAGGCCTTCAGCCGTGCTTTATTTAAAATTCTTGTTTGCTCTGTATTTAGGTATTCAGCCGACTTTCTTTTAAATTCTGTGGCTCTCAGCCGTAATGTGTAAATTCCTGTCTGTAAGGTTTCCCTTTAGTTATCTTTAATTCTTAAACTGGCCTTCTCCCGTACTGTGTAAATGCTTATCTTAAGGTTTGTCTTTAATTATTTTGAATAATAGTTTGGGCCTTGAGCCGTTAAGATATTTCAAGTTCTTAAGATGATTTTCTGTTGTACTGTGTAAATGCTTGTCTTTAAAAAAAATGGTTCAAATGGCTCTGAGCGCTATGGGACTTAACTTCTGAGGTCATCAGTCCCCTAGAACTTACAACTACTTAAACTAACCTAAGGACATCACACGCATCCATGCCCGAGGCAGGATTCGAATCTGTGACCATAGCAGTCGCACGGTTAAAGACTGTAGCGCCTATAACCGCTCGTACACCCTGGCCGGCTGTCTTTAAGGGTTCCCTTTTCTTATGTTGAAATATTATTGGGCTTTCAGCAGAGGAATTAATTTAAATTTTCCTTACTGTGGCTTTTAGCCGAAATTTTTAAATGCTTGCCTTTTAAAGACATTCCACTGCCAATCTGAAGTATTATTTGGGCCTTTAGCCGAGAAGATGTACTAATTTTACTTAAATAAGGCCTTCAGCCGTTTCTCTAAGTCGCTGTGTTTTAAAAGGAATTATGTAAACTTTACTGTTGAGAAGTGAATTTGGCCCTCAGCTGTGAATTTATCCTTGTTCTTCCGCTGTGGCCGAGCGGTTGTAGGCGCTGTAGTCCGGAACCGCGCGACTGCTACGGTCGCAGGCTCGAATCCTGCCTCGGGCATGGATGTGTGTGATGCCCTTAGGTTAGTTAGGTTTCAGTAATTCTAAGTTCTAGAGGACTTATGACGTCAGATGTTAAGTCCCATCGTGCTCAGAGCCATTTTTGATCCCTGTTGTTTCAAAGAGAAAACTGTGAATTGGTTTTACAGGAATAAAGTTGTGTATTTTTATGTAACAAACAGTAACTGCTCTTGGCCCCTTTCCACAACCTGATCCGCTCTGTCCTGCGAAAACAGATTTCACCACACTTACTTTTACTGTTGAAAATATGTTAGAAGCTGCGACCTAAGGATAATAATTCCAATAGGTACAAAGCGACATCGCTGAAGAATAAAGATGTCAAACTTTCTGTGTTATCATCAGGTACATTTTAGGAATAAAAGCGTCTAGATGGCAAAATAAAAGTATCTATTATGACGTGGCTCCGTATACTTTCAAGGCGTGATAATTGGTTGTATTCATTTTGGGTCTCCAGCCGGAACGTATCATCTTCACACAATATTTCGGCGGTCCACCGGGTCCGCCATCTTCAAGTGAGTAGGCCGTTGAACTTTCTCGCAGGAAGCGAAATGAACCACACCGCGGCAGCTCCTTTACACACCAACCGTCGCTCCACGACGCCTGTCCGAACATACACTATGTCATCAAAAGTATCCGGAGAGCTGGCTGAAAATGACTTACAAGTTCGTGGCGCCCTCCATCGGTAATGCTGGAATTCAGTGTGGTGTTGGCTCACCCTTAGCTTTGATGACAGCTTCCATTCACGCAGGCATACGTTCAGTCAGGTGGTGGAAGGTTTCTTGGGGAATGGCAGTCCGTTCTTCACGGAGTGGTGCACTGAGGAGGGGTATCGATGTCGATCCTGAGTCCTGGCACGAGGTCGGCGTTCCAAAACATTCCAAAGGTGTAAGCGTAGGCTTCCGCGGCCGTTGTCTTCTTCAATAAAATTCTTCACGGTATCAGACCGCATCGTCATAATTTAAAATGCGCCAACGTTTCGGCCAGCGTTGCAGCTAGCCTTCATCAGGGCCTTACGTTAACTGCTAAATGAACACACTTGATTCCTTAAATAGCTGCACGAGAAAACCGTGTCGTTACTTGATTGGCTGTAAAAGGAGGAGGAGGAGGGGTGAAAGGTATGCTTTATTGGTGTTTCCTTTATTATCTGTCATTGGCTGAAATAGCTGTTTTCTATTGGTCTTTATATTAATCCACGCCATTGGAGGAAACGGACGAATAGCGAATAGGTGATGGCTGTGACGTCACACTGTTTCCATGCTGTCCAGAAGCCGGCTGCGGCGTGCCATTGCTTTGTGTGCTCGCGACCACTACTGCGGCTCTCCGCGTGTCTGCATGGGCCGCCACGGCTCTGCCGCCGCTCCGTAACCCTGCTATTGCAGGCAGCCAAGACCTCGGAAGCTTGTACCCGTCCTCTCTATTCATGTTGGCGGGTCTTTTGGCTATTTCTATCGCCTCTCTAATCTTTCTTTTGAGAGACTGTTTTGCCAGGACGCGGGCTTCTTGAAAAAATATTGGTTTCCCGCACTCGTCTCGGTGTTCCGCCACTGCTAACTTAGTGTGTTGTTTCAGGCGGATATATCTTTCATGATAGACAGCACCATGTCGACAAGGGAGAAGACTAATAGGGAAGAGGAGAGGGAGGCACAGAGCATTGCTGTGCTACCATATGTACAAGGGGTCACCGAACGTATTGGCAAAATTCTACGAAAAGCCTACATCAAACCAATTTTCCGAAGCAGAAACAAAATATCAGACATGCTCGGTTCTACCAAGGATGCAGTTGACAAACTACACACAGCTGGCGTGTATGAAATTGGTTGTGCGTGTGGATTAGTCTACATAGGTGAGACGAGACTTCCGATTAGCACAAGACTCTCGGAACATGAAAGATATATCCGCCTGAAACAACGCACTAAGTCAGCAGTGGCGGAACACCGAGACGAGTGCGGGAAACCAATATTTTTTCAAGAAGGCCGCGTCCTGGCGAAATAGCCTCTCACTTTCAAAAGAAAGATTAGAGAGGCGATAGAAATTGCCAAAAGACCCGCCAACATGAATAGAGAGGACGGGTACAAGCTTCCGAGGTCTTGGCTGCCTGCAATAGCAGGGTTACAGAGCGGCGGCAGAGCCTTGGCGGCCCATGCAGACATGCGGAAAGCTTCAGTAGTGGTCGCGACCACACAAAGCAAAGGCACGCCGCAGCCGGCTTCTGGACAGCATGGAAACAGTGTAACGTCACAGCCATCACCTATTCGCTATTCGTCCGTTTCCTCCAATGGCGTGGATTAATAAAAAGACCAATAGAAAACAGCTATTTCAGCCAATGACAGATAATAAAGGAAACACCAATAAAGCATACCTTTCACCCCTCCTCCTCCCCCTCTTACAGCCAATCAAGTAATGACACGGTTTTCTCGTGCAGCTATTTCAGGAATCAAGTGTGTCCATTTAGCAGTTAACGTAAGGCCCTGATGAAGGCTAGCTGCAACGCTGGCTGAAACGTTGGCGCATTTTGAATTATGACGATGCGGTCTGATACCCTGAAGAATTTTATTGAAGAAGACAACGGCCGCGGAAGCCTACGCTTACATTTAACCAACCTGTATGGGCAGGAAATCCACGGAAACATCAAGAAGTTAGAAGCACTGTGTTTAAAAAGATGTAAACTGCTGAATGACCTTGCTTTTTTGAGAGATGCAGAGACACGAGTGTTGTGCCGTATTCTTTGCGGTTGACGTCTCACATAAAAACGAACAAGGCGAGGAATATCTGTGTTAAAGCCAGTAAAGCATTGCTACGTGAAAGGATCCGCCACATCCGCATAAGTCTTGACGCTCACAACAGGAATTTGTGTGATCTGCACCTATTTCTGGCCGGAAAGCTTCAGATGGAAGACTGGGATAAAGTCGACAGGTTAACCTTTCAGCAAGCATCAAGGACCGGCAATAGTATTACTAACCGCCAGATGAGAAAGTACGACAAACTACAACAGAAAGCCACGGACGAAACATTGACGCTGGACAGGCGACGGACAGTGATCAACCTCTCCAGCCACACCTTGAGCGAAGCAACCACAGCAATTCTGGCCAAGGGGATGAATTTCGCAGTCGCATCTAAGCGAGTTCCAAAAGAAGATATCATAGAATCCATAGAGGCTTCGGTACGTTATCAGCCACAGGCCGAGGCGGAGAAGATCCGGCAGAAAACGGTAAGAGTTCTGAATAAAGCAAAGTCACCGAAGCAAAACATCAACGCTGAGGAATACCATGCCATCAAGGAACTCAGGGACAACCCCCACTTACTAGTGGTACAGGCAGCTAAAGGCAACGCCACTGTAGTCTTGAACACAACTGATTACAACAAACGAATGGAAGATATTCTCGCAGAACCTATCTACAAGAAACTTCAGGGAGATCCGACAGCCAAGGTAATCAAAACGACGCAGGCACTGCTTAAGCACTCTAGAATCAACTTCGACAAGGCCAGAAGATTCATCCCGCAAGTGACACAGGCACCAAGGATATATGGTGTACCGAAGGTACACAAAACCGACTTCCCCTTAAGGCCCATAGTAAACAGTATAAATTCGACGACCTACTACCTAGCGAAAGAACTGGCACCTAGGCTCCGACACCTAGTGCACCAAACCGAGTCCTACGTTAAGGATTCCACTCACTTCGTGTCTCTCCTAAAGGAAATGCGTGTTACGGACCAAGATCTGATGGTTAGTTTCGACGTCAAATCCCTATTCACGAATGTCCCAGTGTCAGATACTGCGAACATCTTAGAAGAAGGCGTGGCACCTGATATATGTGAGCTTGTGCGCCACTGTCTGACGACCGCCTATTTCAAGTGGAGAGGTCAATTTTATGAACTAACTGACGGTGTAGCTATGGGCTCACCCCTATCGCCTATCGCAGCAGAAATTTTCATGGAGGCATTTGAGGAAACAGCCCTCCAGTCCGCACCATTACGCCCAAATTGTTGGCTTCGCTATGTCGATGATACTTTAGTCATCTGGCCCCACGGAGAAGAGGAGTTACAGAACTTCCACAAGCACCTTAACCAACAGCATAGGAAAATTCAGTTTACAATGGAAACAGAGAAGAATGGGGTGCTGCCTTTTCTCGACGTGGAAGTTTATCGAAACCCTGATGGTAAACTTGGCCACAAAGTGTACAGGAAACCAACCAATACGGACAGGTACCTTCACGCCTCCTCCCACTATCACCCCACGAAGAAGAAGTCCGCCCTGCACACACTAACGAAGAGAGCGTACAGGATAAGCGACGAAGAACATCTGAAGACAGAACTTGAACGCCTCGGGTCCAATTTCGGAACTAATGGCTATGGGAAGCAGATGATAGACAGCACCATGTCGACAAGGGAGAAGACTAATAGGGAAGAGGAGAAGGAGGCACAGAGCATTGCTGTGCTACCATATGTACAAGGGGTCACCGAACGTATTGGCAAAATTCTACGAAAAGCCGACATCAAACCAATTTCCCGAAGCAGAAACAAAATATCAGACATGCTGGAGTGTATGAAATTGGTTGTGCGTGTGGATTAGTCTACATAGGTGAGACGGGACGTCCGATTAGCACAAGGCTCTCGGAACATGAAAGATATATCCGCCTGAAACAACACACTAAGTCAGCAGTGGCGGAACACCGAGACGAGTGCGGGAAACCAATATTTTTTCGAGAAGCCCGCGTCCTGGCGAAACAGCCTCTCACTTTCAAAAGATAGATTAGAGAGGAGATAGAAATAGCCAAAAGACCCGCCAACATGAATAGAGAGGGCGGGTACAAGCTTCCGAGGTCTTGGCTGCCTGCAATAGCAGGGTTACGGAGCGGCGGCAGAGCCGTGGCGCCCCATGCAGACACGCGGAGAGCCGCAGTAGTGGTCGCGAGCACACAAAGTAATGGCACGCCGCAGCCGGCCTCTGGACAGCATGGAAACAGTGTGACGTCACAGCCATCACCTATTCGCTATTCGTCCGTTTCCTCCAATGGGGTGGATTAATAAAAAGACCAATAGAAAACAGCTATTTCAGCCAATGACAGATAATAAAGGAAACACCAATAAAGCATACTTTTCACCCCTCCTCCTCCTCCTTTTACAGCCAATCAAGTAACGACACGGTTTTCTCGTGCAGCTATTTTAAGGAATCAAGTGTGTTCATTTAGCAGTTAACGTAAGGCCCTGATGAAGACTAGCTGCAAGGTTGGCCGAAACGTTGGCGCATTTTAAATTATGATGATGCGGTCTGATACCCTGAAGAATTTTACTGAACATTCCAAAGGTGTTCTATAGGATTCAGGTCAGGACTCTGTGCAGACTAGTCCATTACAGGGATGTTATTGTTGTGTAACCACTCCGCCACAGGCCGTCTTTATGAACAGCTGCTCGATCGGCTTGAAAGAGGCAATCGCCACCCCCGAATTTCTCCTCAACAATGGGAAGAAGGAAGGTGCTTAAAACATCAATGTTGGCCTGTGTTGCGATAGTGCCACGCAAAAAAAAAGAGTGTAAGCCCCCTCCTTGAAAAACACGACCACATCATAACACAACCGCCTCCGAATTTTACTGTTGGCACTCCACATGCTGGCAGATCACGTTCACCGGGCATTTGCCATACCCACTACCTGCCATCGGATCACCTCATTGTGTACCGTGATTCGTCACTTCACACAACGTTCTTCCACAATCGTCCAATGTTCACGCTCCTTTCACCAAGCGAGGTGTTGTCTGGCATTCACTGGCTTGGTGTGTGTGTGTTATGAGCAGCCGCTCCACCATGAACTCCAAGTTTTCTCACCTTCCGCATAACTATCATGGTACCTGCAGTGGATCCTTATGCGGTTTAGAATTCCTGTGTGGTGGTCTGGATAGATGTCTGCCTATTACACATTACGACCCTCTTCAACTGTCGGCGGTCTCTGACAGTCAACAGACGATGTCGGCCTGTACGCTTTTGTTCTGTACGTGTCCCTTCACGTTTCCACTTCACTATCACAGTGGACCTAGGGATGTTTAGAAGCGTGGAAATCTCGCTTACAGACGTCTGACACAAGTGACACTCAATCACCTGACCACGTTCGAAGTCCGTGAGTTCTGCGGAGCGGCCGATTCTGTTCTCACAAGATGTCTAATGGCTACAGACGTCGCTGATATGGAGTACCTGACAGTAGGTGGCAGCACAACGCACCTAATATGAAAAACGTATGTTTTTGGGAGTGTCCGGATACTTTTGATCACATAGTGTAACTGCTTTCTAGCGACAGGCACAACAGCGCAGCAGTGGTGAAAACTTGCGGAAACGATAAATCGATATCAAAAACTTTATCACACCGAAAGAAAGACCGTTATTCTTTAATGTGAAACTGAAGATTCCAACTTTTACTTAAAGGATACCTGTTTCTATTTATAACATTGTCAGATAGCTGGATTTCAGTGTCTTTTTTCACTACACAGTCCCAGTATCATGACGCCAGGGACAACTACTTGTGTCTTATTGTACAAGATTTTATGTTCTTCAGTAAGACAATGTTCCGCCACTGCAGATCTTTCTGGCTGAAATAAACGTGTGCGGCGAGGATGCTCCATACAGCGATCCAGGACTGTACCAATCGTTTGTCCAATATACGCTTTCCCGCAATGGCAGGGAATCGTGTAGAACCCCGGCGTTTCTCAAACCCAAATCATCCTTCACAGAGCCCATCAGAGGTCTGGTCTTAGCTGACGGACGGAACACACTGTCAATATCAATTTTTTTTAAAAAATTCTTTCTGTAAAAGGTAGGAATGCCACCGATTTACTTGTATCCTTGTTGGTTCCCACGAATGTCCAATCGGTAGAGCACGACGGGTGTGATTGTCAGTATAACCATTCTGCTTGAACACAGCTTTTAGATGATCTCGTTCTTGTGTCAGACTATCTGGTTGTGAGATGGTGTAAGTTTTTTTTTGCCAAAGTACGTAGGACTCCGTCGCGTTGGTACGATGTATGACAATTTGATGCATGAAGATATCGGTCCCAATGAGTGGGCTTACGATGAACACTGTGTCCTAATGTCCTGATGACGGTATGTTCCGGCTGGAGGCCCGACATGAATACAATTACTTATAATGAGTTTCGGCATCTGCCACTATCAGACATCAAAAGACTTTGAATTTGCGAAAAATGGTTCAGTGTCAGTACTAAACAGCTTATTTCGGAAGTTCAAAGACTTTTGATGATGACAGACGTTTGAATAACGTTGTATATAAAGACTTTTGTTTGGCGATCATCAAACAAACATGGAATAGATGATGTTGGGATGCTTCTGTTCTCAGAATCAGTGAACCACTGAGTACCTAATGTTAGGATTTGCAATCGCAGTTTACCCAACGAAGTCCTCCATATCTTGGGGCAGCTTATACGTTCTGTGTGTGTGTGTGTGGGGGGGGGGGGGGGGTTGTAGATAGGCCTGTGGGTGAGAGACAGCGAGCTAAGTCATGCACATCGGTACTGGTAGGGGCGGTCTGGTACAACCGGCAGAACAGCACTCAAAACGGAGTGCGACAAGAGAGGAAGTACAGCGCGCATCGCGTGTCCGCCATAATCGCCAGGGCGCTGCCTGGCCCTTTGCCAGGACGCTGTACCTGTACTCGCAAAAGCTGCTCTAAGTCGTTAACCCAAATTTCCTGATATAAATCCTTCAAGCATTTACCAGAGTGCTTCACCTGATAATCAGAAGGTCGTTTCACAGCAGTTTATGTGTAACACAGAAAATAACTGCGCTATTTAAACATGTAAGCATTGTTATAAATTTTTACAGTACTTCTACTCACTGAATAATTACGTAGCGAATAAGCTACAGCTACTTATTGAGCGTGATATACGAGCAAGATCCTGCTACTATCTTGTAACAATGGAACACTTACATAGGTACCAATAGCGACAATTTGTGCATGAATGAGAAATCGACATACGACCATCCAACTTCTTACACACAGTTCTCTCCGCAGATTCATCTAAATTTCTTACAATGGTGTCAAGTTTGGAGAAATTTGTTTACTTCACGTACTCTCTTCCTTATTGGGAGTAATATTTAGGAGTAACTCAAGTGGAGGACGTGTTTATCGTCAATATGCAGGCCTACCGTGCCTACTAAATGTGAAATTCCGAAGCTCTTTCGGTCCTCTATTTTAGATGCTGGTGCGTTATTTCACTGACGTCACAATGCGCCCACCACCACCTACGAGTTCATTAAGTCAAATAGTTTAAAAGTTGGTGGACATGAGATAGAAACAAAGCCGTACCCGTCTGGAAAGATATTCAAAAATAGCACTCTATTATTCTGCAGTGCACAGTTTCATTTCGATTTCATAAGAAGTAAGGTCCGAAAATTAGATGTTAACTTCTCATTGACGGTGATATCACTCGAGGCGCTCGATAAGGGGAAGATACGCAGTAGTTTCGAAGAAACAATCCCGGAGGCAGACTTTGATGATTTAGGGGACTCAAGGGAAACCATAGTTGGGAAGGACCCTCGGGACGAGGGAACCGTCTTCTAGAATGGGAAGCCGATTTTTTCCACAAGAGTCAAGGTTTCTCAAATGGTATTTTTTTGTAATTCCCGCAGGTTAACTTTGGGTGCTATAAAGTTTAATTCGCTGGAATATTAGAAGTAGTAAAAATGATATACAATTGTCAGTGCTTTTGACCGTGTTACTATAGTTTTAAGATAATTGCGGAGTTGAGAATCTCACAATGTTATATAAAACAGGACACATGCTTGTGTATGTCATCGATTGAGTCTGATTTCTCAGTTGAATCCAGGTGACTACCTATTTGGTTCCTTCTGATAGCTAATGTAAGTCGTCTCTCCATGCCCTACACTGGGATATGGTAAGCGGATTCAGAAAATGACATTACCGTTTATCTCTCTGTCGACAACGATGTCAGAAAAAACTAAATGTGATCTTGGGTTAGATAAAGTTACAAAAGAAAATCACTCGTTTAGATTTAGAAAGGAACTGTTTACATATTACTTTAATCCATATAGGGATCTGAACAACATTTCTCCTGAATTGGCGTACATTGCCTTAACCACTGCTCCTTATTGCTTGATAAATTCTTCTAGTATACACTGCTCCGTATTGCTTGGTAAACTCTTCTACACTATATTTACATATGCCGGCCGGAGTGGCCGAGCGGTTCTAGGAGCTACAGTCTGGAACCGCGCGACCGCTCTGGTTGCAGGTTCGAATCCTGCCTCGGCCATGGATGTGTGCGATGTCCTTAGGTTAGTTAGGTTTAAGTAGTTCTAAGTTCTAGCGGATTGATGACCTCAGAAATTAAGTCCCATAGTGCTCAGAGCCATTTTATTTACATATATGTTATTCTTATTCTTATTATTACTTATTTAACATCAAAATTTCATGATTAATATAGTTCAATGTTTCTTTATTACGGCCTTAATATTAACAATCTAGCATTACTATTAAAAAACGTAGTCTCCTTGACACAAAATTCCATTGAAAAAAATAGTGAAAAGTTATATTACTAGATCAGTTCGTTGTTTCCTCTGCATACAAGGACTGAGTAACAATTTATTTCTTACAAGTTAAAATGCAGAAAAAAGCTTCTAGCACTTGAAGTTACTAATACATAGTTAATATATATTTGTTTCTTAGTTTTACTGTCTCAGAAGTACCCAGCACAATATTCTTGCTCACTTTTTGTAGATACAATGCCTTCTGCGCTCTCTAGTGGCCATTTCTGCTGTATAGTGTGTTTTATCGGTGCGAACCTTATGAATCCCTTGAAGCTCTCTGATGTAGTTTACTCCGGGAATAACTGCCATATGCTGCAAGCTTTTTTACCCTACCTATGTTGCCATCATTAAAACCAGTAACAGCATCACAGAACCTCCCCCCCCCCCCCCCCCCCCCCCCCCTCCCTTCCTCCACACTCGTTTTTGCGTCTTCTTCCAAACACGAACATGCTATGTAAGTGTATTTGCGACTGTTGAAAAATTTATTTGGATTCTGTGGATTCCCATGTAGAAATTTTCTCAACAAGTTAGGATGTGTCTGTTCGCTGTGAATGGGCTTAAGGACTTCCGTGACTGCTGCTGGGATGGAACGTTTCTGGGTGTACGAATTGTTCGAGTAATGGGCATTGTGTTACTTGCAACATGAAACTGGGTCAGGGTGGGTGAGGCGGGGGGGGGGGGGGGGGGGGGCACGGTAGATGTACTGACTTATTATCTGGTGACTGTTTGTGGAAAAGGGTTGGCCACACTGCTTGATGCAGTCTGAACAAATTATCAGTATTGTTGCGATATGGGAAGCTGGGATCTCATTGGGTGCAGGAGGCTGGGCACAGACTGTGAGGGAATGCTCCAGTTTATGGTTTCAGGCGTTAATGACACAGCGGTATGTGTAACAACAATTTCCCAGGACAAGTGTATACAGTTATAAATTGTCTCACTACGTCGGATGGCGGCATTGTGTAAGCGCAAGCCACGGAGAAGTACTGACACACTCCATCAGTGAACCGGACGTCAGAGCCAAAGGTCAATAAGCCGTGGCCATGAGTTTGTGCCGGCAGCAGCGTGGAGATGGGTAGACGTAGCCAGTCCAGACGTCTTGTGGTTCACTGCGACTCACATCTCAGGCCTCTCGTAGTCAAACCGGCGATCGCTCAGATTAGGACAGGCGACAGTGTGGTACAGGACATCGGTTCATGAATGCTAGGCCTTAGTCATCACCATGGGTAGATCAAGAATGCAGCAGATGTTCACGAGCCTGGATGGTAAGGAGATGACAGCTTGCATATCATCCACAACTGACACTCATTGGAGGAAGGCTGGCCCCACACGTATTTTTGTCACCCGTGATGTCCCAGTAGCCAGCAACAGCAGACCACGACTGTGGTTTGCTTCAGGCTGGCTGCTTCTCAGTGTTGAAATCATCAAACGGGGAACGGGCAGACTGTCACGGTAAGCCTGTAGTGGTGTCACTGAAACTCAGTAGACCGTCATTCTCTCTGGTTCTAGCGACATGGGCAGAATGGCGGCGCAGGTGGATGTATCGTTGACACCTGAAAGCCTTGTTATGTAAAGAGCAGAGGCTACAAGTCTTTCGCACTGTTCCTGGGTGCGTGATCGAATTTTCCCAGTCTTGTCACCTCTCCTTGCCTCACTACGGCAATCAGTAACTATTTTGGATCTTCGGGCTCGGAGCTTTCTGCAACGACTGACTATTACTTTGGCGCTCTGATGCCGAAGTTCCTAAGTGTTACTTCACACCACTGTGTTATGTCGCACTTGGGCGTTCACATTTGTGCTCCTCTCGCTCAGAGGTTGTGTGGCAGTGCTCGCCAAGTGCCCTGCTTTCCCCTATGTTGCCGGCCGTTGTGGCCGAGCGGTTCTAGGCGCTTCAGTCTAGAACTGCGCGACCGCTAAGGTCGCAGGTTCGAATCCTACATCGGCCATGGATGTGTGTAATGTCCTTAGGTTAGTTAGGTTTAAGTAGTTCTGAATGCTAGGCGACTGATGACCTCAGATATTAAGTCCCATAATGCTCAGAGCCATTTGAACCATTTGAACCTTATGTTGGTGGTACGCCTAGTTGACATTCTGACTGGTGTACCGGCCCCAGGCTAGCCTCCTCAGCTCTGCGCTTGCTGCGTTCAATTTAAAAACTTTAGGCATGTACAACGAAACTACTCTGCTGCCGAATTTTACTTCTGATAATCTTCCCCAAGAATGTGATATACCTATACATAATTGTACATTGTACCTATTGCACAATTTTTTTTTGTTCTTGGCAGCTGTCTCACATGTATTTCCTCTTTATTTCCCAGTTCCATAGTTTTATAGTAAGTTCTGGTTTACTATAACCTTTTCAGAGTTACTCTATATTGTTCCTATTTCCAGTTTTTCTTACTCTATCAGGTAGTTTTTAAACCTGTTTTATGGTATATGATCTGGAATTTTGCTTTTGACGCAAAAGTTTTCCATATGTTACCTCAAAAGAACACGACCATAAAACTGTATTTACAAAACAATTATTTGAAGTAATATCACATACAACACACTGGTCGGTATCTCCACTTACCTCTGTTATTTTACAGCTGACAACAGATTGACTCCCTGGAATACCCTGCGTCGTTACACTGCTTCCTTTCAAAACCTACTTCCTTGTACTCTTCGGCACTTTACCTTATGCACTGAAACTCAGTAATGCTGTATACAGTCTACGTGTTTCTATTTTAATGACAACAGACCATTACGATACCACTCGCATCTGTCTTCTTTAGTTGCAAAAATACCTCCCTTAATTTGAATGTGTTAAGAACAGTTCCACGAAGTTTACTGCTGCACCCATATCCTATAATATTGCAAGTATCGTCAAATTTACCGTGAAATGAAATGTCGTGTCACGGGGGACTCCCGTCGGGTCCTCAGGCTTACATTCCTGGAACGTTACAGTATCGTCGGTTCCTTACAAGCCTTGCAACCATGTCCTTTCTTCTTCCTGTTCCTGTCCCCCTCCCCCTTAGAAGCAGGGGGCCTCATCCCGAACGACGATCAATCTGCATCCTCCAGAAATAAAGGTATCTGTACTTCTTCATTATCCACAAAATTCGCAACACAACTAACATCATCAGTAGCTCCCTCTCCGTTGCCCGTAGTATATACCTTAAAATCATCTGCAGTTCCACTCTGACGCAAAAATAAGTGGCACATGGACATCCCTGTATATCTGACCAACGCTCCAAGGCCTCAAAACCACAACCAATAGTACAGAATGGCGTAGTACCTAAACCAGTATCACCGAAGATGCTACTCGTACACCTATTTTTTTTCGTAAAAAACACACTTGCTTCGTTAGACACTTCAGATACTTCAGTCTCCTCATTTTCTCAAAATATTGGAGCTGATAAGTTTACTCTCCGCTACTTCTAAAACGCGACTTCTTTTTGTCGCAAGCCAACTTACATGAATTTCCACAACTTTTTATTCCTGATAACTATTCCCGTTGTGGAATCCCACACGAGTACTTTTCAACAGTAAATCCTCCTGCTCCCTCCTCTCTGCTTGCTCTCTACACCCTCTTTCCATCCATACTGCAATCTTCCTATCTCTCACATCCGAGCCCTCTTGGTCTGTGCGGCTGGTCCCGGCGGAGGTTCGAGTCCTCGCTCGGGCATGGGTGTGTGTGTTTGTCCTTAGGATAATTTAGGTTAAGTAGTGTGTAAGCTTAGGGACTGATGACCTTAGCAGTTAAGTCCCATAAGATTTCACACACATATGAACATTTTGAACATCCGAGCCTCGTTTTCAATCAACCACTCTCCACAACTTTTCTCCGCCTCCTCTGCATACTCCAGAGTCTTGAGATAGGTTACACTCATGTTCAGAAAAAACAGATCTTGAATGACTACAGATAACTTGTTCCATGCGTTATTTAATCGACGCGTATAAGGCACGAATGGCGTCCTGTGGTATAGCTATCCATGCTGCACTCACCTGGTTCCAAAGTTCATCTGTGGTGGTTGGCATTGGGTCACAGAGTTGCATCCGTTTCGCCATATCCCACAAAGCGGCAAGTCTGGTATCTTGCGGGCCAGGGCAAAAGGCTGACTTCGTGTGGTACCAAGAAGGCAGGTGTTCGTGCAGCTGCATTTGATCGTGCATTGTCTTGCTGAAAACTGGCGTCTCGATTGTTGTGCAGAAAGGGTACGGCTACGGGTCACCGGATGTTGTTAACGTTGGACACACTGGTCGCAGTGCCCTGGATATGCACCAGCTGTGATTTGTGGCTGTACCGGATAGCATCCCACATCATACGGCTTTGAGTTGGCACTGTATGTCGTGTGCCAATGCAGTCACTGTGACGCCGCTCCCCCTGTCTGCGACAAACCTAAATGCGGCCACCATTTTCAATCAAACAGTACCTGGATTCGTCCTAAAACACTATCTGATGCCATTCCTGTCCCCAGTGACGTCGTACCATGAACATTGCCGTCCAGCATATATCTGCACATTCGTCTAACGTAGGCTGAGAAGTGGACGACGCGTACGTATCATATGCCGTAATAAACGGCGACGGACTGTCACCTTTGATAGTGTACGATGTGTTACACTGTTCCACTGTTGCGCTAGAGCGGAGGAGGACGGAGATCGGTGCTGCAGTGCCATTAGGAATGCGGTGTCGCTCTTCTGGGGAGGGTGTATGGGTGGTGCGACCTGACTGATAGCATCGTGTTCTACGGCCTTCCGTCAACCACTGCGCACACACGCGCTGCACTGACGAAACATTTCGCCCCACACAAGCAGCAATTTCCCCGATAGAAGCGTCACTTCCTCTCACGCCAATAAGGCGTGTTCTTTCAAGCACAGGGATTTGACGGTACAGTTCGCGCATAAGTCTGCAAGGCATTGTGCACGTCTGCTCAAGTTACGCTGATCCATTGCCTTCGTTTTAAAGAGACAACGACAGCCGCAGGCACATTTTATCGGTAGGTGGTGTTGCGCCGCGATATCGATGTTGGCCTTGAATCCGCGAGCCGACGCGGTTCAAATGCAAATCATTTCTGAAGACCATACTAATATACATGTCCTGTGAATATGAACGCCCTATCTCTAGTACTTCAAGATATTCTGTTCTTTCTGAACGTCAGTCCATTTCTTTCTCCACCCCTTCTTCGATTCGCTGTCCTCCTATAAAGCTGCGCAAATCTCACCTATACCTTTTGCTTTGTCAAGCACAATCTTGTTACTCTGCATTACTGTTCTGTAAATAAAGTACTTTATCTGAGAAAATTCTCAACTTGTGCGCCAGGGTATCACCTTCTGGAATCGACAGTTACATGGCTGGACCACTGGCAGTTTCACAAAACGCAACAAGAAAACGCAAAAACAATTACACACAACGCAACGATACAAACTGATAAGCAGCTTGTTTGGTCATTATCTGCGTTCTCTTGGTTTATCCTACACACATCAAAACAACTTTACACTTGGCAAAATAATAATAATAATAATAATAATAATAACAATAATAATAATAATAAATTCATCAGCTCCATACGAACTTTGCTGTCACAAAAATAACAAAATGATGTTACAAATTAATGTAAACGTTAGCATTCACACTCGTCCTATTTTCACCCTGACATTAATATAAATTAACTTATATTTTTTTCAAACATGTTGAATAACTACGATCTGAAAATACCTTTACTTGATAAAAATATTGTACTTAGTAATGCTGCTACAACAATGTAACACAGCACTAGCCATGACTGATAAAACGTTGTGAAGTTTGTTGTCTTGGAAATTACAGTCAGAGTGCCCAAATGTAGCACTATAGATATTTTTGTTGAATTACTTGGACGGAAGTTTCAATACTACACGTTGTAAGCAGCATGAGTGGTTAAAATTACACGTTGCAGGTTGCACTTACTTCAAATAATGGATGATTTCTCACGAGAAATGGACATAAGAACTGGCAGTGAACCACCTAATCTCATTGCTCTATTGTTACAAAATTTTAAGGCAATCAGGGACGACATAACTGCGCAGTTTGGAAACCAATCCACACAAGTAGGAAACCAATCCAAAGAACAAGAGAACCACTCCAAAGAATTACAAAGTATATCCGACTAAGTACAACAGCAACCTAGTAATTTGAAGAAACAACGTAGTGACATTGAAAAACTGACTGCTAATATCTCACACTGGCTTTGGCAAAAGGATATAGAGGTAGATGACATCTGAATTCAGAATTACAGCATGTCATAGACGAAGCAGTCACTGACACTGCGTCCGAGCGATACAATTAACATGAATGTATAAAATCAGAATTTAGACCAATCACGTACGATAACGACACAAATGCTGATGACCTATGGCTAACTCGTATGCCATATGAAGTAGCAAATACATATCACTCTCTTCTGTTTTGCTTGAGGAAAGGCTGCTCAAGCACCGACAGTTCCAAGTTCTTATACCAAAATACTCCACGGCGTATTACGTTTGTAGGAACATTCAAAAGTGTGTTACTACAGTCTTCGACTGAACAGTGAAAGATCTGTTTCATGACAGGTTACATACAAGATGATGAGCCCCTTGGGCAACAGACATAGCTGAACTATGTCAAACTTATGAAGAGACTGAAAGAACTTTTCTAAGTATTGGTCAAGATGTGATCAAGATAGATTGCAGTAACACATTTTGAACATGGAGCCTTTCCATACAAATCACGGTAGTCTCCGCAAGTACGTTGAGAAATATTTGAGCAAAACTCGTTTCTGGGAAGATTCCATTTCTCACAAACACGTATTAAGAATTCTGAAGGCTCTTCGATATTCGCGAGTAACTTGTACATATACCAGAAGAGGATCTGGATCAGTTTATATCTGTTCTAAATTCTATTGGTCTTCCTCATGAGAGCATAAAAGTCAGTAACCATAGCAATAACGGCATCAACAGAACGCCGCAATCACGTCAGCAGCGCGCAGGATCGTAACACTGGCTCTCATAGTGCCGCTAAAGTCACGTCACCTCCTTCGTCATCAGACTATGATGCACGTCGCGCAGACGCACGTGCATGGAATTCGGATAACATTAACAGATCAAGGTTTATTAATAATTGGACAAAAAAATCAGTCACAGCTTGCACTGTACGTGCTTGAGCATTGTCCGGTAAAAATATGGTCAGGTCCTGCAGAAAGTGTTATCACTTCTGTCTCTATGCTGCTCATTTTTGGAACACAACCTACGACCAGCTTAGAGACAGAAGTGATGACACTTTCTGCAGGACCTGACCATCATTTTGCAGGACAATGCTTAGGCACGTACAGTGCAAGCTGTTACTGATTTGTTTGACTGATGGGGCTGCTAAGTGCTATACCACCTACTCCACTCCCCTGACTTAAGCTCTCGTGAGTTCAGCTCGATTTCTAACCTGAAAGAAACACTTCACCGTATTCGCTTCAGAACTGCTATAAATTCGTCGGGCAATAGACCGCGCCGCTCGAGCTGTCAACACAACTGGCACTGGTAAGAGTATCCTACGACTTCCACATCGCTGGCAACGGGTTATACACAATGTTGGTGACTACTTTGAAGGTCAGTAAAACTTTGAAACACGTATCTATGTTGTGCGTGTTGTAAATAAATAGTTGCCACTAATAAAGTTCCAACCCTCATAGACGTAGTAAGATGCGCTAATAGTGATGAATTTAGGTACCTGAATATCTCTCTGATCATTGCTCTGTCTTCGCGTTCTATCGTCTCCCTGTCGACTTATTCTTTCTTAGTGCTGTGTCCGGCCTGGTTCACCCATTCCTGCCAATATCGCCGAACAGTGTATCGCTCATATTCAAATGTCTAAGAATTCACCGATTATTCCAACTGCTTTCCTTTAGCCTAACTACATGGCCTTTCTCAAATGCTGACACCGGCGTATATTGTACACGACGCGCCTGTCTGCGATACATAGTCACTGTTCAGCTGAGGGTTTTTTTTTTCTTGTTTTTTTTTTGTCGCCTGGTCTGTTGCAGCCCGCTACGAATTCCTCTCCTCTGCTAACCTCTTCATCTCAGAGTACACTTGCAACCTACGTCCTTAATTATTTGCTCGATGTATTCAAATCTCTGTCTTCCTCCACGGTTTTTGCCCTCTACACTCTCTCTAGTATCATGGAAGTCATTCCCTCATGTCTTAACAGATGTAGTATCTTCCTGTTCCTTCTCCTTTTCAGGTAATGGTCCTTTTTAAAGATGTCTATTCCTGTTCAACTGTACTGCCTACGTAGCTATTCCTTATTGATGTATCTATAGCCTTAAAGAAATTCAAGCGTTGTCTCGTCATTCCTTAGTACTTCCGTATACCACTTCTTTGCGTATTGATTCTTCCTGCCTAATATCTTAAACTTCAGCCTACTCTTCATCACTAGTATATTGTGATCTGCGTCTCTATCTGCTCCTGGGTACCCCTTACAATCCAGTATCTGATTTCGGAATCTCTGCCTTTTCCAAGTATACCTCCCCCTCTTGTGATTCTTGAACAGGGTATTCGCTATTGCTAACTAAAACTTGTTACAGAGCTCAATTTGTGTTTCTTCTATCTAATTCCTTGTCCCAAGCCCATATTCTCCTGTAACCTTTTCTTCTAATTCTTCCCCTGCACCTGCCTTCCAGTCCCTCATGGCTATTAAATTTTCAGCCCCCTTTCAATATCCTCATACACTTTCTCTACCTCTTCAGCTTCAGCTTGCGACGTCAGCACGTATACCCGAACGATCGTTGTCGATGTTGGTTTGGTGTCGATTGTGATAAGAACAACCCTGTCATTGAATTGTTCACAGTAACACGCTCTTTGCCCTATCTTCGTATTCATAACAAAACCTACTCCTTTTATATAATTTTCTACTGCTGTTGATATTACCCTATACTCATCTGACCAGAAATCATTGTCTTCTTTCCACTTCACTTCACTGCCCCCTACTATATCTAGATTGAGCCTTTGAATTTCCCTTTTCAGATTTTCTAGTTTCTCTACCACATTCAGGCTTCTGACATTCCACACCCCGACTCGTAGAATGTTATTATTAAGATGATTACTCAATCTTTTTTATGATAACCTCCCCCTAGCCAATCCCCTCCCGTAGATCTGAATGGGGGACTACACGATTGAAATTCGCCAACACTTTATGTCCCGGTATCGACACGTCCCACGTTCACTGTCATTGTCAGGGTAGTACACAAAATGAAATTCACCAAGGCTTTATACTGTGGTATCGACATGCCCTCTGTTTGTCCTCGGACTCTTTTTCGGCGTCTTGTTTGAATAAAATATTTTCAGTTTTCAACCCACATCAATTCAAATAAAATTTTCGTCCTTTCGATGGATATCTCGATGGATAGCTCGAGAATTTCATTTGAATAGACATGGTCTGTAAACCAAGAAAATTTTAAAAACTTCCTGGCAGATTAAAACTGTGTGCTGGATGGAGACTCGAACTCTGGACCAATTTAAATGTGGTACCCAACTGATACACACCAGCGAAAACATCGACAATGATCCTTAAATAAATATACGATCTCCACAAAATACAAGATGAGCTGGCAAAAACAGTAGACGGCTTCGCAGCCAATAGGGAACGAAAAAGCAAATTTTACAGTGGAGGGAGTTAGCTCTTGACTGTGGATGAAAAGAAAAAGCTCAACAGTTCATACTCTTAAATAAAAGGTTTTAAAACTTAACACACTCAAAAACTAGCATTAAGGGTGCAAGGTTTAAACGAATAGTTAAAGAGCAGATTTAGTGACAAGGAAGTTCGAACCGGCAGAACACGCTTCAAAGGTTATTTCCTTGCTGAATTCACAATACTGGATAGCTCAAAAGGTTCGGATTAAATGGCGACACTCTGCCATGGCATATATCAAATGATCAAATTTGCTTGACTTGAGCCAACACGAGGCGGTTGGTACAGGCTCAGATTGTGGAGCAACCTAGACATCGTGCGATAACGAAAGTGTCACCGCAGAAGAAAGAAAATACGTCTCTGCTCTGGTGCCGAAAAACAGGGATGCGGAGTCCGCTGCCAGAACTACCCTGCCAACACACATTAGAAAGGAACAGTCATCTGCCCAGTTAAGGCTACAGACGAGAATGTCTACGATGTAGGCAATATTAACTTGTTCCGGAAGTGACTAATTACAGAAGTTACAAGTTAAACACTCTTTACAATTCCTTGAAAATTAACAAGGTGAAATATCAGCGCCTGAAAATGCAATTACTAGGACATACTCATCCATAAAAAGAGCCTTGCCTTTGACACAGACTGTTACATTTCCAATTTCACCAACTCAATTAATAAGAGAGAATACTCGTTCACTTGCACGGAATATAGCCTGGAACAACAAATTGGTCAGTTACACTGAAAATCACTCAGAGGGGCGTTAATATGACAGTTCCAATTCCACATTAACACAATGGCTCTGAGCACTATGGGACTTAACATCTTAGGTCATCAGTCCCCTAGTAGAACTACTTAAACCTAACTAACCTAAGGACATCACACACATCCATGCCCGAGGCAGGATTCGAACCTGCGACCGTAGCAGTCACGCGGTTCCGGACTGAGCGCCTAGAACCGCGAGACCACCGCGGCCGGCACATTAACACAGATATGTTCTTGCGATAACAAGTACCAATAATAAAACAATACTCAACGCCACTCAGATGTGAAGGAGCCGTGACTAGCTGGATTTCGAGCTGGGGTGTTATTGCCTTTACTTCGTAGAGGCGATCTTCGAGGTACTGTAAAATCTAAGCTTGCAGGGTTGGCCGGGAACTTGCTAAGCAGGTTGCACTCGGCGTCCACTGCTCTTATCCCAACTCGCCGCAATCAATCCTTAATCCAGTCGGAAAAGCTTGCCTCCGACCGATTTGACCACTTCCGCTTTCTCGAGGTCCGCAATAGACAGCAGGGGTCCCCCAAAACCAACAGTGTGCCAGCCAGGTGCCCTGCTGCTAACTGTCAACACCAGGGCCCGTCAAGAACCAACAACCCATGCCTCGACCAAAGACCCTATCGCCCTACATATAATCAGGATCGATATCGACAGCCCAAGTAGTTTGTGGCGCCAGCGGAGAGCCATTCCAGCCAAAATTAAACCCAGCACTGCTCAAATTCCTTTAATTACTTTTAATTCATTTTTAAAACATGATTTGTTTTGTGTTTTAGCCATCAGGTGGTGCACTGTGAATTAAAAGGCTTCGTTTTCTGTATGTTACAGGACTCAGAAATTTGGCAGCTATTACTGTGTATGTAGTGTTTACTCTCGTGTGCAAGTCATATAAATGTTTTCGCTTGCAAATTTCAGTGCTAAGTTATAACAAGCAGATTGTGTCTCCTCTTAACTCTACTGTAAACTTAATTTTACTGTAGTTTCAACGTAAATGATAGAAAAATTTCTTTAATGATTTGGTGGTACCTATTAGCACGCACAGTACGTTGTCCATATATTTGTTCGAATACAGCAGTTTTAGAAATTATCGATGAACATTTCAGCTGTTAAGGGACTCAGACGAGACCCTGTTACTAAACCATCTGATTAACAAGGTCTGTTGAATTTGGAAATACATTTGTTTTCACCATATCTCAGTTGCTCTTATATCCTCTGTCTCCACTGTATTTGTTCCGATTTTATATACACCAGAATATAAATCTTAAGGATGCAAGTAATTTTTGCAAGATGTGTCACTGGAAAGGAACATAGCTCGATGAATCTTGGACCATACATAGGATGAAAACAAAATTAGTTTCACGGTTCCAGATCGCAAGCAACTATTGTCGAGGTGTCCAGTCTTTATGCGCTCTGGTAAACTCAAGTCGGGCATTGCTATCCTTTAACGACAGATGTACTAAAGAGACCACCTCTGTCCTCTTTTGTATTACTCCTGCGCGGTCTGGGATCCTTACCGGATAGAATCAACGGAGTACATCGAGAAAGTTCAACGAAGAGCAGCACGTTTTGTATTATCGCGAAATAAGGGACAGAGTGTTAGGGACATGATACAGGATTCGGGATGGACACCATTAAAACGAAGGCGTTTTCCATTGCGGCGGAATATTCTCACGAAATTTCAGTCACCAACTTTCTCCTCCAAATGCGGAAATATTTTGTTGACGCCAAGTTACACAGGAATAAACGATCATCATAATAAAATAAGGGAAATCAGAGCTCGTACGGAAAGATATTGGTGTTGGTTTATTCCGCGCGCTGATCGAGAGCGAATAATAGAGAATTATTGTGAAGGTGGTTCGATCAACCCTCTGCCAGGCACTTACGTGTGATTTGCAGTGTATCCATGTAGATGTAGACATTAACGGCTTGTTGCTTAGGCCCCGTCATTGAAGATGAGTGTCTCCGAGTATCCGATTTTCGGTACTGTCTGTTTATGCCAACAGCAGTCTTCTTTCGGTCTTTCTTTGACATCCTCCTGATGGGATTCTTCGTACGGACTGTGATATTACTAGGGCTTCACGTTTATATATTATCTGCGGTCCCTATTAAATGTTTCTTTTGATTCCAAATAGAGCGACATCTTCCTGAGACTTGCCTCGCTGTAGGGCACCGATTGCCGCATTTTTTATTAGTGCTGAATACTCTTTGACCTTAGGCATGTTGTGTACTGCGTAGAAACAAAAAGAAACAACAACAAAAAAACAGGTAATGTAAATCAGAGGTATTCGACGTAACACTGGCGTAGGTATTTGTTTTCTGTCAATAAGCCACAGTGTCAAAATAGTTTTTCGCGTACCACAACAACATTGTCAGTGTTGTAGTCACCGCCACTGCTTTGAATCCTAATATATGTGTTTTTGTGGACGCATGCCGCTGCATAGTGAACCACGATAGGCTCCCCAGGCAGGAAAGCGCACAGCGCACATCCTAACGGCGAAAATGTGTTTGTCAAAATATTATTGTCGCTAGTGTATATATGATTTTAGTTTCATCTAGCTATGCTACTTCTCAGTGACACATCATACGAAAGTTACATTCATCCTTAAGCTTTGTGCAATGGGGAAGTAAATCAGTTAAAATTTCCATAGGCTCTCCAAAAGGAAAGAATGAATTTTTTTGGCCTTTTCATCACCCTCTTAATGGGCGAAGAACTTTTCGTAGTGAAGTTGTAGCCCATCTGCGCACAGTAGGTTGTTTCTCCATGGCAAGAAGAAAAGATATAGTGGTTTGTCTCTGTGAAAGTTATTTAGCTTGTTTTGTCGAAGAATGAAATGACTTACCCATTACAGCAATACTGGTGTTATATTAATCTTTTGTTTACCAACGATAACTGTGCGAAACTATTTTAGATCGAATACCTAGCTTACCAGTTGTAATAGCAGAACTGTACTGTGTTTTCTAATAGCTAATGACCTCTAAGCCACGCGGGGTGGCGGCACGCTCTAAGGCACCTTGCCACGGTTCGCGCGGCTTCCCCCGTATGTTCGAGTCCTCCTTTGAGCATGGTGGTGTGTGTTGTCCTTAGCGTAAAATAGTTTAAGTTAAATTAAGTAGTGTGTAAGCCTAGGGACCAACGACCTCAGCAGCAGGAAATTACCACCACTATATGACTTTAGGAGCCATCTTCAGCTCTTGGTTTTTCAACAGCACACATTTGTCGCCTTTCGTGGCTTTGAGATTACCGCTGTAGCTCATACTTCTTTTGCTGTCCGCTGTCTGCAGATTGCTTCCTTTTTTTGTGTATATGTTTCAGGAACTTCAGTTTTCATTGATGGCAAGTGTCGATGTGTAAAAAGTAATAGGGCACTACGAATCAGCCGTTACGAGCCTTATGTTCCTTAAGGTAAAATGTTAAATGCAACTGGTCATATACCTCTGAAAGAAAAATCAAGAAGCTGCGCGTTGTGTGGCACACATAGAATAGTGATTACCCATATAGTGTCAAACATATGTACCACGCAATTTCCTTTTGATTCTGAGTAATAATGAGAACCATTTTGCAGAGTACCACAAAAAGTGAACAATACCTGGTTTACCAGGAGTTTAGTTGTAAAAACACACAAAATAAGAATAATTAAAATGATTTTTCCTCATGATATTTGATTAGGTATGTGATTCATTGCACCTATTTTATGAAAAATACTAAGATTTGATTGCTATTTAAGTAAGGGTGGTCACTGTCTGCCATCCACAGAGTTAAATGATTTCGTAGTTTTAGTTGGATGATAACTGTAACGTCACCCTACTGCCGCAGCATTTAAATTTAAGTTTTGATAAAAACAATCAAAGCATATATCGCTCAAGTCTATACTTAAAAGTGTTTCTTGTTTTATTGTCGCTGTGAAAAAGCTCGCTCTAGTGACCATCGTAATAGTAAAAGCAAAAATAGGATATTTTCGCATGCCTTGTGTGAAGATGAACCTGAAAAGGCCGAAAACTTATTCCTCAAAAGAAAGATATACCATGTGTCCCACCTAACCTGCCACCTCGTATGGTTCCGAAATGAAAGAAAATGTGAAAACTTCAGGGATGTACCTACGTCAGGGACACACGCAACGGGCAGGAATTCACATTCCATAAATGTGAACATACATCCATTGCAACACAAAATTATGTTCTTTTTTTTCGTTTTCAGTGGCCCATGTATGTTTTTTTTCTAGAGAAACGAAAACTAGATGCACAGTTAGTGACATCAGACTTGCTTTCACTGTTCTACACGTCATGCCCTCTGAAACATCTAGACTTTAAAGAATGGCAACGACAGCACCGTTTCTGCCGTAATGTGCAGAGCGAAGGTTGCCTACAGCATGCTTCAAAACAGTACAGGCAACCCGCATTACAGCAGTACTCCATCGGTCCCATCGTATTTTAAAGTCTAAGTAATAGAGCAGGTATAATATTTAGAGCAGTGAACCCAAGTCTGCGATCACTAACTGTACTTCTAGTTTTCATGTTGGTAGAAAAAATATACATGTGCCACTAAACAATATGCTTTGCCAGGGATGTTTGTTTACATATATGGATAGTGAATTCCTTCCCATTGTGTGACCGCTAATAAGGGCGCATCCCTGCTCAACTGAATTTTTCACCTTTTTTTCGGAAATACATGAGGTGGCAGGTTAGGTGGGACACCCTGTACATATTTATTTTCAGGAATAAATTTCCAGCCCTTTCAATTTCATCTTTGGACAACGCATGTAAATGTTTCCTTATTTATACTTTTAAGGTCTGTGTATTCCTGCGCATTTTGTGAGCCCTGAAATAGATGCATCCATAGTCAACAGTATGTTTTACATTTCCTTTCATTTCGGAAAAACGTGAGGTGTCAAAGTTAGTTGGGACACCCTCTATTTCATTGGCGACTTGGCACAACTACGGTTAGAGTAAGTAATGTAAGGCTATCGAGCCGGCCAGAGTGGCGGAGCGGTTCTAGTCGCTACAGTCTGGAACCGCGCGACCCCCTACGGTCGCAGGAATCCTGCCTCGGAAATGGATGTGTGTGGTGTCCTTAAGTTAGTTAGGTTTCAGTAGTTCTAAGTTCTAGGGGACTGATGACCTCAGAAGTTAAGTCCCATAATGCTCAGAGCCCTTTGAACCATTTTTAAGGCTATCGAGTTTCCAGTCAAATGTGTTGAAAGGGCGTTACATTTCGATGACTGTCCCTCCCATCAATGTTTGGCGAAGTGATGGGAGTGACGCGCCATTTCGACGAACTGAGCCAGCTGGAAACTCGATTGCTTTATAGTAGTTGTCAGCGCGCTGACAAATGCAACGAGGTCGCCTTTAATTTCACTATATTAACTATATTTAACGATCGCAGTTATTGAAGAAAGAATAGATGAGCGAATGTTACTACAGCCGCGCTTTTCTATGACGCGCCGCATTGGCGAAAAAAGAAACTGCAAATTCGCCAGCGGGACCCTCGCCAGGGTCGTTGCGCAGGAGGTACGGCATTAGGAAATCGCATTTAATTATTTACGGCGGGCATTAGGCCGGCGTTGTACGGCTGGGCCGCGCCCGGCGCAGCGGCGTCTTATTAGCAGTTACGTAGGGAGAGTGTCGCCCGCAGGGCCGGCGCCGGGAATCCCCGGATTAATGCGGCCCCAGCGGACGGGCACGGCCGTTCTGCTCCGCGCCCCGCCTTGTTAATTTCGCAAGAGTAACGGCGCCCCCATAATTCAGGCGGCGCCATTTTGCGACACTATTTATGCAAATATAATAAGGGGCTGGCGAGGAGGCGACTCGTAGCCGGCCGCGCCGCAGCGCAGTTTTCACGGTCCGCGATCGCATTCCGTCTCGTCAGCCGGCTGAGGACCCGATAATGACGGCCGCCGGCGGACGTGCCTTGTATCTGGAGGCGCCGCGGTGGACGACCTCTGCCTCGTCGAGAGATCTGCCACTCTCGCTGCCGGCTTTCATTCGAGACTGGTCCCTTCAAACGACGGCAAACCCTATTCACAAACGCGAGCTTCAGCTTTACTTACAGATCGTTAGGCTGTTCTGCGACGAACGCGAATTATATTTCCGTTTCAGTTCAGTAATGATGTAAGAAAGGAGGGAGGCGGAATTTACGTAGGATGCAGTCTGACGCTGGTTGTTATTTCCAAAGCCTCAATGAGTGGATACAGCTCGTGGGTAGAAAAAGCAGTTTGCGGTCAATGATGATAAAAATATCCGACCCTGTCATTCTTTCGGCATGAATTGAAAGTTGACTCTTCGACATTGGCATATACCGGAATGTATAAACTTGCAGACAAGGAAAACTGAAGATTGTGGATCAATGAATTGACATGAATTATTTATGTGGTCACGTTACACACACCGAAAAACTCATGTGACTCATAATATTCCATTACTTACTAATGAGGGTATGATCGTATGAGGTATCAACCGAAAGTTCCGACTGAACTGAGAATTTCTCAGCAGAAGTGATTCCAATGGTGCTTTCCCGTTGCCTTCCACTGATGAAGATGAAATGATAATGAGGACAATACAACACCCCGTCCCTGAGCGGAGAAAATCTCCGACCCAACCGGGAATCGAATCCGGGCCCCTTGACTTGATAGACAGCGGCGCTGACCACTTTCTTTTATATTACTTGTACCTTTCACGGGCAAGTACTCTAACATCTTTTTTTTCTTTTTTCTATATTGAACGCGAAAACAAATTGATCCTGGGGAGACATTTTTAAATATTTCAGTGACTGAGCGAACAGTTCACAACGTAGTGATAAAAATAAAAATAAATATAATAAGCATAAGGGAGTTTGGTACGCGGTTCCTCCGCTTTATGGTCCAAGAACGTGACCACTTTTTTTGTGTTTTTTGCGTGCAACAGGAAGGCAGGATAAACAAACAATCTTTATTCGTACGATTGTGATCTCCTAGGGGTAAGAAAAGTATCAAGACAGCAAAAACAATTTGGAAAATATAAAATCAACGTAATGACCGCCCTTTTTTTTACATGAAGTTATCATCTGTATCACAATCCCCGCATCCTATATCTGGCATCCAACCATATAAGTATCACCATATCTGCCATTGTGGATGGCATGTATTTCTTCTGCGTCGCGAAGGACTATTATCTGAGGCGGTTTCGATGTTTACCATTGTCTTTTTTTATTACTTTTTTATTATTATTTCTTTTGAATCACGTTAACACAATCCAGTCATAACTGGCTCCAACAGGTGGGGGCCAGTTGTCTTCTTAGTGTGCAATATGCCAATATATTTGAACCGTGCAGTACTGTCCCTAGTCGATCTGCTGCATTTCTGGGATATCCCAGCTGTGGGGGGGCACTCATCGACAGCTGGAGAAATAAAATCAAGTGTTTACCAGGGAAGTATGTTCGCACCATTGGTGTTCATTTTGTATATCAATGACATGACAGAGGATACCAGCAGTAATTTCAAACATTTTAGTCGCCCGGCGTGGCTGAGCGGTTCTAGGCGCTTCAGTCGGGAACCGCGCGACCGCTACGGTCGCAGGTTCGAATCCCGCCTCGGGCATGGATGTGTGTGTTGTCCTTACGTTAGTTAAGTTTAAGTAGTTCTAAGTTCTAGGGGACTGATGATCTCAGAAGTTAAGTCCCATAGTGCTGAGAGGCCTTTTTTTCAGACATTTTACAGATGATGGTGTTATCTATAATGAAATACAGCCTTCAAAGTTATGCTCAACTATTCATACAGATCATAATACGATTTCAAAGGGTTACATCTAAATCTTGTGTGACTAGGGTCTCCCGTCGGGTAGACCGTTCGCCGTTTCAAGTCTTTCGATTTGACGTCACTTCGGCGACTTGCGCGTAGATGGGGATGAAATGATGATGATTTCCATTGCCTTCTGCATCGTCATGGCTTTGATCACCGAGGCCCTAAGGGGGGAAAATCTCCGACCCAGCCGCGAATTGAACCCCGGCCCTTAGGATTGACATTCTCTCGCGCTGACCACTCAGCTACCGGGGGCGGACTGCAAAGTGGTGCAAAGCCTGTAAACTTGTTTTAAGTGTTTATAAATGTAAAACTTGGATCGTCACAAAATGAAATAAAGTCTTGTGTCTACACTTTTAAGAGCCATTACTGGAGTCAGTCAACTGGTGAAAGTGGATATTATAGAATATAAAATGAAATGATCACACAGCCTCAGTCGTGGGTAAAGCACTTGGTGGGCCTTAGTTTTGTGATAAAATGCTGAGAAACTACAGTTAGTCAACAAATAAATACAGCAGCCAGTTACTGTATTATGTATTTTTAATTATGTCCACACGCGTTTCGGCCTTTCACACAGTTTCATCGGACTTACTACATACTTCAGTTTTCAGTTATTACGTGGTTAAACCATCGACAGTTGCAGCTGGCCTGTGTAAAACGACAATTTTGTTTAGCTTCTTTACATCACGAGCTATGTATTTACGATATATTACGTCACTGGATGTACACACTGTCTACTGTGCTTGTTGGTTTATAGATTTTAGCAATTATTATAGAGGCACAAACACTTGTTCACTATTATGTTGCACAAAAAAGCGCAGTATCCGTCATGTTGCTGACAGGCAACTTTGCTTACATCGGAAAATAATATCTATTGTCAAAGCTATATTTTACTTACAGGCTCTGAAAGCACTAGTTCAAGTTCAGGCCTCTGTGTAACTAGAAAAATCTGCATCCGTAGTAGAGTATTCAGCGAAGGTAAGTTGCCATGCAGAAATCCCGTGCTCTACTCCGAGTACTGCCAAGGATTATTCCTAGGAAGGAAAAATGGTGTGGGATACACTCAGCTTCGTGACGCCAACTGAGTAGCTACTTGACCGAGTAGTAGCAACTCCATGGTATGGGAAGTCGGCAAAGCGGCCAGAAGAACGACGTGCTGACCACATGCTTCGCCCTAAAGCAACTGCATGACGCACCAAGACAGGCGATGACACGGTGGCTGGTCGACAGCTCTTGAGCATTCAAGGGCTGGATGAAGAGCACGTATGATTTAAAAAAAATAGGCACCCATTCGATCTGAATGTTGCTCAGATATGAGACTTATGTCAGATAGAAAAAAAAAATATATCCTACGACGAAAATATAATCTGTTCTGGCGGTAGCACCTTGGCTTAGCGAACAACACGTCCTCGGTTCCGGTTTCGAAAGCTGCTACCGTTTACATTTTGATTAATAACCTGCACTGGCAGCTGAAGACTTCCCGCATAAGAAGTCACGCTCATTCTGCCAACGGCCTTGTCAAAGAGGGTTGAGGGACGGACAGAGATTCAGGACACTCACTTCTCCTTGGGGTGGGAAACTGCCCCTAAAGTGGAAAGGATCAGATTTGATCAACGGCATGAGGATGCAGAAGGCGTTGGAAACCACTGTATTAAAGACACATAATGTGTATCCACACAACATGTGGCCTGTAACAGAGAAGGTGTTATGATGATCTCTCCATGTGAAAAGTATTCCGAAATAGATCCCCATTCGGTTGCCTGTGAGGAGACTGCCAAGGTTGAGATGACCATGAGAGTAACCAACGAATGGATAATGTTCTACGAGTTGGTACGTGGAGTGTCAGAAGCTTGAATGTGTAGGAAAACTAGAAAATCTGAAAAGAGAAGTGCTAAGGCTCAGCCTAAATATTATAGAGGTCAATCAAGTGAAATGGAAAGAAGACCATGATAACTGGTCAGATGAGTATAGGGTAGTATCAAAAGCAGCAGAAAATGCTATGATGGATGTAGAATTCTTTATGAATAAGAAAATTGAGCAAAGAGTGTGTTACTGTGAACAGTTGAGTGGTAGCTTTTATCTTATGAGAATCGACAGCAAATCAATACCGACAACGACAGTTCAGATGAAGATGAAGAGAGAGAGAAAGTATATGAGGATATTGAAAGAGTAGTACAGTACGTAAAGGGCGATGAAAATCTAATAATCATGGGGAACTGAAAGGCAGTTGTACGGAAAGAGTAGAAGAAAAGGTTACAGGATAATATGGACTTGGCACAAGGAATAAGAGAGGAGAAAGACTAATTGAATCTTGTATTAAATTTCGGCTAGTAATAGCAAATACCCTGTTCAAGAAGCACAAGAGGAGTAGGTAGACTTGGAAAAGGCCGGGTGATATGGGAAGATTACAGTTAGATTACGTCATGGTCAGAGATTCCAAAATGAGATTCTGGATTGTAGGGCGTGCCCAGTAACAGATATAGACTCAGATCACAATGTACTAGTGATGAAGAGTACGCTGAAATTTAAGAGGTTAATCAGGAAGAATCAATATGCAATGAAGTGAAATTCGGAAGTACTAAGAAATGACGAGATGCGCTTGAAGTTGTCTAAGGCTAAAGATACAGCAATAATTATTAGCTCAGTAGGTCAAGTTTAAGAGGAATGGACATCTCTAAAATGGGCAATCACGGAAGTTGGACAGAGAAACATAGATAATGAGAAGGTAATTGCGAAGAAACCATGAGTAACAAAATAAATATTTCAGTTTATCGATGAACTAAGGAAGTACAAAATTGTTCAGGGAAATTCACGAATACAGAAATACAAGTTTCTGGCTAATGAAATAAATAGGATGTGCAGGGAAGTCAAGACAAAATTGCAGAATGAAAAATCTGAAGAAACAAAAAAAAAAGATCGTCGGAATGACTGACTGAGCATATAGGATAGTCAAAGCACCATTCGGTGAAGTTTAAGCGTGGTAACAGAAGAGTTCAATGGGAATTCCACTGTTAAATGCAGAGCAGAGAGCGGATAGGTGGAAAGACTACATCGAAGGCTTCTGTGAGGGGTAAGATAAGTCTGATGTGATAGAAGAAGAGACAGGAGTCGATTTAGAGTGGATGCGGGACCCAGTATTAGAAGCAAATTGTGAGAGAGCTTTCGAGAACGCACCATCAAATAAGGCAGAAAGGATGGACAGCATTCCATCACAATTTCGGAAATCGTGGGGAAAGTGGCAACAAAACGACTATTCACGTTGGCGTGTAGAATTTATGAGTGGCGACATACAATCCGACTTTCGGAAAAATATCAACCACACAATTCCGAAAACTGCAAGAGTTAACAAGTGCGAGGGTCATCGCACAGTCAGCGTAATAGCTCAGGCATCCAAGTTTCTTCCAAGAATAAAATAAATAAGAATGAAAAGAAGAATTGAGGATATGTTAAACGACGATTAGTTCGACTTTATGGAAGGCAAGTCTAACGTTGCGGTTGATTACAGAAGCAAGAATATAGAAATATCAACACACAGTCATACGATTTGTCAACGTGAAAAAAGCGTCGACAATGTAAAATGGTGCAAGATGTTCTAAATTCGAGAAAAACGGGGACAATCAATAGGGAGTGACGGGTAATATACAATATGTATAAGAGTCAAGATGGAGTAAAACAGTGGACGACCAAGAACGAAGTGCTCGGATTGAAAAAGGTGTAAGACAGAGACGTAGTCTTTCGCCCCTACTGTTCAGTCTATACTTCGGAGAAGAAATTATGGAAATAAAAGTAAGGTTCGCGAGTAGAAATAAAATTCAAGGCGAAATAATATCAGTGATATTGCTATCCTGTGTGAAAGTGAAGAAGAATTACACGATCTGTTGGATGTAATGAACAGTCTGACGAGTACAGAATATGGATTGAGAGTAAATCGAAGAAAGACGAATCAATGAGAATTAGCGAAAATTAGAACAATGAGAATGAGGATTGATGGTCACATGGTAGATGAAGGTTAGGGATTCTGATCCCAGGAAGCAAACTAACCAGTGACGGACGGACCAAGGAGCATATCAAAAGCAGACTAGCACTGGCAAAATGGGCATTCCTGGCAATGAGAAGTCTACTATTATCAAACATAAGTTTTAATTTGAGAAAGAAGTTTCTCAGAATGTTCATTTTTAGCACATCATTGTATGGTAGTGAAAGATGGACTGTGGGGAACCGGAAACAGATGGGAAACGAAGTATTTGAGATCTAATGTTACAGATGAATGTAGAAAATTAGGGGGACTGATAAGGCAGGAACGAAGAGGTTCACACAGAATCGGAGAGGAAAACAGAGACAGGAAGAAGGGACAGGATGATAGGAGATTTGTTGAGACATTAGGGAATGGCAGCCAAGGTGCTAGAGGGAACTGTAGAGGACAAAATCTGTAGGGGAAGACAGTGATTGGAACACATCCAGGAAATAACTGAATATGTAGGTTGCAAGTGTACTTTGTGACGAAGAGGCTGGCACAAGAGAGGAATTTGTGACGGGCCGTATCACGCCAGTGACAAGACTTGTGACTCAAAAAGGAAAAAAAGGAAAAAACAAAAGAAAAAAACCGATGCACGTAAGAAATTATCCGAATGTGAGAGACATCGGTAAATGTGATGTATATATTCAAGTATACGAATTATTATAATTTCAGAAAAATTGGATGATTTATTCAAGAGAGAGAGGTGTACAAATTGAGCAAATCAGTCACGTGTTGGTCCACCTCTTGCTCTTATACAACCTGGACCTTATTTGGCTTTTCATTAATTGATACAGTTATTGTATGTAGTCCTGAGAGATATCGTGCAATATTCTGTCTAGCTGGCGATTTAGATTGTCAAAATTCGGAGCTGGATGGATGGACCTGACCACAGTGCTCCAAACGTTCTCAGTTGGGGAAAGATCCGGTGACTTTGCTGGCCCACGTAACGTTTGACAAGCACCAAAACAAACAGAAGGAACTTCCAGTGCGTGCGCGCGGGCATTATCTTGCTGATATCTAAGCCCAGGAATGCCTCGGGTGAAGGGCAACAAAACACGGCGTAGAATTTCATCGAGGTATCAGTGTGAGGAAAGGATGCAGCGAATGACAGCCACTCTTGGTTGTCGGGCGGTATCGTAGACGACAGCCTTGTTGTATACCACCACTCTCCGGGGCGTCTCCAGACGGGAATCTCAATGATTAGAATAGAATTGTCTTCAGGGAGAGCACCGCTTCGAATAAAGCTCCGATGACAAGTGAAATGAACCTTTGCCGGAAATTTGCTGCTCAAGCGACAAAACAAGTAGACTTTTCTACAGTACAGCTTACCGTGCTTTAGCAGGTTTGTCTTTGAAAGTGAAAAGAGCTTCAGAATAATTGGAAAAGAGAAAACGAAAAAAATACAGTTGCCTGGTACTGTGCAGGAGAAGGGAGGTGAAAATATTAAGAGCCCGGTCCACATATAAGAAAGTCTTATTCGAAGGGAAGACGTCTTACTTTTTATTTTGGAGGTCTTATTCGATTATTGTTTGATAAATGTTGTAGGCTTAGTCACCCGATGGGTCCATCATCAGTAAGGTTATACATTTTAGATTTACTTTATAATTTTTTCACCATGAGTTTCAAATTATACAGGGTGTTACAAAAAGGTACGGCCAAACTTTCAGGAAACATTCCTCACACACAAAGAAAGAAAATATGTTATGTGGACATGTGTCCGGAAACGCTTACTTTCCATGTTAGAGCTCATTTCATTACTTTTCTTCAAATCACATTAATCATGGAATGGAAACACACAGCAACAGAACGTACCAGCGTGACTTCAAACACTTTGTTACAGGAAATGTTCAAAATGTCCTCCGTTAGCGAGGATACATGCATCCACCCTCCGTCGCATGGAATCCCTGATGGGCTGATGCAGCCCTGGAGAATGGCTTATTGTATCACAGCCGTCCACAATATGAGCACGAAGAGTCTCTACATTTGGTACCCGGGTTGCGTAGACAAGAGCTTTCAAATGCCCCCATAAATGAAAGTCAAGAGGGTTGAGGTCAGGAGAGCGTGGAGGCCATGGAATTGGTCCGCCTCTACCAATCCATCGGTCACCGAATCTGTTGTTGAGAAGCGTACGAACGCTTCGACTGAAATGTGCAGGAGCTCCATCGTGCATGAACCACATGTTGTGTCGTACTTGTAAAGGCACGTGTTCTAGCAGCACAGGTAGAGTATCCCGTATGAAATCATGATAACGTGCTCCATTGAGCGTAGGTGGACGAAACTAAAATGAGCTCTAATATGGAAATTAAGCGTTTCCGGACACATGTCGTCATAACATCTTTTCCTTATTTGTGTGTGAGGAATGTTTCCTGAAAGTTTGGCCGTGCCTTTTTGTAACACCCTGTATTATCAAAGAGTTGTTGGGACGGGCAACAGTCTGGCTATCACATTAACAGATATTTTTGAAAATGATTTAGCATATAAATTGCCGCCAAGTTCTGCTACAACATAAAACTATTTGCTATGAACGTTACTCCAATCACATATTGTTAAAGGGTGATACTGATAAGGTTAAAGCATTTGCCCAAGCAATAGGCAGCAAACACTCAAAATTAACTTTTGCTATGAAAGTAGAAGAAGAGAACTCGATTAATGTCGTAGACCTTACATAAATTTCCCACCTCCAGAAAACTCTAATGCTCAGAAATTATTATTAATGCCATTTCATGCCGTCCGCCACAATATAAAAAACAACTTCTTCACCTTATGATTCACCGCGTCTTCCGTTTTCCTTTAACGGACAACGAATACGTAAGGAAATCGTTATTTTAAAACCGATTGCATTAGCCAATGGCTTTGTTGTATATGATGTTATGCGCCTGTACAATAGGCTAAGTAAGCAAAAAGCAAACAGAAGGTAAACGCGCACTCAGCCTGGAACCAGTACTAACAAATAAAGAATGAAAAGCATCCTAATGGTATTTGACGACAGCATGTTCCAGAATGTAGAGGAACGTTTTACAAAATTTAAAGTTAGTCTTCGTTTTCAAGTTAATAACATCCTACAACTTCGCTTGGAATGGAAGTTGAGAAAAACTGGAAGTGCTCTCTGTGGGCAACGCGATTTTGTACCCAATGCCTATTTGGCTTTCTTTGATAGTGTTCTACATTATATTCTTTTCTTTATTGTTATTTCATGCCCCCGTGACCCATATGTGCGGAATGGTGGGCTGTCAGCGGCTCAGGTAACTCTCTTTTCAGCTAACTGGCAATATAAAATTAAATGAGACGAAAAAAAAGAAACATGTAGTGGAAATATTTACAATAAATTTAAAAACTTTTTGGAGGTGAGAAATAAAGTAGAAGTTTTTAGAATATGATAGATAACTTCTTGCTTTGGGAGCTAAAAACAGTAATTATGAAGGTTAAAACGGAACACAGCAAACACATATTTAAACCGTGTTTCCGAAACATTGATGTTTGAAAGAAGCTTTTTCCTATCACTAGAAATTAGATGAATCTGCCACGAGTTTGGGAGTCAGGTGGCGAAGAAGAAATGATTAGCAGGTTAGGAGGGCTGGAATGTGGTGGTAGAAGGAAGGAGGGCTCGTGTATTGCAGCGATGGGGTAGGAGTGGCTTTTGGGACAGAAGAATAGGTAGAGTAGAGGGTGAATTGCTTACACTGACAGTTGGTACATGGGGAAATAAAGGCACGTCGGGAAGAACGGGCAAGAAAATGTGGAGAGGGGAGGGAGAGGAAGGTCTGATAAGGTGGACTGGATGGGATGATCCTACAGCTGGTAGGATGGGTAAATGTCAGGGTGTAGTTAATGATATGAAAGTGGGAGGGGTGGCGGGATGTCTTGGTAAAGGTGCGGCAGCGTATGTGGATTAGAAAGTAGAGGGGAATTTGCAGATGGTGTATATTGTTCAGAGGCGTTCAGTGTGAGTGAGGAGAGGCGGGAATTGGATGAATTGGCAAATGGTCCTTCTGGAGGAAAATAAACGGATGTGGAAAGGGAGGTAGAATGCATGGCGATCCAGGGTCTGGAGGGACTGAGGGAACTTGGGTGGGGCAGAGATCCACGCAACATTTGCGTAACGAAGAATGGGATGGATGAATGATTTGTAAGTATGAAAGACCCATTGTGAGTCAAAGGAAGCTGGGGAAAGATGGTCGATGATGAGTAACACAAGCGGAGCGTCACCGGTATGGTGGGGGATGTTGGCATCAATGTCAGGTGTGATGTGATGACAACCGGTGAAGTTGGCGACGGCGGCGGCGGTGACTTAAGAGGCGGAGAGACGAGTACTGCGGCGGCGACGATGGGAAGACAGATGATTACGGCGGCGACGGCGACAAGTAAGCGATGAAACAAAGGGAGACGATGTTCACACACAGAAGAAAGTTTTGAGAGCACAAGCACACTACCTACACAAACAGACACGGACGCAAAGCAGTGGGGAATGCTCCCTACCAGTCTATGAACAACAAGAGTAGCAAGAAACTAAATTTACAGGCAGAAACTTCTAGTCGGTTGGAGCTGACGTCAACTGGTGATTAAGTATTGAACTCCTCTCGTGTGGGTGTATCTTGCCCTGTCGTTGTATAGCACAGAGTGCATCACATATTTGCTTGATTTTCTTGTCGTATTACTCTTGCGTCTGACTGTCCCTTCTCTGTTTATGTAACGCATTTCATTAAGAAGGTAATCTTACTGACTGATACAATATTTTATTACACTTTTATTGGGACGGCTTGTAGCAGTGTACGTGAGGCTCTCTGACGGTTAGTTAAATTCCTACGGCTTTTCGCCTATGCTGCATTGTGGTGGCCACGCCAACGGATGTCACTGAATACTTACTTTAGTCTTTTGTCTTCATTCTTACCTAATATTTTCCTAATTATTCTATCGTGTATATTATTTATCAGTTCCACAACCTTGTTCGTATGTATGTTATTATTTTTATCTAAAATAATCACGAGAGCGTCTCATGATCACATATTACCACTTAACTTTTTCCCTTTTATCAATTTTATGTTTAACTGTATTCGAGTTTTTAATTATTATTACATTTTATCAGTGTAATAACGTACACACTTGACAAGCCCACTATAGATTTTAACCTATTTTACCATTCATTTATTGCATTCTACAAATTATTATAATTGACGAATATGTGTAGACTTATAGTAACGATATCTAACAAGCTTAGGGCACAAACATACACCACTGGCCATTAAAATTGCTACGCCACGAAGATGACGTGCTACAGACGCGAAATTTAACCGACAGGAAGAAGATGCTGAGATGTGTAAGTGATTAGCTTTTCAGAGCATTCACACAAGGTTGGCGCCGGTGGCGACACCTAAAGCGTGCCGACATGAGGAAAATTTCCAACCGATTTCTCATACACAAGTAGCAGTTGGCCGGCGTTGTCTGGTGAAACGTTGTTGTGATGCATCGTGTAAGGAGGAGAAATGCGTACCATCACGTTTCCGGCTTTGATAAAGGTCGAATAGTAGCCTATCGCGATTGCGGTTTATCGTATCGCGACATTTCTGCTCGCGTTGGTCGAGATCCAATGACTGTTAAGCAGAATATGGAATCGGTGGGATCAGGAGGGTAATACGGAACGCCGTGCTGGATCCAAACGGCCTCGTGTCACTGGCTGTAACGGATCGTGCAGCCACGTCTCCGTCCCTGAGTCAACAGACGGGAATGTTTGTAAGACAACAACCATCTGCACGAACAGTTGGACGACGTTTGCAGCAGCATGGACTATCTGCTCGGAGACCATGGCTGCGGTTACCCTTGACGCTGCATCACAGACAGGAGCGCCTGCGATGGTGTTTTCACCGACGAACCTGGGTCCACAAATGGCAAAACGTCATTTTTTCGGATGAATCAAGGTTCTGTTTACAGCATCATGATGGTCGCATCCGTGTTTGGCGACATCGTGGTGAACGCACATTGAAGCGTGTATTCGTCATCGCCATACTGGCGTATCATCCGGCGTGTTGGTATGTGGTGCCACTGGTTACACTTCTCGGTCACCTCCTTGTTCGCATTGACGGCACTTTGAATAGTGAACGTTACATTTCAGGTGTGTTACGGCCCGTGACACTACCCTTCATTCGTCCCTGCGAAACCCTACATTTCAGCAGGATAACACACGACCGCATGTTGCAGGTCCTGTATGGGCCTTTCTGGATACAGAAAATGTTCGACTGCTATCCTGGCCAGCACATTCTCCCGATCTCTCACCAACTGAAAACATCTGGTCATTGGTGACCGAGCAAGTGGCTCGTCACAATACGCCAGTCACTACTCTTGATGAACTGTGGTATCGTGCATGGGCAGCTGTACCTGTACACGCCATCCAAGCTCTGTTTGACTCAATGCCCAGGCGTATCAAGGCCGTTATTACTGCCAGAGGTGGTTGTTTTGGGTACTGATTTCTCAAGATCTATGAACCCAAATTTGTTGAAAATGTAATCACATGTCAGTTGTAGTGTAATATATGTGTCCAATGGATACCCGTTTATTATCTGCATTTCTTCTTGGTGTAGCAATTTTAATGGCCAGTATTGTATATTGCAGCTACTGTACAATAGTTTGTTATGAACAGTAGCGCCATGACAATATGATTCCTCCGGAACTGCGGTTTAGTTTACACAATATTTTAAACATGTGCATCGATGCTAAGATGATTTTGCCTATATTTTGTGACGATGGCACTATGGCTTTAGTGTAATAGGAACCTGTTGTAAAACAGTTATCCATAAACGCATGTTTCCATATACATTCGAGTAATAATTTTTTATTGTGGCATATTTTATAGTTTTAGATACAATCTGGGTACTGACAGTATCTTATTTCCCCTTGTTGTCTGCAGATCTGAAAATGGTCGCTGCTGACGGAACCGGTAGTCTAAGAATCAGAGATTTTGTGATCTTTGACGGATATAAAATTTATTTAGTTGCGCATAGCATTTTGTACGTTTTGTATTGCGCGTCCTGTTGGTCACCAGACTATTTGCGGTAAGCCTTACAGAAGCACTGGCAACAAGATTAGTATCGTCCATGGGCAGTAGATAGCTAGACAATGATGTCTGGCGTACATGTCCTGATAATAGTAACGCGTAGCACGGGTCCCTGGGGGCTGCAGCCCAATCACCTGTTGCAAAGGACTGCGCGTCCCAAGGGAATCATTGCCACGGTGGCCGTGGGTTCCGCTCTGATACGTAAGAGCCAATTTTGTATTATTGCATTGCACTGATTTATGAACTGAAGATGCGTCTGACTCATGAAATCTACTCACTTCCCTATCAGTTTCTTCAAATTTACTCAGTTTTTCCCCATAGTGTGTTGCTGGTCTGGCTGCTTGGCATGAGATTCGGAATCTATAAACAGAACTACCAATCCACTTATGTATGTCACCAACTTGAGTATTTATCGTGGAAAATAATAACCTAGAGCAACAATTACTACAGTAAATGACAAGTGTATTGCAGCATGGTAGGCCTATAATTCCTCCGCAATTCAAGTATTAAATACACTCTGAAACAAAAAGTGCACCACGCCGGAATTACCCGAACGTGACGGAAACCGGTAGCTGTGATGTTCATGCACAGAAAACTAATTGGTACAATTTCAGAAAAATTGTATGATTTATTCAGGAGAAAGAACTTTACCAACTAAGCAAGCCAATAACGCGTTGGTCTACCTCTGGCCGTTATGAAAGCAGTTATTCGGCTTGGCACATTGATAGGGCTGTAAAAGTATTTCTGAGGGATATCGCACCAATTTCTGTCCAAATGGCAAGTTAGATAAAATCCGGAGCTCGATGGAGGGCTCTGTCTATAATGTTCCAACGTTCTCAGTTGTGGAGAGATCCGAAAACCCTGCTGGCCGAGGTAAGGTTTGGCAACCACGAAGACAAGCAGTAGAAACTCTGGGCGTCTGCAGGTGTCTCCAGACACGTCTTCACTGGCCATCTGGGCTCATCACAGTTCTACTCCAGTGAATGAGAGTCCAGGCCGAAGGCGTAAATGATTTTGACGATCTGACGCGCCAATTGGGCACGATATCTCTCAGGAGGACATCAAAAAACTCTGTCAATCAATGACAAGCCGAATAACTGCTAGAGGTGGACCAACGTGTCATTGACACACTCTATTGGTGAAGCTCTTTTTCTTGAACAAATTGCCCATTTTTTCTGGAATTGCCGGCCGCGGTGGTCTAGCGGTTCTAGGCGATCAGTCCGGAACCGCGCGACTGCTACGGTCGCAGGTTCGAATCCTGCCTCGGGCATGGATGTGTGTGATGTCCTTAGGTTAGTTAGGTTTAAGTAGTTCTAAGTTCTAGGGGACTGATGACCTCAAGTTAAGTCCCATAGTGCTCAGAGTCATTTGAACCATTTTTTTCTGAAATTGTAAATTTTGTCAGCAAATGTACATCATATCCACCAGTTTCCGTCCCACTCGGATAATTTATTCACAGTGTGTTTTTTTCTTTCTAATTTTGAGTCTTTTAGTGAATATTTTGTATTAAATTGTTTCGTGCACATAAAATTTCTCTAACTGTGGATTTAACATCCGTTTTTAATATAATAACAACACCAAATTCCGTAGAGTTGAAAGAAATGGAGCTAAGAGTAAGAGCGTCCTCTGGAAAAAGCTATTGGCAGATCTCAGTGATCTAGTTGTTACCATTACTTACTAAGTAGTAAACTATTTCAGGTTTTATTCTACAAAATCGAAAAGTGTCAGTTTTCATATTGAATATATGCTCTACTGAGTAGCAAAAACCTACACAAAGCCTGAATTCGCCAAGCTCACGTTAAGAATGTACTGCACTGAAACGGTGTGTAGAGTCAAACACAAAAGCCTGAACCTCGCGGGTAAGCGCGCTGCCAAGAGCGTTTGAAAACGCCTTAAAGGGTCCTCCGATGGTCGCCTGGAACTAGCACGAGTAGAATGACGGCTTAATAGAGAGTTAATCGCACAAATTTTTCTAAGATGAAATTCCCTGACTACATCTTGATCCAACAACGTCTAATTTTGAGTTGGCCTCAGGGATATTTTGTGTGTGAAGTTTCTTACTTCTGAGGGGGGAGGGGTCAATTGTGTTTCATGAAGGTGTTATGTTTAGGGAGAATGCATAAGTGAGTAGTATTCGGATTTACTCTTGAATTAGACACTGTACTTTAAGTGTCGGTTCAGTCACCCTTACTAAATATATACTGTTCCGTACTACACTACTCTCATAGAATAAATAGAAAACGCCCCTCTTTGCAGCACGTTTGTGCACCTCGGCTTTCAGTTGTTCACTCCCAAATGACGACCCTCCATACTAACTGCCTACACAACTTTTCTTCGTTCCGAGTAACATTAGTCAAGTACGAGGGCTCCAATTAAGCACTATGTGACGTTACGTAATATAAAGTAGGGGAGGGTGTTGTACGTAGAGGTTATTGTCGGAGGCAATACACGGTCTACTCTACTGACTGATTTTAGAATCACATAAATGGATGCACACCAGACACCGCCATCTGCAATTTCCGCCATTGTATTAAGTTTTAAATATTTCGAGCTCAAGAGCTGTACAACGTATTAGAAGTATTTAAATTATATTGTTAATCCTTCAGTCACTGAATTTTATTACAAGTAAAATTCTGTACATTTTAGAAACTAGTTATATAACATGTGGACTGACAAGCTATCTTGTACTTTCAAATAAGAGAGTGTCTTTCGCCATAGAACATGTGATTTTTGCAACGTAACTGGGTTTCGTTAATTTCTCAGCGATTTCACCTGTCTCGAAAATGGAAATTTGCATTAGTTGGCTTCTGTCACAAAATGATTTTAACTTGTAACTGGTTTTTGATAATACTTTTGCTTAATTTGATTTCAGTTGCTGATTATTGGTGTGTAGTAATGTAATAATATAACTGATAGTCGACTAAATGCAATATGGACAAGATTTTCTCTACTGACAAGCTTTTAAATTTGTAGAGAAATTTTGTTCCTAGTTACACGAGCATGTTGTACACTGTAATATGTTTTCACAATTGGAAAAGTGTTAATTTTCCGGGGTAAACTTTGTAATCCCGGAAAAGGGCTGCAGCATATAAAAAGTGAATGCCATCATTTAGTGTAATATTTTACACTGACGCGCCAAAGAAACTGGTTTAGGCATGTATACTGAAATACAGAGTAATGTACGAGGGCGGTTCAGAAAGTAACCTCCGATTGGTCACAGTGCGGGTTGTGGGGGGAATAGCGACGCCATCTGTGCGTTCACGCACTCAACAGGTCAGTCGGCATCAAGCCGTGGTCGAGTGAACGTCGTACCTGCGCTAGTTTAGTTTTTGTGGCAGTTTGAAATGTATGCTGCAATAGAAAACCCCGCCAAATGTGAAGTGCGTGCTGTCATAAGGTTTTTTACAGCCAAAGGATATTCTGCAGCAGCTATTCATCGTGAGCTTTGTGCCGTGTATGGACCAAGAGTTATGAGTGAAGGAGTTGTCCGTGAATGGGTACGTTTATTTAAAAGTGGACGAGAAAACGTTCATGATGAAGAGAGGAGTGGTAGACCATCATTGGTGACTGACGAACTCGTTCAGACAGTTGATGCAAAAGTTCGTGAAAATCGACGTTTCTCAATGTCGGAGTTGTCTACTGGTTTTCCACAGATTTCTAAGACTCTCTTGTACGAGACAGTGACAGCAATATTGGGTTACCGTAAGTTCTGTGCACGATGGGTGCCCAAAATTCTTACCGACCACCACAAAACTCAAAGAATGGCCTCTGCATTAGACTTTCTGTCACGTTATGAGGACGAAGGAGAACCATTGTTAAACAGAATCGTGACCGGTGACGAAACCTGGATTAAGTACGTGAACCCTGAGACAAAAGAACAATCAAAGATGTGGGCACATTCAAATTCGCCTACCAAACCAAGAAAAGCCTCGCAAGATTTTTCTGCCAGAAAACTGATGGCAACGGTGTTTTGGGATGCCAAAGGGGTGTTGTTGGTTGAATTCATGGAACGTGGTACGACCATTAATCAAAACGTGTACTGTGAAACAATAAAAAAGTTACGACGGGCTATACAGAGCAAACGCCGTGGTATGCTGACTTCCGGTATCGTTTTTTTGCACGATAACGCCCGTCCTCACTCTGCTCGCAGAACAACGGCCCTTCTTGAGTCCTTCAAGTGGGACGTTATCAACCATCCACCTTACAGCCCAGACCTGGCGCCAAGTGATTATCACCTCTTCATGCATTTGAAGAAATGGCTCGGGTCACAGCAGTTTGATGACGACGAAGAGCTCAAAGATGCGGTCACAGGCTGGCTCCAGGCACAAGCGGGTGATTTTTATGCAGAAGGAATTTCAAAGCTTGTGAAGAGATACGATAAGTGCCTCAATCGCTATGGAGACTATGTAGAAAAATAGTGCAAAGATGTAGTTGTAAGATGTATATATTAAAATATTTTTATTTAACTTGGTGTATTTTTTTAAATCAACCGGAGGTTACTTTCTGAACGGCCCTCGTAAATACGGCACTACACTGCGGTCGGCAACGTCCATATACGACAAGTGTCTGGTGCAGGTTATCAAGATTTAAGCGAGGTTGAACTTGGTGCTATAATGGCCCACGAGCAGTAGGACAGCATCTCCGAGGTAACGATGAAGTGGGGACTTTCCCGTACGACCATTTAACTAGTGTACCGTGAATATTCGGAATTTGGTAAGACATCAAATCTCCAACATCCCTGCTGCCCGGAAAAGATCCTGCAATAACGGGACCAACGACAACTGAAGAGACCCGTTCAAAGAGCAACCCTTCCGCAAACTGCTCTAGATTTCAATGCTGGGCCATCAAGAACTGTCAGCATGCGAACCATTCAACGAAACATCAGTATGAGCATTCGGAGCCGAATGCCCACTCGTGTACCCTCGATGACTGCACGACACAAAAGTTTACGCCTCGCCTGGGTCCGTCAACGCCTTCATTGGACTGCTGATGACTGGAAACTTGCTGCCTGGTCGGACGAGTCTCGTTTCAAATTGTATCGAGCGGATGGACGTGTACGGGTTTGGAGACAACCTCATGAATTCATGCAGCCTGCATGTCAGAAGAGGACTGTTCAAGCTTGTAATGATGTAGTGCATGTGCAGCTGGAGTGATATGGGACCCTTGATACGACTAGATACGACTCTGACAGGTGACACCCACGTAAGCATCTTGCCTGATCACCTGCGTCCATTCATTCCATTGTGCATTCCGACGGACTTGGGCAGTTCCAGCTGGGCAATGCGACACCCCACACGTCCAGAATTGCTACGGAGTGGTTCTAGGAACACTCTTCTGAGTTAACACTTCCACTGCCCACCAAACTCCCCAGATGCGGATATTATTGAGCATATCTGGGATGCATTGCAACGTGCTGTGCAGAAGATGTCTCCACCCACTCGTACTTTTACAGATTTATGGACAGCCCTGTAGGATTCATGGTGTTAATTCCCTCCAGCAATACTTCAACCATTGGTTGAGTCCATACCACGTCGTGTTCGCCACTTATGCCTACTTGCGGAGGGCCTACACGATATTAGGCAGGTGTAACAGTTTCCTTGGCTCCTTAGTGTATTACAGGAATGAAAGTCTGAAAATTGCTGTAAGGAATAACACTCTTTCTTTCTCTGGATTGTGTTTGCTGAACACAGTCGCTATACGTCGTCACCGCAGATGCAAAGTAATATGGGAAACTGTTGAGTATAACGACGCATGTGTAGTTCCAGGTGTGCTTTCGGATTACCAGACGAGTCGAAGATTTGCACATAATATTTCAACGACTGGCCCAGTGATCACCTGTATACAGGGTGTTTCAAAAGGAAACGCATATTTCATCCGCATATATTTATTAAAAAGTAAGAAATACAACTAAGAAACTTGGGACACATATTTACGAATGTCTTAGATTATAGATATTCTATATGTCCTCTACCAGCGACACGATAAGTAACAAATCGATACTCGAATGCCTCTGATATTCGGGTAAACATGTCCATCGTCACTGATGTCACGACAGTACTGATCCGGTTCTTTAACACTAATAGATTCTGTGGTAATGTTGCCGTCTAAACGTTGTCCTCAATGAAATCCCGCAGCAAGAAGTCACAAGGAGTCGTATCCGGTGACTGTGGAGGCCAGCTGTGAATTGCTGAGTCGCCAGCCGTTTGATGACCGTTCCAACGGCTCAATAGAGTTCACTGGATATCACGTACTTGGCGCCTGGAGTGAGAGTGTGTACCATCTCATTCAGCCTTGGAAACTACCAGTTTTGTAACATTGCAAAATACTACTGTCCCATCAAAGAAGAATAGGCCGTAAACACATGAGTGGAATCTCTCAAAGGAGACACTGAAATTGTATCTCGTGCATGTTCAGTGTGTACATGTGGTTTCTGTACGCCCATATTCGAACATTGTGTCTGTTTACTTCCCCATTAAGGCGGAAAGTTGCTTCATCACTGAACATAAAGCGTTGTGCGAAAGTGTTATAATTGTGAATAGCAGTGAGAAGCTCATGAGAGAATACCACATGTCTGCACCACATGTCTGCATATGTCATCATGACTGTAATTTGTACGGGTGTATAACCAACCAACGCCTCAAAACACGACAAAATGTTGTGGACAGCTGTAACTCCTGACTGGCACGAGTTGATTTTGTAGGATAACATTGGAAAGCGGTTTGAATTCGTGCGACATTTTCGTCAGAAACACGTAGGCAGCATGAACTCTCTCCTTTACGTACACATCCTATGTCTACAGACTGACGATACCACCTGCGAATCTCCCATCCATTTTGCGGATAAGTTTGATACCTCAACATGAAACGTCTTAGCGCTACAATGTCGAAACACTTCGCAAACTCGAGAACGAAAAATGATTTCTGGTGAGGAGTAGCTATTTAACAACATGTGACTGAAACCAAGCAACCAGAAGGGAATGAAAATAAATTAGACGTTGTATTCGATCATCCAATAACCGGAACGTACCCCGGAGATTAATAGTTCTGACAACATAATACTTTGTAATACGTGTACTTTTTTTTAAATACTCTATATTTACTGTAAGTAAAGTATTTTATATCGCTTATAATTTTTCTTCAATTACAAGCACATTTCGGCCTGCCATCATCTGATCTGCAATGAAAGATTAAAGGAACATAAGAATGAGAGGTGTTGGTTGTAAATTATTATCAGGCGACGAAAGGTAAATAAAGTTAAGCAATTTGAAATATTCAGGCAGAAAGAATAATATAAAGCAAGGTTCAGTGTCATTTTCAATAAAACTTATGCATAAACGCTACCCTACAGGTGGATTGTAAGTTACCTTCATTTTTCCGGCCATCCATATGAAACTGGGAAAAATGACATGAGTTTATAAGATTTATAGTAGGGATTATGATAAATTTTATATAGAAGAAACCAAGCAGAAGTTGATGATAAAATTTAGTGAGATTTCCTACGATGGAGGCAATACCTTATTGACGTCACATTCAATAACATAGAACTACGCGTTAGGTCAAATAAGTGATGTCAAGGAAGTGTTTGATAGAAGACAAGCGCTAAATATAGTATCCTCCCCACTCTTCTAATATAGGGTGCCTAGGTAGCTGTTTTCTCCGATCGGCTGACAACAATTCTAGCAAATCATACTAATGGAGTTTATTACAGTAAATTAAATTGACAACACTTAATTTAGCGTATTCACAAAGATGGGTCGCAAGCAATTGGCAATATGCGAATAATCAATGTCCTTCGATATATACCATTTCAATGCAAGCAGAACAATACGTTCGTGAGCACTGCTGCAGCGTTTGTATGACGGCTCTTCTTCCACCCCGGGCGCAGCAAGGTGGCGCGGCGCTTATAGTCTCTTCGTGCAGAGGCTGCTGCTGTCTCGGTGTCGTCCTAGAGAGAGGTTGGTCAGCGCACTACTGGCTGACGTCGTCCCACAGCCCTCTCTGCTCTCCCGGTCTTCATCGTCGTGCCATCGCTTGTCGCTAACGCCGGAACACTAAACATACTGGAAGATCTTGAAACCTAGAAAACTATATCCATAAAAGGAAAGATCTTCCAGCAGAACAGAGTGAATCTAGAGGTAACTGGTATTTGAAACTTTCAAGAATTACTTGTGAGACGCGTGCTGACTATGGCGAGTCCTGCTGTTCGCTGGTCTACAGTACTTCACCCCGCCTCTCATGGGTCTGATAGGAACAGCTGATGGCTGCACGCCATCCATCCTGCCTCTGGGAGTATGTTACTGTTTCTGCTCAAAGATGGAGCTGCTTCCCAAAAGCATTAATTAAAAAATTAAACTTTTTGTCTATTGTAAACCGGTTTCCTAATGCAGAAAATTTAATACATTATTTTACTACTTTTTGCTGTTTGAAGTTTTTGATATACAGGGTGAGTCACCTAACGTTACCGCTGGATATATTTCGTAAATCACATCAAATACTGACGAACCGATTCCACAGACCGAACGTGAGGAGAGGGGCTAGTGTAATTGGTTAATACAAACCATAAAAAAATGCACGGAAGTATGTTTTTTAACACAAACCTACGTATTTTTAAATGGAACCACGTTAGTTTTTTTAGCACACCTGAACATATAAACAAATACGTAATCAGTGCCGTTTGTTGCATTGTAAATGTTAATTACATCCGGAGATATTGTAACCTAAAGTTGACGCTTGAGTACCACTCCTCCGCTGTTCGATCGTGTGTATCGGAGAGCACCGAATTACGTAGGGATCCAAAGGGAACGGTGATGGACCTTAGGTACAGAAGAGACTGGAACAGCACATTACGTCCACACGCTAACACCTTTTTATTGGTCTTTTTCACTGACGCACATGTACGGAATGAAGGGTGAGGTACACGTACACACGTGGTTTCCGTTTTCAATTACGGAGTGGAATGGAGTGTGTCCCGACATGTCAGGCCAATAGATGTTCAATGTGGTGGCCATCATTTGCTGCACACAATTGCAACCTCTGGCGTTATGAATGTCGTACACGCCGTAGTACATCTGGTGTAATGTCGCCGCAGGCTGCCACAATACGTTGTTCCATATCCTCTGGGGTTGTAGGCACATCACGGTACACATTCTCCTTTAACGTACCCCACAGAAAGAAGTCCAGAGGTGTAAGATCAGGAGAACGGCCTGGCCAATTTGTGCGCCCTCCACGTCCTATGAAACGCCCGTCGAACATCCTGCCGAGGGTCAGCCTAGTGTTAATTGCGGAATGTGCAGCTGCACCATCATGCTGATACCACATACGTCGACGCGTTTCCAACCGGACATTTTCGAGCAACGTTGGCAGATCATTCTGTGAAACACGATGTATGTTGCAGTGCTCTCCGATACACACGATCGAACAGCGGAGAAGTGGTACTCAAGCGTCAACTTTAGGTTACAATATCACCGGATGTAATTAACATTTTACAATGCAACAAACGGCACTGATTACGTTTTTGTTTATATGTTCAGATGTGCTAACAAAACTAACGTGGTTCCATTTTAAAAAAAACGTAGGTTTGTGTTAAAAAACATACATCCGTGCATTTTTGTATGGTTTGTATTAAACAATTACATTAGCCCCTCTCCTCACGTTCGGTCTGTGGAATCGGTTCGTCAGTATTTGATGTGGTTTACGAAATATATCCAGCGATAACGTTAGGTGACTCACCCTGTATATCAGACGTGTGTAGTTAAAACAATGGAAACAGGCTTTACAATCACAGCATCATATCTTACGGAACTGACGTATACATATGACTGTAAAGTAGATACAATGCATACTGATTGTTAACTTTGCGTGGACATGTTGCTGCTGTCGCCAAGTTAATTCTATGATTGTGCAATGCTACGTAGGTAATGTGTTCCATATGTTCACTTAGATTTTTAAAAGCTGCATGTCTTTTTACACATCTGACCCCCAAAAACGAAAGCCCTACATGTCGTGTGGTTGCAAACCTTTCGGGTGATTTGGTAGCTGATGCCCCTCTTAGGCATGCTTTTTATGGAAGCGACAAAGTATGAATGAATTTCTTTACATTTTTACGTTTTATTCTTCATCATCATGGAAGCGACAAAGAAAGCTATTTAGTATGAGTGAATTTCTTTGCTTCTTTTTTTACGTTTTATTCTTCATCTTTCGTCTGATAACGTACGACTAGAACTAACATCTGTTATTCTTGTTTCTTCGCAATGCAAACTTTAGTTGGGGTCATACACATGTGTATGCATTTTCCTTACTGCTATTTCGACGGACATTTTATTTGGCAAACATTGGTTGGTTTCAGAGTGGGCGTAGCCCGAAACCGGCCACTTACTTAATATATATCGATTACAGTTGTAGGTCTGGCTGTCTCTTCTTTCATCAAAATTTAAAACTGACTTGCTGTCCCACGGCACCCAGCACGCTCAAGTTACGCAAGTTACCTTTCTTTAATTTTAATTGCAGATTTGACGATACCAGTACCGGAATGCAGTTCTAAAAAAATTACACATTAGCATGTCAACGCGCAATAACCACTCGGAGATGCGAAGTGGAAGCACTGACAATGAAGGGTTTACAAAGCGAGTGTGTGTGTGTGTGTGTCCGTATGTGTGTGTGTGTGGTGTGTGTGTGTGTGTGTGTGTGTGTGTGTGTATGTGTGTGTGTGTGTGTGTGTGTGTGTGTGTGTGTGTGTGTGTGTGGAGAGGGGGAGGGGGAGGGAGGGACGCGGAAAACTGTGTAGTGCTTGTCGTAACGAGGAAACGCAACAATTTATCTGACATCCAAAAGGGCATGATCATTGGCTTTCGGGCAAAGGGTGGAAGCTTTTCCGAAAAGGCTAAATTTGTAAACCGTTCGTGTGCCGCTATGGTTAAAGTATACCGTGGATGGCAAAACAGTGCTATCCTAAGCCGGCGACGAGGCAACTGAGATGCATCACGGGCCATTGATGGCACGGGTGGACGACGACTGTGGAGATGTGTACAGGTGAACAGACGTCCAGCTCTTTAGCAGCTGAGCACCCTGTGGAACCAAGGGGCTACGAACAGTCTCCTCAAAGACCGCCCGGCAAACGTTGCTGGGTATGGACCTCAGCAGCCGAGGCACTTGGTTCATGCACCCGTGCTGACTGTTGTTCATCGACGACGAAGACTGGAATTAGCAAGCCAGTATCGCAATTTCACGTACACTGAATCACGTACACTGAATCATGTTTTATGCTCCATAGGACAGACGGTAGTGTGTAGGTGTGAAACGTCTGGAAGCATACGTACTGCAACAATTATCGGACGGGGAGAATGTTATCGTGGCATTTCCTGGGTTATTTCGTCATTCTGGAAGGCGCAATCACCTCGATTGGGCTGTTCACGCCATGGATCTTCAACCGAGGAAGCTAGCGCAGTTGACCACGGCCCTGGAGTCGGTAAGCCTACCAAAAAGGGTGGTTATTAACGCTTCTGACAGGTGGCCATATTGACGGGACTGGGTAGTTCATGATTGACTGTGAAGAATTCCAAATGCAATGAGTACGGAAAATGCAAGTGACACAGATCTATAAAGCCATGTAGCAAAAAACCTCATATTCTGATAGGAGAAAGAGATGGTATAAAAGGAACGCTTTAAGTAGGATCGAGATGAAAGTTACTCACAATCCGAGACCTATTAGATCCGACGACGTACCGAAAACTAAGCGCAGATCCGACGCAACGTATCACACGGAATACGAATCGATTAATCAAGGCGTCTTCTCTGCCGGCGGACATACAGAGAAACCTGCGCAACGCAGAAGCCCTACCACCTCGGCTGTATGGATTACCCAAGATCCATAAGAACAACGTTCCACTGAGACCGATCGTTAGCGCTCCTGGATCACCGACATATAAACTGGCAAAACACTGGGTCTCTCTGCTCCAGCCACACGTGGGGAAGACCGACACATACATTTCATTCAGAAGCTGAAGAAACTGAAACTTGCACCAAACGACATCCTGGTCAGCTTTGATGTTGTTTCGTTATTTACGAAAGTGCCACTCAGTGACGCTCTGGAGCACATCAGTTCCATTTTCCCGCTAGACATTAGAAAGCTCTTCCATGCATGTCTCACCACGAGCTAGTTCACGTGGAATGGCGATTTCTACGAACAGCTGGAAGGCGTCGCCATGGGTAGTCCTCTCAGTCCAGTGGTGGCCAACTTCTTCATGGAACAATTCGAAGCACAGGCACTGGACTCGGCGACTTGCAAACCTAAGGTGTGGTACAGGTACGTCGATGATACTTTCGTGGTGTGGGGCCATGGTGAAGAACAGCTCGGTGACTTCCTAAGACACTTGAACAGCCTCCATGCCAACATAACATTTACCATGGAAGTAGAAAAGGACAAGAAACTGCCATTTCTAGATGTTCTGGTCACAAGGGACAGCGAAAACCTGGGACACACCGAGTATCGAAAACCGACTCACACGGACCGATACCTGCACAAACTGTCAAACCACCATCCAAGCCAGAAAAGAGGTATGATTAGTACGCTCGTAACGAGAGCAGGCCGAATATGTGAGCCGCAACAGCTGGAAACTGTCCTGAGGAGCAATGGGCACTCCACAAATTATATTAGAAGTGTAACAGAGCCAAACACTCGGCGAAGTAAGGAACCAGAAAAAGAAATGTCGGGTACGGCCTTTCTGCCATACATTCCCAGAGTGACGGACAGAATCGGCCGTATATTGCGCAAACTTGGCGTAAAGACGATTTTCAAACCGACAAGGAAGATCAAAGAGTGTCTTAGATTGGCGAAGGAGAAAAGAGACCCACTTGCAATGTTGGGAATATACCGCATACCATGCACATGCGGAAAAGTTTATGTCGGAATGACTGGAAGATCCATTAACACCAGGATCAAAGAGCATAAGCGACATTGCAGGTTGGGGCAGGTGGAGAAATCGGCCGTGGCAGAGCACGCACTGAATGAGACCGACCACGTAATAAAATTCGCCGACACGGAAGTTCTGGCTGTAGAGAACCACTATCACACGCGCTTGTTCAGAGAAGCTGTAGAAATACAAAAACACGCGAACAGTTTGAACAAGAAAGAGGAAAGCCTTAAGGTAAACGGATCCTGGCTTCCCGTACTGCAGCGAACGACCGTCGCAGGTAGCAAGAGGAGAAGCGCACCGGAAATGACCGCGGAGAAGCCCTCGGACATATAGTCTGCGCCTGCGAGCTCGGCTCCAGTTCACCACCGGCAATGGAGGGTGAAGCTTTGACAATGCCAGCCACTCGTGCTGGAGAAACGTCAGAAAAATCATTAGATGAACGTCGGCCGAAGAACCCGAGACAGAAGCCAATAGGCAGTTTGTTACTCGTAATTCATTGCAGTGACTGATTTGTATTCAATGTTAGGGCGTGTAGGATAATCATTTCGTTTTACTGTGTTCAAGATGACGTAAGCCATTGCACGGTAACTTCACACACCTGTATTTTTTTGAGTTCTGGACACTTTTCGAGGAAACACACTCATACATTAACATAATCCAACAAATACATACGAAGCATTCTCTGTTTTATTTCAGGAGGACTGTCCATAATCCGTAACAAGTTTCGTGACCGAATAACCGCGAATGTTCTAGCAAATTCCGGCGCGAACCAAGTTTGCCTTTCGGCTCGGAGAGAAATACGGCTGGAGCAGCGCTGAGCGCGGTGTGCTGCGGAGCGGCTCTGTTATATTCCGACCAAAGCGGCGGAAGCTGCCGGCAGATTTGCTCACGATCGGATTAATTTGCGAGGAGCCGGTGTTGGCTTTTGGAATTAAGTGTATTGCAGCCGCGGCTCGTTAGGCGCGACGGACCGGCGCTTCGCGATATGCCCGGGGACCGCGCGAGTCAATACAGGAGTCGGGGACCGCGAGGCATCTGGACTCTGGCAGGCAAGTCCCTGTAGCCGCGGGGGGCGGCAGATCATCTCCACTGTCCTCACGAAACGTCTATAGCCTTTTTCATTTGGTGGAAGGTCCGAAATGTGGAAATCTGTGTGACAACTAGATTGGTAAGATTCTACGAAAAAGACACAAAGGAATTAAAAACATTAGCTGCCAGTGGGTATTGTTTCAAATAAATCGAAAAAATTGAAAATTTGCTCCAGACCGGTATTCGGACTCGGGTCTCCTGCTTGCCGATCACTGCGCCATCGGGACACAGTGGTAATTGCAACTGCGCTGTACCGATGGGAAAACCGACAGATGAAAACAAATGCCGGTATTTTAGCTCTAAGTAACTGATATTTATCGGTATTTGAAGATGTAGGTTATAAAGTTTTTTATAATTTTTGCTAGTAACTGCGAAAGAACCGTTTTATCAGTTTGCCATAACAGTGAGGCGAATTTTTTTAAAAAAATAAACTTGTTTTTAAAACGCGTAATGTTTATTCTTAAAGTTTCAATTGCTTTGAAATATTGGGTTATCACAGGAAATGTGATTTGTTGCTCAAATACCAATGACAATTGGTATTTGAGCAACAACGCTGGTGGAAACGAACAGGAAGCACATTAGAATCGGTAAAGGATTGCTCAGAGAATAAAGTAACTGTTGCAGCAGGGCGTAGCTTATTAGGCGATTCTTTTAGCCCTTGTAAATGGAAAAACTAACAGGAAATAAACAATTCTGCAAGCTCAGTTTCCACTCTTCATCACTGACTGTTTGTAATGACCAAATGGTAGTATGATCTTCGATTATGAGTATAATATGAACTTCTGAGGAGAATTTGAAATAAGAGTCGAATACTGGCGATTTTCTGTGATGTTTAATACCTCATTACTTTTCGAGAAAGCAGCGAACGATGGACGGACTAAGTTTCCTTTTATTTATCTTTTTTATTTGTTAGTTTCATTCTGCTTATCCTGAAATGTATAATGCAATTATGTGAGGGAGTCTTAAAATATTTCAGTCTTTATTAGGTGTCCACGTTTATTACTTAAAATAACTGCAATAAAAAACCGGAAGTCGCTTATTTCAGAAACCAGTTGTTTTGGGCGGTTGTAACCGTTAGATTAAACCGGAGATGGAAGAAACAGCTACAGCAGAAAACGGGTTGTTTCAGTGAAAACGGGCGGTTGTAACCGTTGGATTAAACCGGAGATGGAAGAAACAGCTACAGCAGAAAACGGGTTGTTCCAGTGAAAACCGATGTCCCTACTGAACGGACTACCCTAGCACGCTTCCCATCAGATCCAAACTTTCAGGTTATCCACACACTACTGATGTAGTGCCCATTGCCCATTATCCACATCACTCGCGGCATTTCACTGTTTCCCGTAAGTGCACCTGCACTGAAGGGCTCATTAGCCGTCCTCGCCTAAATTGTTTATAAGGCGCCGGTTCTTTCGGACATACCCAAAAAGAAAACAGACACTACTTTGATCCTGGAGCCACTATAAATGAAGAAATTGTTTATACGGCGCCTGTTCTTTCGGACATGCCCAAAAAAAACAGACACTATTTTGATCCTGGAGCCACTGTGAATGAAGAAATTGTTTATATGGCGTCTGTTCTTTCGGACATGTCCCCCCCCCCCCCCCCCCCCGAAATAAAAAACAGACACTATTTCGATCCTGCAGCCACTATTAATGAAGAAATTGTTTATATGGCGCCTGTTCTTTCGGATATGCTCAAAAAAAAAGCAGACAATCTTTCGATCCTGCAGCCACTATGAATGAAGACACAAGGGAATTAAAGACACGAGCTACCAGTGGGGATTAATTTAAATGAATGAGGAAAGTTAAAAATGTCTGCTGGACCAGGACTCGAACCCAAGTCTCCTGTTTACTAAGCAGATGTGGTGACCACTACGCTATCGAGCTACAATGATCGTCACAACTGCACAGACTACCCTAGCACACATCCCATCACCAAATCATCACTCCAGCGTAGATTCACACCAAAATTAATACTTACGGCAATTTATGAAATGCCAGTAGCACTACATCAGTGTTGTGTGGATAATTCCTCTGTGTCTTGATCCACAGTGGTTGTAGGATTTTACTAAAAGTTCACCCCAGGCCATGGACTGAAAAAGCGCTTCCATATTCAACGTAATTAGTATCGAGACAAGACCGTAATATTTTTAGAATATTACCTAATCAGTATAACCGAACCCTCCAGTATCACATGTCTTCAACTTTACCATTTATCGATAGTGTAAATCACATATAAGACAACAATAACAATAATAATATAAGTAATTTATAAATTTTATTGTATACATAAAAAATTATAAGTGTTTTTAACATTTATTATCCACCTCGACGAACAACAAAAATTGTTTCAATAATAATCGAAGGAGATTTAAGGGATATCATTCAACTCTATGCTCCAACATCATTGTACTCTCGTGGGGAGATAGACGCCACAGTAAGCGGTAAATATACAGATATAACACAACAAGGTGATATTTGGGGATTTAAACGTAAAAAAGGTCTATAAATGTGTGTATACAATTCCATATAAGCTTTTGAAGGTACAATAAAAGGAAAGGAAGAAATTGAATTTCTCCGTTTGTTTTTCGTCTGTAACATTATATTTAATTACTCTAGATACTATATTTACAAAACAAATTGCCTTTGTAAAGTGGATAAAGTCTTCTGATTCACACATTCTGATTTGGATTATCGGTAATTTTCCAAATTACTCTAATTTTGAGATGGTTCCTGTTGATGGCTGGCTCTGAGCACTATGGGACTTAACATCTGTGGTCATCAGTCCCCTAGAACTTAGAACTATTTAAACCTAACTAACCTAAGGACATCTCACACATCCATGCCCCAGACAGGATTCGAACCTGCGACCGTAGCAGTCGCGCGGTTCCGGACTCAGCGCCTGAACCGCTAGACCACCGCGGCCGGCTCCTGTTGATAGTTCTGCCTTTAGCTATCGATAATGTGGTACAGAAATTAATAACCGTTAGTCGTATTAATTGAATTGTTTTGTAGCAATAAATTTTTGTGATTAACTGGTTTTGTATTTATAAATCTTCATTATTATTAGTTTCATTTTAATCCTTTAAACTTCAATATTTTGATGTTTTTATGGAATATTTCACTTTTTTTATTTTGATGGAAAAATCGTTAACTACAGAAATACATTACCACTCCATTTCAGATCTAGTCTCAGAATGTTCACAATTCTGCTGAAAGTAACATGTCGCCAAACACGGATGCGACCATCATGATGCTGTAAACAGAATCTGGATTCATCCGAAAGAATGACGTTTTGCCATTCGTGCACCCAGGTTCGTCGTTGAGTACACCATCGCAGGCGATACTGTCTGTGATGTAGTGTTAAGGATAACTGAAGTCATGGTCTCCGAGCTGATAGTCCATGCTGCTGCAAACGTCGTCGAACTGTTCGTGCACTTGGTTGTTGTCTTGCAAACGTCCCCATCAGTTGACTCAGGGATCGAGGCGTGACTGCACAATCCGTTACAGCCATGCGGATAAGATGCCTGTCGTCTCGACTGCTAGTGATACGAGGCCGTTGGGATCCAGCACGGCTTTCCGTATTACCCTCCTGAACCCACCGATACCATGTTCTGCTAACAGTCATCGGATCTCGACCAACGCGAGCAGAAATGCCCCAAGACGATAAACCGCAATCGCGAAAGGCTTCTATCCGACCTTTATCAAAGTCGGAAACGTGATAGTGCGCATTTCTCCTCCTTACACGAGGCATCACAACTACGTTTCACCAGGCAATGCCGGTTAACTGCTGTTTGTGTATGAGAAATCGGTTGGAAACTTTCCTCATGTTGTAGGTGCCGCCTCCGGCGCCAACCTTGTGGAATGCTCTGAAAAGCTAAACATTTGCATATCACAGCATCGTCTTCCTGTGAGTTAAATTTCGCGTCTGTAGCACGTTATCTTCGTGGTGTAACTATGGAAAGGAAAGGGTAACAGAAGAGAAGGTGATAGTAATGGTAGTAATCATAGTAGCAGAATTATTTTAAGAATGTGGAATATAATCAAAGACGTACTTTACAAAAAAGGAAACAGTGGCCGCTAGACCAAGCAGAGTTCAGTATTATAGCAATGATTCTTCTGAATTATTGGAGTAAATTACTGACACAAGGGCGACATTTTTCTAGTTTTGAAACTTTATAATAGTAATGTACAAATAGAACTTCCAATCTAGTTTTGTTATTGACTCACAATCAGAGTTTATTCATTACTTCTTGCAGTATCAACAAAGATTTCGTTTTATAGTGCTATACCTCTTTAGGATGAACTTGGTCAGCACATATTTTATAGATAAATAAAGTAAACTTGTCATAAACCTGGAAAATGTTTTACCACAACAGCTCTGTACTATGTTTGGTCCAATTTGTATGACATTGCGTTGCTTCTTTAATCATAGGAGGGTACTCCAGCTTAATGTGGACTCCAAACACAATGGTGAAACTTGGCATATTTAACTTTTAAAAATCATTAAGAGAAATGAAGAAAGCGATATGGCTCAAGAAGAACCATGGAGCAACCAAGGCTACAATCCCAAAACTCTACAGTTTTCATGTGGCACTTACCCACTGAAATATCGATCACACACTTGTATGAAAGATTTAACGAGTTTAAAATAGCTGTTAGAAATGCACGATGACTGACGCATGATTATAAGACATGAAATCTCAATTTGCTCCATTTACCAGTGCCAGAAGTGGTTAAACTGAAGCAGCTGCAACTGCCTCAAGGGTAATGACTGGTTTTTGGTGCATATTTAGCGAAGACAGAAATGTCTTTGTCGGATGGAAAAAATATATCTGTAACAACTGAAAATTTCAAGGAAGAAATGCACCCCTTCCGAAATAGAGACGAAAACATGTATAAAATTTCGGCACCAAAATTCTTTTAGGGTGTCTCATCCTCTCTTTTTGGAAAATAAAAGTCGTTATAGCACAACAACACCTATCAAGAGAATATTTAACTGCATAATGATACAAAGCATTTGGATGCCAAAAATTTTCGGATGCATGAGAACACACGTTGCAGCGTTGCTGCTCTCACAGGAACAGAATAACTGTTATATTTTCACAGTTGTTGCTGTATGCTTGTCCAGGATTAGTACGCTTATTTGCTTCAGTTCAATTAACTTCTTTTAATGACTGTGTTATGTTAACATTGTCTATTTGGTTTCAGTTAGCTGTTTGTGGTGTCACCGCCAGACACCACACTTGCTAGGTGGTAGCCTTTAAATCGGCCGCGGTCCGTTAGTATACGTCGGACCCGCGTGTCGCCACTATCAGTGATTGCAGACCGAGCGCCGCCATACGGCAGGTCTAGAGGGTCTTCCTAGCACTCGCCCCCAGTTGTACAGCCGACTTTGCTAGCGATGGTTCACTGACAAAATACCCTCTCATTTGCCGAGACGATAGTTAGCATAGCCTTGAGCTACGTCACTTGCTACGACCTAGCAAGGCGCCATTACCGGTTACTATTGATGCTGTAAAACATGTACCGTCAAGAGCGATATTCACCAATTATGGATTAAAGTTAAGTATTCCAGCAACTACGTACGTTTTTTGTTAGTCTCATTTCCTTGTCCTGTTCCAGACCTCACGCCAGCCTGCGTGAGCTAAAACGCGTGCCTTTCGGCTTCCTCTCATAGTGGGTTGGCTCTCATGCCAATCCACAACACTGTTTATGTTGCTTTACCGCCATATGATTATCCAGCCATTGAGTCAGGGTCGTAGAACATGTTTGCTACGAGCATGAGTACATAATTTCTGTCCTAGATCAGCTAGTAGTTCTGTTTAGTATAGCCTCTAGGGTTTAACTGCTGCTGCGAAATTACATTTAATTTACGAAGCCTCAAAATGGAAACAGTAACGATTAGAAGTTGCAGCAGTTGTATTTGTGAACGCTTATCCGCTACTATGACATTAACTATCGTCTGCTACCTCAACCGAAGTGCTCTGTATCTGAACACAAGCGTGTGGTATAGACCTCTGTGGCAACATTGGTTCCCGCGTTTTTCGACGAAGTTAATGGGCAAGCAGAACTTGGCGGGCACACAGCCTTGCTTCTGCGACACAGCTTGGGGTGAAACTGACTGCTGCCGTTGTGCCAGCTACCGTCTGCGTGTTGAATGTAGCAAACAGTATGAACACTTTTGTGTGCGTCAACTCTCCAATATTTTTTAATATGGAGCAGAATAATAGAATCGCGAATTACTCGTTTTGGTTTCAGATTCATACTTAGAAAATCATTGCTATGGTAGCTGCTTCACGTCTACCAAGTGGACCGAAGCTTTGGGTTCGATATTTCTATTTCGTCCTGTAGCTCATTTTAAACTAGAGTTTCTCATGATAATTATTACGTGGAGTGAGACGTTCACTCTAAGCAATCAGTGATGTGTTCAGAGCCCACTTGCTCTGCCTATAACTTATCGAACGACTGGTTACCTCTCGCTACTCTTGTGTTCAGGAAGTTATCTCATCGTCCTTCCTTGTGAGAATGTACTCATATTTAATGTAGAAACCATTCGACGAATATCGACACTAAGGCATAAAGACGAGTCAACACAAAGAGTTACCCAAATGGGGCGGAAATCGTAGGTGTAAGGTACATTTAGAGAAAAACAAATGATTAGAATTTCAGAAAAATGGGATGATTTATTCTGGAGCAGTAGCTCCACAACCTTCCCAGGTCCTTAAAGCGATGGTTCACCTCTGGTCATTTTGCAAGTGTTTTTCGGCTCGGCTTTGATTGGTAGAGTTGATGGGCACCCTCCTGAGGATTACCATGACATATGCCATCCGACTGCCGCGGAGGATAGTCGAAATCCTGAGATGGCTGGAGGACCCTGCTCACAGTGATCCAAATGTTCTCAGTAGGGGAGAGATCGGCGACGTTGCTGGCCTAGGTAGGGTTTGGCAAGCACGAAGACAAGTAGAGGAAGCCCTCGCCGTATGCGGGCGGCCATTGTATTGCTATGAAACGAAATTGCACAACAGACCTTTAGTCCTGGTGTAATAAAATGGCTGCCACTTTCCACGATTCAATACATCATCTTCATCACAGAAACTGGTAGCCTTGTAATTAATAACGTCGACAGGAGGGCTGTAGGTGTTCCATTTTATTACATAAGTGAACGGCCGAAGTCTCTCAAAACTTCAGTCTGAAGGTTGGACGTACAAAAAATTAGTCCTGGTTGTCGGGCCATATGATGGACGATAGTAGGGTTGGTATTCCACCGCTGTCCATTGGTCATTTGGGCTCACTTAGAAAAAGGACACATCACTGAAGACAATTTTACTTCAGTTAATTACATTCCAGGACCAAGACGTGTCTGTTGGCCCTAGAGAGCGGCGGGGTATCAACCCGTCGACCATCATACTGTCTGACAGCTAAGAGTGCTGGTATGGGATGCCGTTTAATTTCATAACAGGATCACTCTATCATCCACGATATCCTTACAGCACAGTGACACGTGACAAGACTCTACGCTCCGTTTTGTTGCCCTCGTAGGAAGCCACCCTGTGTTTACATTTCAGCAAGATAACTCCCACCAGGACACGGCGATAATTTCTTTTGCTTGTCTTCCTGCTTGCCAAACCATACCTTGACCACGAAAGTCTCTGGATGTCTGCTAAGTTGAGAACGTTTGGAGCAATACGGGCAGGGATCTCCAGTGAACTCGAGATTTTGACTATCTAACTCGCCAATTTTACAGAATTTGGCACGATATCCTTCAGGAGTACATGTTTACGGGTCCTCGGTCGACCGCACGAAATGCAGAAATGAGGAGTATTTCAACGCGTGTGTCTACGCTGCTGGTGTGTAGGACCATTAAGAGCAGTTGTTTCTGCCCCAAAAAATTCTGTTCTTGAAATTTTGTGAGTAAGTTTACATACGATTTTCCTCATCTTTCTTCTGCAAACTACCATCTAAGATACTTAAGCGTGTCCGATGCACTCTCGTGCTCGTCAAACAGGCCTTTGAGTATCCAGATAGGCATTCATTTACGCACTCGTGAACTCCGCCAGGCCGGCTTGAAATTCAGTACGTACATTCAACGATATCCTAGTTTAAAACAGACAAGACGTACAGATGACTAGGTCATAGGAGCACAGGCTGGGATAAAGGGCCGGCCGCGGTGGCCGTGCGGTTCTAGGCACTCCAGTCCGGAGCCGCGCTGCTGCTACGGTCGCAGGTTCGAATCGTGCCTCGGGCATGGGTGTGTATGATGTCCTTAGGTTAGTTAGGTTTAATTAGTTCTAAGTTCTAGGCGACTGATGACCTCAGAAGTTAAGTCGCATAGTGCCCAGAGCCATTTGAATCTAGAATGTGAGATCATTTTCCTGCCAGTGTGCATCTCACTTTGTGCTTCCTAGTTCAGGTTGTGTAAGTCTTCAATTATAAGTTACAATTACACATGAATGAACTTGGGCGACGATATAACGGGCACGAACAGATGACTTTTCTCTTTGACAGGGCAACAGCGATAACGCGTTTATGTGATGGATAATTGAGGATCTTAAGTACGGCTGCAGCAGTAACTGTGCAAATGTAATATATCGAATACAAACAGCTACCAGTTGCAGAACGTGCCGGCCTGAGTGGCCGAGCGGTTCTAGGCGCTATAGTCTGGAACCGCGCTACCGCTACGGTCGCAGGTTCGAATCCTGCCTCGGGAATTTATGTGTGTGATGTCCTTAGGTTAGTTAGTGTTAATTAGTTCTAAGTTCTAGGAGACTGATGGCCTCAGAAGTTAAGTCCCATAGTGCTGAGAGCCATTTGAACAATTTTTTTTTTTTTTTAAGTTGCGGAACGTAGTAGTCAAAAGCTCTTGAGCTAGGTTCCAACCCATACAAATTGGCCTTCTTAAGAAGTCTTACTACCTGTTTCCAAAATTTTAAAAGATTTAGCCATATATTTGGTAGCAGCCTTGGATAGCTGGGAAGGTAGGAAATTTTGAATTTTCAGCGTTGCACAGTTGCTGCTGCAGACATTCTTAAGATTCTAAAGTCTTTAGCTATCCAGGTATCCAAGGCTGCTACCAAATACCTGAACGTAGCTTTTAAAATTCTAAAGGCAGGCAATAAGACTTCTGAAGAAGGCCCATTTATATGGGTTGGAATCTATGACAAGAGCTTTTGACAACTCCCTTTCCTAATTGGTGGCCGTTTTCATTCCGTTTATTGTGTTTCAGTTTTATGTTTCCCTCACGCTGATTGACAGCATGTTTGCGTGTTTTCGACTGCGCAGCTGGGTTGAGTTATTTAGCGTTATACGTCATCTTCCGCAGCACCTGAAAAACGCTTGCTGTTATGTCGTAGAGATACTGTACTTTAAACATGAAACCCTGCCGCACACACGTCAGACTAGACTTCTTGTTATTAAAGTCTTTTGTGAGTTCAAGATATATTAGGATATTCTATATCTGTGGCTCATCCATGTCAGGATGCTACTACAACAGGCGATATCCTAAGTATACGGTGAAGAGCAACGGAAGTTGACTGGATTGTTTTGCTGAGATATTGTCAAAAGTTTACAATACATACTAGGAAATGCCCCTGCAACCTCATAAGTAAACTATTTAAAAATTCCAGGAAAGGGTTACCAGAATGGAATCTACCAACACTTCTTAGCTCACTAAATACCAGTTTCGCAGTACCGTGAAAAGAATAATTAATATATTATTCGAGAACACCATCAGGGTAAACAGATTTCTCTCGCCTTCAGAAGTGGACGAGCCCTTCATTTTGGTAACACTAGGAAAGAGAATTGCGGCACTGTTGACTGGGAGGGCTCCAGAAAGTGACCAGCAATCCAGTGATGTTGGATGACACAGTTGTATGGAGAGAAGTCATTACGCTAGAAAACTGCTGCGTAATGTAGGGTCGACCCTTGATGCAGGGAATGGCAATTGAACCCCATCACAAAGAGATGCTACGTAGTCGTATTCATAGGAACTAAGACTTTCGATCGCAAAATTATTAATTTATTTGAATTACCGGTTTAGATAATTAAGATTGACTACTTTTTTAATTTTTTTAAAATTTTGTTTCACCGTCCCCGCTCCATCTGGCAGTACATTCAGCCCACTCTTGAGCCAAGGGACAGGTAACACTACGACGGGAAAATGCTAATTTAATAGGTGAAATAAGCGAATTTAAAGCTTTTCAAATGTTAAATAAATGCAAGGTGTTGGTTGTAAAACTCTTGTCTTTCTTTGTTTTTGATTGAAACAGAAGTAATAAATAGGCAAAATGTTATGAACAAGAACACACTTAAAACGCTTAAAACATGATGTAAAAACATCTTAAAAAGAAGCACTTCACTGTCATGAAAACTGGAAGGACCTGTCCTGGGGAAGGTCGTCTGCTGTTTAAGGGAAAAGAAGTTGGCCGCTGAGGGTAGGAAGGTGGGATATAAGAATGGAGGACAAAGGATGGTATCGATGGAATCGAAGTTAGGAAGGGAGGAGTAGCTGGGGATGTCTGAAGACCACAATTTGAAGGGGACGAAGGGAGGAGGTAAAAGAGGAAGGTAGGAGAAAATGGGTAGCGAAATTTGGAAACAAGAGCCGTAATGAGGCGCATTGGATGGGGTGGATTTATAAGTTGGTAGGATGGGTAAAAGTCGGGGTGCAGTTCATGATTTAGGAGTGGCAGAGCGTTGAAATTTCGTCGGAAGAGGACTTTGAGGCCGTGAAGGCGTGCGTTTGGTAGGATGTGTCAGTAGAGGCGCTCAGGGTATTAGGATTGGAAATTACAGGGTAAAAATATGATTATTAGATTCGAATTGGGATTCTGTAGGTTCTCGATGCCGTTAAGTGTGAGTAGGGAGATGCGGGAATTTGTTGATACGGTAAAGGAACCATGTGGGGCAAAGTAAATGGATGTGGAAAACAAGACAGTGAGCATGACGTTTAAGGATCTGAAAGAAATAACAGAACATAGATGGGGTGGATAACCATATAACATTTGCCTACGACAGTATGGATCGGATCAAGGTTTTTTTAAGTGTCGATGGCAGTGGAGGAGTGTAGTCCCCAAGTTTGCCAGTAGTAGTTTACGTGACGTTTCCATGTTAGTTGATGGCTAATCCAATATATTTTAGTACATTAGTTATCTGGATAGGACGGTCATAAATGGTCCTATAGAAATCAAAATATACATCTTTTAGTGTACAGTCGTAATTTATTTGTATCCTACGGCTAGCTGTTTCGGTACGCAATATCATTCTCGGGCCATCCCTGGCACGCGGTTGAACTGGTCGTTGTCCCACCGACGGCACGTTCGAATTATGTAAGGTAGATGTCATGGAGTCGGAAGGTGCCGGTGGTTTATCCCATTACCATTGCTTGGGTTTTGGAGGGATTAATATTGAGTAATCAGTACTACATCAGGAGGTAAACTGCTTCAGGCGGAGTAGCATTGTTGAGACTTCGGTTGTGTAGTGCAAAGGGCAATGAGAAGGTTGCCTTCGGCGTACTGAAGGGAGTAGGCAACCACAGGCGGTTTCGGTATATCGACAGTGTAGAGGAGAAGAAAAGAGAGGTGAGGGAACGGAGCTCTGGAGCACACCTGCAGTGGGATGGCATGTATGGGAAATTTTACTGTTCATAGTGACACAGGATGGACGATTCGATACGAAGGAGGCAATAAGGCGGACATAGTTGGAAATGTGTAGAGCAGATAATTTTTTCCAGCCTACCACAAGGCGTGCATTAGAAACGACTGCCACCCTGTCCCCTCCTTTACCACATTGAGATAGTGTCATAACAAAACACATTTTACTGTTCTGACAGTAGATTCAACCTATACCCAGTTTTACGATTCAGTTGATACATCACAAAGATCGGCCCCTATCAATATTCAGAAATCCGACAGAATTAATCGTCGATTAAACAATGTCACGCTCACTTTCCCCGGTAGTTAGATATCACCGCAGGCTTGCACAATCAGAGGACTGCTGTCTTTTAAGGGCGGAGTAATTTTCCAAGCCTCGATGTAAATACTCTTAATAATTCGCAGTATGGCGAACAGCCACAAAGGCTGTTCGAACCGTTATTTTTAATTCCAGACCCCGGCTTCCTTTCCCCTTTCGATGAGTTGCCGCCATTCCAGGAATCTAACTTTGGAATCGTGAGAGGAAGCCTTCCAGGTCACTGAGGGAGCTGGGACGGTGGTTAGCACTCTGGACTCGCAGTAGAGAGGACGACGGCTCAAATCCGCTGGATTTCCTTAAATCGCTTCAGGCAAATGCTGGGATGGTTCCTTCAAAAGCGCACGGCCGATTTCCTTCCCCATCCATCCTTAATCCAAGCTTGAGTCGGTTTCTAATGACCTCGTTGTAGATGGGACGTTAAACACTAATCTCCTCTTCCTTGCAGGCCAGAACAAAAGAGGCTCTGCTTAGGTTGGCTACGGGCTCCTCATTCTGCCGGTTGACGCGTACCGGGTTGCGATTCTGTAACAAAACTAGCGGGAGAGGCATTCTCGTCCTTAGTTGCTCGCAGCTGTTAGTTGCAGCACGTCAGTGGAGTTCAGTAGTACAGAAGATGCTGCCATTTGTGTGTCTTCGTGCATGTCTACTGTTCCTGGCAGTTTCCATGGACATTACAACGCCAGTTCCAGCTGTTCAACTGCAAATATGTCGGTCGTGAACCACAACAAATGTAACGTCTTGAATTTCGATAGGCTTGCACAATAAGAGGACTGCCGTCTTTTAAGGGCAGAGTAATTTTCCGAGCCTCGATGTAAAAGCTAAACAAGTTTACTGTGTAGTACTATGTATTGGTCCTACCTGGGCTTCAGTTTATTCTTTCTAGTGGGTAACACTCCTAACAGTTCAACTGGACGAGGTAATAGAACGCTCGGTTATATTCCAAATTTTTCCCTTTATCTTCTCCTGCAGCATGAGGTTTCTGGTGTTCCTGCGTATGTAGTATTCATATCCATTTATGTATTTGTGCAAATATATGAAAGATTTTGACAGATATGTCCGACATCCACTGTTGAGTATAGAATTCCCCTGTTGCCTCCTACAATCCTTAAATTTGTAATCAGAAACCCATGCTAGAAGACATGAGATCCGATGCTAACCACGGTCTAAACAACAGAAGATTAGTGAATCGGCAGATACGTACCCATTTGAATTTCTACAACCCATATCACCACGTTTGTTCTTTTAAAACAGAACCATGTCTCCAAGCGCATAAGATTGAATTTTGAAAAAGATACCGTACTGCCATACAGGATTATAGGTTTTCTCTAGGTCAAGGGAGACCAAAATAGCGCATTTACGGTCGTTAAGCTGGAAGGATAGATGTGTGCGGTACAGGAGCTCATCGTCAGAGGAGAGGTTAGAACACCTAAAATAAGGATGCGCCTATTTATGAGAGCGTTTTGGTAAGTTACTGTGGTATAAGTGGTAACATTATTCAGTTGACTTGAGAGACATCTAACAAACAACGTAATTGTCTCCCTAGACTTAATTAAAGGAGCAAATGGAATGACAGGTTATAAAACCACGATAATACTGAGATGAACATATGTCCCGTTGTGTATGACAGCCGTTGGGACACTTGGCCTACAGTTTGCATACAAAAAGCTGACGGCGTTTGGCCCCTAGGCCTCCTACAGAGCTAGATACAGAATTTATACGATTCTAAATAATCCAGAATAGTATAAGGGAAACATGCAATTAATATAAAGATGGAGCATAAAATGGGGTCCACAGTAAGACATTAGTTACAATTACAAATATCAGCTGTCAAGTAGGTATATACGACGGACATGGTTCCTTATGAACTTACCTGAAAGCTGCTCACAAAAACAGGGCCAAGCAGACGAGAAAAATCTAAAAGAGAAAAGGACGCGCACACGCCCAAGCCGTGGGCAGCGTGGCGACGGCGCCAGGAATCAAATGGACAGGGTCAGGAAACCTAGATACACAAGACTTACAAAAATTTTTGATACATTGAATAACAGGCATTCAGACCGATTCCGATTTGTTAATTGTTCAATTTAGTGAGATTTTTTTTCTTTACCCGCAGATCTCCATTTCCCTCAGAAGGTCAATAGGCGGCAATTTGACGCAGTATGTCCGATACGCGTGTTGGTTACGTTATGCGTGTGTCCAGCAACGTGTAGGCCACATGCACTTTTCTTCTGCGGATATTTGTGTCCGCTGGATTTAATATTAAAATGTCGACCCATCTGGGCAATGTAAAATTGATCAGGTCATTGCACTGTACTTTATCTAAGCCAAAATTTGAAAATTTGTTATGTTTTTTCTCTATCTTGTGCCTCATCCAGTATGTCAGACTATTATTTAAAAACTACTTCTAACGGTTGTATTCTTAAACTGTTTCTGCAGCTGTAGAGACTTTTTCATACTATGTCATCCAGACATAAGTTTTCTTACTCTTTGCTGCCTCCTGTACTCCTGAACGTATATGTTCTTCTTTCTTTATGTTATTGTATTGTTACATGAGAAAGCCCCTTGTGAACTGTTTTCTATTGCTTTCTGTTCTAATATAATTTCTTACCCATTTCTTGGCTGTCTACTTTCAAGTGAACATGGCTTTATATCATAAAGAAGGCTCCTTTTTACCACAACGGGCAAAACGATTTGGCATGAATAATATAATCTGTCCTCATAGGTTCTCTTTAAATGCTTAAAGCATGTTTATTGGTAGTTTTAGTGATCGTCAGTTCCTGATACTTAACAGGAGTTACTTCTCTCTACTTCTTTGGTAAAGTTAATATTAGTGTGCTTTGAAAGAGTCGTTGCTCAAAGACACCGATGCGGTTTGCGTTACTTTCTTGTATTACCGAGAAGACGCATACGTAGCGTTTATAGCAAATGACCTAATCTTCACAGGTCTGAATTTATTAAAAAAAATTTCTAACTCATTAATAAAAATTTCAGCAATTATGCGACTAAGCAGTTGTCCATTACAACGCCTTGTTTTTGGAAATATATTTTATTACTGGGGTGAAAATATCGTAGTATAGCACGAACATTATCATGTGGCCATTTTTTGTGACGATGTCAATCACAGCTAAAATTTTCATTTGCTTCTTTTATTAAGTGTAGTGACACACGTGTGATATTCATGAGACGTTTCTCAGGTCATGTGAATCAACGCCTGTATTTATACTTATCCTAATGCTTCCGGCCATAAATATGTACATCCTTTCTTAAATAAAACTGATGATGCGGATCAAAATCGATAAATAAAGTAAATAAAGGAATTTGTGACCAAAGAATATTTTAGCTTCTACGAATTCTTAAACAATGGAACGCAGCAGTCTTCAAGGTTATCATATCACCACTCATCAAATTTAATGTATTGCACAAAAATGGGCAAAAATGATTACCGTTTGCCGAATAAGAGCTGGAAACAATGGCATTCGTTAAATATTAGGAAGTATACGTAAACTGATTGGGTTTTGTGAGAGCCTTAACTTTTGGATTGCCGACACCTGGTTCAGGATTCATAGACGAAGACTGAATGAGTGGAAAAATCTTGGTGTTACAGCCAGTTCTAAGAGAAATTACGTTTGAACCGATCAAATATTTAAAACCAACATCGAGACGTCTAAAGCTTTGCCTGGAGCAGATGTCAATACTGATCACAGCTTGTTTGTAGAAGATATACGAAATATGCTGTAACATATTAAAAGGAAACAACTTGTGAAGAGTTCGAATATGTTAAAACCAAAAGTGAAACTGTCGAGCCCTACACAAAAACTGTGGAAGAAAAGTTCGGAAAGATGATGCCCAGTATAGATATATCAGAACAATGGGTTACCATCAAAGGTGCAATGCTGAAACCTTCAGCGAAAGAAGTAGAGAAAAAATGGAAAAGACTAGGAATAAGAAGAAGTAGATGACACAGAATGTATCTGATAAAATGGAAGCGCGGAGGAAATGGAAAGGAGGAGGATGAGGGTATTAGTCATTAACGTCCAGTCAACAACGAGGTCATCAGAGACGGAGCACAAGCTCGGATTACTTAAGGGTGGGGAAGGAAATCAGCCTTCCCCTTTCACAGGAACCATCCCGGCATTTGCCTAAAACGATTTAGGGAAATCACGGAAAACCTAAATCAGGATGGACGTATACGGGTTTGAACCGTCGTCCTCCCGAATGCGAGTCCAGTGCGCTTACCACTGCGCCACCTCGCTCGGTAGGAAATGGAAAAGTGGCATTTCACAAGATGGAAAATGACGATATTGGAAACTGAACATCGAGGTGAGGTGAACTGCTGACAAACCAAGAGAAGAATGGATGAAGAAGCAAAGTGAGGAAACAAAAGTGTATAACAATGAAAGAACCGCGAAAAATTATCAAGCGTGGTATTCGAAAAGCAGGGAAAGGTGACAACGAATTCTGAAAAAAAGGTATACGGAATGTATACACAAAAGCCCTATAAGCCCTATATGATTCTATGACCATGAAATGTTACAGGATGAAGGAGAACGTTACAGAAATTTTTGAGGATAACAGGAAAATTGAACGAGGAGAAAGGGATCTAGGGTCTTGAAGAGAGAAAACGATGCGTTGTGATTAAATACTATCTGAGGCACTGAACGACTTAGAATTAAATATCTGTTCATTAGTATGCAGTCCTAAAGCATCGAATGCATACCGACCAGTGCAAGATATTGTATAGAATAGAAGGATGGAGGGTTAATAAACAACTGTATATGAGGCAGAAATCGGTGTTTCGAGAAGAAGAAGATGAAACTGAAGAGACAGGTACTGGAAGATGTGTGAGGCAGAGTTGCTGTATGTCACCTGCACTTTTTAATATATATGCCGAAAAGGCCACAGAAAAAGGACTCCTAGTGGGAGGAGAAAGAAGACATACCATCAAGTACGCTGATGCTTACCCGTGGTCTAGGGGTAGCGTCTTTGATTCATAATCAAAACTTCTTTGGTCCCGGGTTCGATCGCCGCCACTGCCTAAATTTTGATAAATAATCAGCATTGGCGGCCGAAGACTTCCGGCATATGAAGTCAGCCTCATTCTGCCAACGGCCTTGTCAAAGTGGGCGGAGGAGCGGATAGAGGTTCAGGGCACTCTCTTGTCCTAGGGATGGGAAATTGCCCCTAAAAGGCGGAAGAATCAGCAATGATCAACGACATGAGGATGCAGAAGGCAACGGAAACCACAGCATTAAAGACACGTAACGCGTATCCACAGGACATGTGGCCTGTAATTGATCCATTCGGATCTCCGGGAGGGGACTGCCAAGGGGGAAGTTACCATGAGAAAAAGATTGAATAACCAATGAAAGGATAACGTTCTACGAGTCGGGGCGTGGAATGTCAGAAGCTTGAACGTGGTAGGGAAACTAGAAAATCTGAAAAGGGAAATGCAAAGGCTCAATCTAGATATAGTAGGGGTCAGTGAAGTGAAGTGGAAGGAAGACAAGGATTTCTGGTCAGATGAGTATCGGGTAATATCATCCGCAGCCAAAAATGGTATAACAGGTGTAGGATTCGTTATGAATAGGAAGGTTGGTTGGTTGGTTTGGGGAAGGAGACCAGACAGCGTGGTCATCGGTCTCATCGGATTAGGGAAGGATTGGGAAGGAAGTCGGCCGTACCCTTTCAGAGGAACCATCCCGGCATTTGCCTGGAGTGACTTAGGGAAATCACAGAAAACCTAAATCAGGATGGCCGGACGCGGGATTGAGCCGTCGTTCTCCCGAATGCGAGTCCAGTGTCTAACCACTGCGCCACCCCGCTCGGTAATAGGAAGGTAGGGCAAAGGGTGTGTTACTGTGAACAGTTCAATGACCGGGTTATTCTAATCAGAATCGACAGCAGACCAACACCGACAACGATAGTTCAGGTATACACGCGGACGTCGCAAGCTGAAGATGAACAGGTAGAGAAAGTGTATGAGGATATTGGAAGAGTAATGCAAATACTGGATTGTAAGACGTACCCAGGAGCAGATATAGAATCAGATCACAATATAGTAGTTATGAAGAGTAGGCTGAAGTTCAAGACATTAGTCAGGAAGAATCAATATGCAAAGAAGTGGGATACGGAAGTACTAAAGAATGACGAGGTACATTTAAAATTCTCTAACGCTATAGATACACCAATATGGAATAGCGCAGTAGGCAGTACAGTTGAAGAGGAATGGACATCTCTAAAAAGGGCCATCACAGAAGTTGGGAAGGAAAACATAGGTACAAAGAAGAAACCATGGGTAACAGAAGAAATACTTCAGTTGATTGATGAAAGGAGGAAGTATAAACATATTCCGGGAAAATCAGGGATACAGAAATACAAGTCGCCGAGGAATGAAATAAATAGGAAGTGCAGGGAAGATAAGACGAAATGGCTGCAGGAAAAATGAGAAGACATCGAAAAAGATATGGTTGTAGGAAGGACAGACTTAGCATACAGGGAAGTCAAAACAACCTTTGGTGACATTAAAGGCAACGGTGGTAACATTAAGAGTGCAACGGGAATTCCACTGTTAAATTCAGAGGAGAGAGCAGATAGGTGGAAAGAATACATTGAAAGCCTCTATGAGGGTGAAGATTTGTCTGATGTGATAGAAGAAGAAACAGGAGTGGATTTAGAAGAGATAGGGGATCCATTATTAGAATCGGAATTTAAAAGAGATTTGGAGGACTTACGGTCAAATAAGGCAGAAGGGATAGATAACATTCCATCAGAATTTCTAAAATCATTGGGGGTAATGGCAACAGAACGACTATTCACGTTGGTGTGTAGAGTATATGAGTCTGGCGATATACCATCTGACTTTCGGAAAAGCATCATCCACACAATTCCGAAGACGGCAAGAGCTGAGAAGTGCGAGAATTACCGCACAATCAGCTTAACAGCTCATGCATCGAAGCTGCTTACAAGAATAATATACAGAAGAATGGAATAGAAAATTGAGAATGCGCTAGGTGACGATCAGTTTGGCTTTAGGAAAAGTAAAGGGACGAGAGAGGCAATTCTGACGTTACGGCTAATAATGAAAGCAAGGCTAATGAAAAATCAAGACACTTTCATAGGATTTGTCGACCTGGAAAAAGCGTTCGACAATATAAAATGGTGCAAGCTGTACGAGATTCTGAAAAAAGTAGGGGTAAGCTATAGGGAGAGACGGGTCATATACAACATGTACAACAACCAAGAGGGAATAATAAGAGTGGACGATCAAGAACGAAGTGCTCGTATTAAGAAGGGTGTAAGACAAGGCTGTAGCCTTTCGCCCCTACTCTTCAATCTGTACATCGAGGAAGCAATGATGGAAATAAAATACAAGGTGAAAGGATATCAGTGATACGATTCGCTGATGACATTGCTATCCTGAGTGAAAGTGAAGAAGAATTAAATGATCTGCTGAACGGAACGAATAGTCTAATGAGTACACAGTATGGTTTGAGAGTAAATCGGAGAAAGACGAAGGTAATGAGAAGTAGTAGAAATGAGAACAGCGAGAAACTTAACATCAGGGTTGATGGTCACGAAGTCAATGAACTTAAGGAATTCTGCTACCTAGGCAGTAAAATAACCAATGACGAACGGAGCAAAGAGGACATCAAAAGCAGACTCGCTATGGCAAAAAAGGCATTTCTGGCCAAGAGAAGTCTACTAATATCAAATACCGGCCTTAATTTGGGGAAGAAATTTCTGAGGATGTACGTCTGGAGTACAGCATTGTATGGTAGTGAAACATGGACTGTGGGAAATCCGGAACAGAAGAGAATCGAAGCATTTGAGATGTGGTGCTATAGACGAATGTTGAAAATTAGGTGGACTGATAAGGTAAGGAATGAGGAGGTTCTACGCAGAATCGGAGAGGAAAGGAATATATGGAAAACACTGATAAGGAGAAGGGACAGGATGGTAGGACATCTGCTAAGACATGAGGGAATGACTTTCATGGTACTAGAGGGAGCTGTAGAGGCCAAAAACTGTAGAGGAAGACAGAGATTGGAATACGTCAAGCAGATAACTGAGGACATAGGTCGCAAGTGCTACTCTGAGATGAAGAGGTTAGCACAGGAAAGGAATTCGTGGCGGGCCGCATCAAACCAGTCAGTAGACTCATGACCAAAAAAAAAAAAAAAACAAAAAAAAACCGCTGATAATATGTCTGTGCTAGCAAAACCGCAGGAAGAGCTCCAGGTAATGATGGAGTGTATTGATTGTTAGTATGGGTAAAGAGATTTGAATGGAACTCAACTCTGGCAAAATGAAAGTGATGTCGCAAAAAAGACTATACGATTAATGCATCGCTAGATGGAACGGTATTAGGAAGAATTATTCTACTATCTGGGGAGGTTGACAACCTCTAGCGAAAGGTGTACAAGGGAAGTGAGACTCAAAATGGTTCAAATGGCTCTAAGTACTATGAAACTTAACATCTGAGGACATCAGTCCCATAGACTTAGAACTACTTAAACCTGACTAACCTAAGGACAAAACACACATCCATGTCCGGGGCAGGTATCGAACCTGCGACCGTAGCAGCAGCGTGGTTTCGGACTGAAGCACCTAGAACCGCCACAGCGGCCGGCAAGTGAGACTCATCGCTATTACACTTAGCAAGAGGTTCATGAAATGTTTTGTGTGGAATGTGGCGTCTCGTGGGTCTGAAACATGATCAGCGAGACAGAAAGGACATAGATATTTAGAAAGTTTAGAAATCTGTTTATGGGGAAGAGTTGACAGAGTGAAATGGATCGACAGGATGAGAACATTGGAGAAAAGGAGAATAATTTACTGAGGATGATACTGGATAGGAAAATGTCTTGGTTGCGCAAATGTTACATAATACTTGCCTACTACGGAGAATCATGATACGATAAGCAGAAGGAAACAGAAAGAAAGGAAGAAAGTTTGGAATGCTAGCAGATGTGGAGAGAGGATACGTTACAAGCAAATGACGGAGAATGCTCAGGAAAGCGAGTTATGCAGGACGTCCGGTTGATATCCGTCTGAGGACAGATATACTGAAGATGCGGACAGACCGGGTTAAAGCGGAGAGACCTCATTAAAGAAACAGCATGAAAGGCAGATAACAGACTAAGATACATTGGAAGATTCGTTAGGATGTGCAATCCACCCGAAAAGGAAGTAACATCCAAAACTCTCCTTGACCAATACTTGAATAGTGCTTGTCAGATCTGTACCTGAAGGGATAAATACTGAAAATAGAGAAGACCCAAAGAAGCTTACAGATATTGGTCCCAGCGTCGCTTAGTAATCACAGAAGCGTCACATAGACGTTCATTCAATTATAGTGACGGAGGTTACAAGAGAGGGGTAGTACATCAGTTGTGCATCACATGGTTTGGTTCCATAAGCGTTCAATCTTGGTAGTGTCAATCGATACATCGCTCGCTCCTACGTGTATCTCCTGGAAAGGAAACGGAGGTATTATCAGAGAAATTTTAACTCACAAGAATTTTTACCATTAATCACGCTACCCAAGCTCCACTCGCGACTGGAGCAGGAAAGGGTGAGTGACATACACAAGTACACTCGCCGGCCGGAGTGGCCGAGAGGTTCTAGGCGCTAAAGTGTGGAACAGCGCGACCGCTACGGTCTCCGGTTCTAATCGTGTGTCGGGCATGGATGTGTGTGATGTCCTTAGGATAGTTAGGTTTAAGTAGTTCTAAGTTCTAGGAGACTGATGACCTCAGAAGTTAAGTCCCATAGTGCTCAGAGCCATTTGTGAAACAAGTACCCTCGGCCACACATAAATACTGGTGCAGATGCGGATGCAGAAATGTAAAAGAATATTTTCTTCCGTCACATTGGCTCATTGATTGGTGATCAGAAACAGTACCTGCTCTCCCATTACCGGCCAAATAATAGTGATAAAAATTCGCACTAGCTACCTTTTGAGTCGAAGGCTACCGCATAGGCGTGCGTTAGCAACCTCGATTACAAAGATCTGCACTACGCTCAGTTATTCTCACCGTTAGATTTGGTACAAAGCTTCAATCTGAAAATGAAGAAGTGTAGTACAAAATTATATTGCTCTTTGTGTAAACGACAAATTCTGGTCGCCAAAAATATAAAGATGAAATTACGTTGCCTGTGGTATATGAAAATTTGCTTTCGTATAGCAGTACAGTTAGAATTAAAAAAAGGACGCACGGCGTTCTGCACTACGACGACCAGGGAATGGAAGAGCTGAAAAAAGGAATAGGAAAAAAAAATTGCCACTTGCCGCGGAGCATGCAAATACCGTCGACCGATTCGCCGGGCGTTTTCCGTATCCTGTGCCGCCTGATTGGAACCGCAAGTTCAATATAGCTATTCGGCCCTTCGGCGAGCATGAAATAGGGCCATTGTAGAAGCTCCGCGACCTGTTACACGATTGTCGTGAGCGATTAAAGTGTCGGCGAATGAAATGTATTGCCAGTTCAGTCGAGTGTACGGCCTCGTTGTGACGCACAAGCAGCGCGCAGCGGGGCGTGAGCGTGAATTCAAACGGACAGGACAGAGGCAATGGGGCGGAGAGCCCGGCCTGCCCGCCCGTGCCAAACGGACTGCACGTTCCACTCGCTCTCTCGCCAGCAGCGGGCCTCTCTTGCGCTAAGCAGCTTCAGTTATCCCGCTACTAATCCGTGGCAGGAAATTTTCTGGCGTGGCTTTTTTCAGAGATAAAACGTAACTCGAAAGCTCCATGGTAAACAATCATCACTTCACATGAACGCCACTCATTTTAAGGAAAAAAAGGTGAATCTGTAAAACGTCGATACAACCTCTCACGTTTTTCGAGAAAAATTGATATTTCACTCTAAATTTATACACAATTGTATCTTCCCCTTCTGGAATGTATAGAGAGAAAAACATAAATTCTTCATTGAGTTATGCATCTACATTCCACAAGACTCCTCACGGTATGTGGCGGAGGATACGTCTCCCCTAGCCAGTACCATTCGCAAATTGCGTGGAGAGAATGAGTGTCGGTAAATTTTCATACGGGTTGTAATTTCTTTGATTTTCTCGTCGTGGCCTTTTTTCCGAGCCGGTCGGTGTAGCCGAGCCGTTCTAGGCGCTTCAGTCTCGAACCGCGCCACCGCTACGGTCCTTAGGTTAGTTAGGTTTAAGTAGTTCAAATGGCTCTGAGCACTATGGGACTTAACTGCTGTGGTCATCAGTCCCCTAGAACTTAAAACTACTTAAACCTAACTAACCTAAGGACATCACACACAGCCATGCCCCAGGCAGGATTCGAACCCGTGACCATAGCGGTCGCGCGGTTCGAGACTGTAGCGCCTAGAACCGCTCGGCCACTCTTGCCGGCGTTTAAGTAGTTCTAAGTACTAGGGGACTGATAACCTCAGATGATAAGTCCCATAGTGCTCAGTGAAATTTGAACCATTTTTTTCCGAGAAGTACAGTGGATGGAGAAAAACATGGAAACAACAAAAAACACAACACATTACCATGACATATGGTATAACAAAAATGTTGACATTCAAAACAGCTTCTAGTCGGCTCGGAATTGACAAAAACAGGTCCTGCATGGGTTCGAAGGGAATTTTATGGCATTTTTCCTTCAAAATAGTGTTAAGTTCAGGTAATGACGATGGAAGTGGATAGCGATGTCGCACCACGAAGCCTCAGGGCTATTGAGATATGATAACTGTGTCGGGAGAGTTGCGACAATTCGCGCTCGTTCTCACGATTCAGTCCAGCACGGTGCGAGCTGTGAGGACAGGGCTCTGTTGTCTTGGAACACAGTATCACAATTGGGGAACAGGCGTTGTATCTGACAATAAAGAATGGTCACACAGTCCTTGGCGGTAAGATGACCCCTGGGTCTCTTGGAACACCACGTATGGCTGCCAAGATCATCATCGAATCATGTCCATGTTTCACTGTTTCGACGTAAACTCCGCTGGAAGCTGCAAATCTTGAGCGAAAAGAGTCACCCGACCAAACGAATTTCTTCCATTGCTCCACACTCCACGTTTTATTGTTTAGATACAACGTTTTCCTATTACGGACGTTTGGAAAACCAGCTCGCCCTGAAATTCTGTGCTTATGGAGTCCACTTCGGGTTGTTTTGATGCCGACGTTGCTCTCGAGCGCGACCTTTTCTCCAGTAACTTTCGCAGCTGTCGTCCCCTACTTTCAGGTCACAGGTCTCTTCAATTACCGTCTGCAAGATCACTCAACACACACGTTCTTCCGCGTTGTGACTTAGCAAAATATGGTTCAAATGGCTCTGAGCACTATGGGACTTAACATCGGAGGTCATCAGTCCCATAGAACTTAGAACTACTTAAACCTAACTAACCTAAAGATATCACACACATCCACGCCCGAGGCAGGATTCGAATCTGCGACCGTAGCAGTCGTGCGGTTCCGAACTACAGCACCTAGAACCGCTCGGCCACCGCGGCCGGCATGTGACTTAGCGGTTGTGGTTTTGCCGGTTTCTCTGCATGCAGTTTAAGCCTTCGATACGTCGCCTGTGGAAACACATAAGACTTCGGCTAGCTCGGTTACAGAAGTACCCACCACACGAACAACTACAATTTGTACACGTTAGAACTCACTTAGCTCCGACATAATGCGCTTATAACTACACAGAACGCTGTTCTGACCGCAGCTAACGCTTGCAACGTGTTTAGGACATTGCTCATACATCGTTAGTAGTGAAATACAACAGCCCAAACACGCAGGCTTGGTCAGTATTTGCGTTCAAACACGCATTTCTTGCGGTTTTTCCACATTTTTGTCCAAACCCTGTGTTGCACATCTCTTCCTGGAGCTTACGCTATAGGTAAACAATAAACTCTGGGTGATACGCAATGCATTTGTCGTAGCCTCCGCCACTCAAGTGTTTAACGCTCTCGCACTTACTATACGAAACACGTCGCTCGCAGTTGGATTGTCTCTATCTTTTCTATCAATTCAGACTCGTCAATACAGACCTTGTTATTTGAGTTGTAATGCGTTGGAATGATACGGATGTCAATATTTGCTATTAATAGCCTTTCCTAAGGTAGTTGACCTTGTAGTAAGTATTGTCTATTATGAATCTTCGCAGGTACTCGAGAGCTACGTCGTTACGGTGTATATACACCAACGTTACGGTGTATATACACCGCATGTCATTGTGCAATGCACGGCAGATGGTACTTCGTACGAATATTAGCGATTTTCTGTCCAGGTCTAATGGCGAAACAGCATGAGGAATGTATAGCGGAAACTGCGAAATTTGATAATCGGAAAAGTACTCGAGAGCTACGTGTAATCCTCTCCCTTGTTTAACAATGGTTTGTTACATTGGCTGAAAGTGTTTCCGGCGTATTGTAAACACCTTTGACCATATGCTGTAAAGTTTTTGCCACTACGGAAAAGAATCAGGTAAATACGAAAAGAAGAAGAACTATATTTATACTCTTTGCACACTCACACAGCGTGTAAATCTCTCCTTCCCATCTTATGTTGACGTTACGTTATCCCTGTGACCAAAGTAACCGGTGAAATATGTGCGTCGAAAATTAAGTGCAGTTACATTGGGTATGATACTCTGTGTACTGGAGTAATACCAATGATTGAAACAAAGCTCTTCATATACGGGTGGTGCATGTGAGCCTACTGCGCAAGACTTATTAACAAGTGAGCGCTGTTATTTTGCCAATAAATTAATGAATCTTTTTAAATTATAAAGTGTGCTGCGCGTAACTTCAGCATATCTGTTGGTTAATTATCAGCTCAAAATTCTGAAAAAAAGAACATCGACCAATGGATGGGTGTATTGTTGTGTAGTTAGTGTTCGTTCTTTCTCTATCCACGGGGAAATTTAAGTATGTATAGCGTTTAGTTGGAACATACGTATTTATATTTTAATAAAACATGAAAGAAATAGAGCAATAATTGTGGTGGCATAACGTTGGTTATAATTCGAGGGGAGAATATAGGGGTAGTCTGCAGTCGGAGTGCTTGTTCCGAAGATTTACTCCATGTTTACGTGGCAAAGAAGTGAGTGCATTGTATTTTACGCCATAATTTTCGGGCATTCTCTTTCTACATTTGTTCAAAGTTTCGCTATAGAACATAATACGTTTCTCGTTATTAAAATCAACTTTTCAAAGGCCTACTACCGTTGATATAGGTACAATAATGTACGAGCAGTAACTACGAATCAAAATATGTGATGTTACGCGTGCTATCTGAATTCGAGAAAGTCATTTCTGCCCTAGAAGTTGTTTAAATATTATGGCTTTTCAAGTTACAGAGGACGCCCTGTGTGTGAAAAAGGACAATAGTCGTGTGTTTATCCCCTAACATAGACTTGTCTAGTCATACTCAGCTTCACTATAGTTTATAGTCCTTCCTAAAATGTCATTCGTCTTAAGTGTGTCACACACACTTCAGCAATACATACTGCAATTTCAATGTGGAATCTTTCTGCTTCATCACATTTCTTTTAAATTCACTGAGACGTCCTTCCGCTATCGGTAGACATCTTTGACTCCATACTAAATGGGTTATGTGTGTGATTTATCAATTTCGTTTTTATCTGCATTTGCTGACTGTTGACACATAGTCGGCACGGATTCAGAAAACATCGTTTTTGTGAAATACTACTAGCTCTCTGCTATGATGAAGTAGTGAGTACTATAGTCACCGTAACTCAAATTTATTGCATGTTTCTAGATTTCGAAAAGGCTTCTGACACCATTCCCCATGCAAGCGGCCTCTAATCAGGTTGTTTGCCTATGGCGTATTGTCTCAGCGGTCCGACTAGATTTGTGATTTCCTGTCAGAAAAGTGACAATTCGCAGTAACTGATGGAAAGTCTTTGAGCAGAACAGAAGTGATATCCGACGTTCCGCAAAGAAGTGTTATAAGCACCCTGCCTCACCTAATCTATGTAAACGATTTAGCAGACAAGTAGAGCAGACATCTTTGATTGTTTATAGGTGATGCTGCCATTTAGTAAAGTCATTGGAAGATGGAAAGCAGCTGCATAATGATTTAGACAAGACATTTTTACTGTGCGAGAAGTGGCAGTTAACCCCAAATAATGAAAAGTGCGACGTCATCCACATGCACTGAAAGGAATCCATTAATAAAATTTAAAGATTGTCAATTCAGCTAAATACGTATGATTTTCGATTACAAACAGCTTTAATTGGAATGATCATAAAAGTAATGATGTGGGGAAGGGAAACGAAGGAAAGCGTATTTTGGCAGAACACTTAGAAGATGCAACAGGTCTACAAAAGAGACAGCCTACACTACGCTGTCCCTCTTCTACTGGAGTACTGCTGTGCGCTATGGGAGCGTAACCACATACGACTGACAAAGAACATATCAAAACGTTCATACAAGAAGAGTTGGTTTTTACTGTCGCAAAACGCGAGTTGGAGTAGCAATCATTAAAACAAAGGCGTTTTTCGTTGCAGTGACGTATTTTCACATTTTGACACCCGCTGACAAAGGGAAAACCGATGGTTGTAATACAATCAGAGAAATCAGAGAGCACACGGAAACATTGGAGTGATTGTTTTTCCCAGGCACTTTTCGAGAGTGGAACAGTAGAAAAATAGCGCGATAGTGGTTCGACGAAGGCTCTGCTAGGCACTCAAGTGTGAATTTCTATGCATCCATGTAGATGTCGGTGTAGATCTAGAACCGTCTCATGTTACTACAACTCAATGGATGTGTAGTGAACCTTTCGATATTAACGCATTGTTTCGGTAGCATTTCATTGTATCCTTGGCTTAGTTTTTTAAATCTAAATAGCATTCAAAGCAACGTGATACATCTACTATCAGCGTATTATAGGAGGTGTAGTTACAAAGTCTGAATTAAAACAGCGAAAAAATAAAATTACGCAACTGATGTGTTGTTTGCTTGCCACTAAATGTCTGTACTGTTCATACTCACTGAAGTCCCCGCGGCACAATGCCTCCATGCCGCTTGAATGACCGAAATGAATTTGCGGTGCCCATTGTTAAAATGGAGTATTCGTTGTAGTACTGAAATAGACCTGCAAAATTGACAGTTACATGCTTCACCTCTGAATGTGCATATCCGTTAGATAGCATTCAATATTTGTTACTTACGTTTCAGTTGTATTAGTGAATAATGTTTAAATTACAGATACCTATGCGGAAATGTACACAAGTACTGCTGAAATTGTTTCGTCAGTAGCCTGGTGCTGGTACATCTTTTCTTGGCCCCATTTTCTGTTATAATTATAATCAGTATTATCAGCGTATAATAATAACGGATTAACAGGTTTCCATGCGTGTTTTTCTGCAGGGACACTATCACAACTAAACTTCTTATTGAACCTCAGTTCGAGTAAATTCTTAGGTGCGAACGATATTTCTCAAAAAGACTTGATCTGGATGACTATATCGTTAAAGAACTATGATTAAAATTGCGGATCGGTACACTAACGAAGTAGAGGCAACACAGTAGCCAAACACTTATCGTTTATCACAACTGTTGAATGATTCCAGTAAAATATAAAACATTGCAACCAGTGGTAGTAGCCAGTTTACGGTTCATGTTTTTCTCCTCAGCAAAGACTGTTAACACATTTGACCAAAGCGAAGGGTAAAATAAAAAAGCACGAAAATTAATTTTATCCGGGTCATCACGCGATCACCGGAAATGATCACGTGACTTCTAGTTTGGCAGGCCGCAGTGTAGACTACTAAGGTAAACGGCTCCGGTGGGAATAAACGGATTATATAAAGGACGTTGTATCATTAGTAAAAGTTACTTTTAAAGAAACTGTTGACTGTAAACTGGCTTACGCAACTCAAACTTTGTCTTAACTTCTATCTCTCCTGAAATGTGTGCAGTTAAAATGTTTTGCTTCCCATAAATATTAAATTCTACACATGAAATAGGAAAGTATAATTAACATGCTTTAGGAATCTCTACTCTTGGCAACTAGTAATGTCGTGATTCTCTTGTACTATTGTAGCTGTAATTTCTTCTTGTCTTTAATTCATTACATTACCAGAAATTCCATGGCTTTTTTTCTGCGTTTTGCATCTGGCCGCGCTCACTAGATTGCGGCAATTGTCGCAATCCTTACAAAACCACTATTTCACACACTCACCTACACTTTGTGTCACTGCAGCCAGTCTGGCATGGGACATTCCGTTTCCTTGTTGGCGGCCATTTACGGTTGCCAAACGTGCCGAACAACACACATGACAAGAACTGTACGTTTTCTGAACTGCTATATCTGCAATCAGTTTTCTGAACTGCTACATCTGCAATCAGTTGTGCCGATAACATTGACAAGTTACGACATACCATTTTATTCAGTCTCCATTTGAATATTACCAGCATCCGAGACGCAAAGAGAAAGTAATAAAATATTGGTGATCAAGGAAAAAAAATTAATTTTGTAAGTGCAACTATGACCTACACATCTCGTTTTGTGCTCATGCTTTTTAATTCCTATAACTTTCCCAGTATACTTGCGCCAACGGTATCACTGCATTTACAGGATCTCACTGCATGCTGCCATATATTTCACAACTTCCTTTTGGTACTATGTATCAGATCTTGTTTAGATTGCAGGGAACAGCACCAATCAGCAAGGCTAAAAATCAGCCAAGTATTCGAGAAAGCAGTAGCGCCAGTACTTGTATGACGTAGAAACACATATGATTTTTCAATAAGGAAACAATTCTATTGCTTTGGAATGCTTAGGTGATGTCTTTTTTGGTGAATACAAAATCGTTAGCGCTATGTAAAAGTTACATTTTAATACATTAATTGAAAACTAACAGTTCAGAGAGACGGCTCGGGACAGTTGACAGGAATTTGAAGAACTGCATGTTACCACGAGCCGTAGAAATTAAATTAAGTTCCTCAGTAACTAAGTCGTAGCACTGTGTGGCACTGTCTGTACATTGTGATCTCTGAGGTCTAATTGATACATTGCCAGAATTCTAGGTCACAAGGTATCTAGAGTATGTGGTGGTTGCGATCTATGTCATCAGTGATTGCAATCTAGGTTGTGCGATGGCAGAGGTACAGAGTGATGTACGTACTCGTATATTTCGCCGTCATTCACAGATAGACATGTTATACAGACCTTGTAATTTCTATACATTTATCTCGCGTTACACACACTAGGGTTGGGCATTACAGTGGTAACTATTTATTTACGCCGTTACAGTACAAACTATGGAGATTTCCGTTATACACAGTGTTATTCAAAATGGTGTAGACACTTTCAATTGACTGTGAAGTAAGTTTCTATTGAGGTAAGGTATTTCATTGTTATTTCCACTGGAAACTGCAACTCAAGCAGTTTGTCTTGTTTCAATGATCTGCAGCAACATAGCTGTCGGACTAACGGTGAAGATATTTTGCGTAGTCCATGCAGGAGAACAATGGTAATTCTATTTATTAACAGGATGTTGCTCCACAGCACGTCAGTAACGATATTTGTGAGTTTTTGGATACTGAGCTACTATGACGATGCGTGAGTTGTGAATCAGCTGACAATTTCAAGTTGCTGGCAAGGCTCCCCATTATCCGGACCTGACACCATGTGATTCTTACCCGTTGGGATACTTAAAAGACTATGTTTTTAAATGTTCATTTCGCCAAAACCAAAACATCGCTGACTTCCCACGGCGAATAACGTTAGTTGAGGCTGACATCGGTAGGGACACTACAGGCGATGCGGGGTAGTGTATTTTCTTCAAATCGTGTTTACTGACGTAATGTACTTTCATTATAACACAGTACTTTCAACTCGCTACTGCAGATGACGACCGACAACCTCGTACCAGAACGTAACGCACGCAGCATACTGAATAGAACAGAGATATAACAATTTCACTAGAATGATACGCACATACAATCTATACAAACGAAATAACCAAAGAGTTACATTTTCATAATATTTTGAGAAGAAATACAGGTATATGTTAATTTATCTTTCATACAAATTATAGAATCAGTAGTTCTAATCATACTTCCAACTTAAAATATTTATGACTTCAAATATGAATAAGACTAAAGTAGATCTATAATATACATACATCTATAATATAAAATTGTAGAATTCTAATAACAATTTCTTTGGATAATGTTGTGAACTAATCTATATCGGAGTCTCCTCCATTATCCGACAAAAAAAAAAAAAAAAAATAGGTGCAATGACCAGTTCCGTTACACAGGGAATAGCTTACATGAAAGGAAAGCGGAAAACAGGGAACCGTTTACTGAAAGAAAAATTATCATTAATTAGTACCTCTCATGAAACGAGAAAATTTAATTTTTACCCGGTACATACCAGATCTTCTAGGCGTAGATTGAGACTGAAGCGCTCCTATCGTCCATATCTCGCAGAGTTCGTGGCGTCGGGCGGGGTCACTCTCGATGGGCCGCCTGAATCCATGCGTTCTCGCTAGTGCACGTCGAGCGTTGCTTATTACGCGAGTTAGTGATGTACGGATCTGATCGCGGACGTTTACTGCTGGGCCTGGATTAATCTCAGCACTACTAAACTATTAAATCAGTCTCAGTACGGGCCAACAATCTCGCTTTGACCCGCGAGACACCGGCCGAAGTTGCCGTGCGGTTAAAGGCGCTGCAGCCTGGAACCGCAAGACCGCAACGGTCGCAGGTTCGAAACCTGCCTCGGGCATGGATGTTTGTGATGTCAATAGGTTACTTAGGTTTAATTAGTTCTAAGTTCTAGGGGACTAATGACCTCAGCAGTTGAGTCCCATAGTGCTCAGAGCCAACCCGCGAGACAGGAACAAACTTCTCGCTAGTCCAACGTCAGTAGCAATATCACATCATTAGATTGGAACATTTACACCACGTACAGTTTCTACACTAGCCCTCCCCCCCCCCCCCTTTCCCTCCCGAACTGTATCCTAATGACGTCTGACAGTAACCTTGCCAAAAATACAGGAAGCGTTTATTAACAATCTGTCACAATTACGGTACGTATGTTTGGCGAGTAGTTTCGAACCAGCTTGTTCATTATTAAGCACGGCCTACGGAGGCTGCACCAAAGTTCCTAAGGAGTAAGTGCCTGCTCACTGAAGGGCAACGCTAGCCTAGACTGTCGGAAAGTGCTTCAGCAGAAATACCCGCTGGTTTACGGGAACGCCCTTCCGATTGCTCCACACTGGTAAAAGACTCATGGTGTTGCCTAAATTCTTAATGGAGTTCTTTTATGTCACATGAGCTAGAATGTGCTGCGCTTCCTTTTTCGATGTAGACTGTCACTTAATTGTTCGGTTTTGTGGTACTTCCTTTGTGGGATAAACCACGTAGTTTGTGAGTCAGTTAGATGTACCAATGATTGAACAAGAGATTCCACAGTGTTTCTCCTATCTTCCTAAATGCTATACAATGGTTATCTGGCTATTTTAAATAGAACGCTAATTCAGTAATTCAGTTTTGTGGTATCTTCTTTTTGTACGGAACTACAGAGTTCGTCGTTTGGTTAGATGCGCCACGGGCCGATGTGGTGCTTATATAGTGGCTGCTTTTCTCTGTATAAGGCTGTAGAAGTGTTTTGTTACGCGTTATGATACAGCCTGCTGATTTATTGTTCAGTCTGCTGATTCCTTCTTTATGTGCTTTGTAGTATGTCGTTTTGAAGTTCTTCCACAGTGTATTCTTTTCTCTTTCTAAACGCTAGAGAGTGTTTTGCTTTCTATCCGAAACTACTCGCCAAACACACGTACCGTAATTCTGACAGATTGTTAATAAATGCTTCCTGTGTTTTTGGCAAGGTTACTGTCAGACGTCATTAGGATACAGTTCGGGAGGGAAAGGGGGGGGGGAGGGCTAGTGTAGAAACTGTAAGTGGTGTAAATGTTCCAATCTAATGATGTGATATTGCTACTGACGTTGGACTAGCGAGAAGTTTGTTCCTGTCTCGCGGGTCAACGCGAGATTGTTGGCCCGTACTGAGACTGATTTAATGGTTTAGTAGTGCGGAGATTAATCCAGGCCCAGCAGTAAACGTCCGTGATCAGATCCGTACATCACTAACTCGCGTAATAAGCAACGCTCGACGTGCACTAGCGAGAACGCATGGATTCAGGCGGCCCATCGAGAGTGACCCCGCCCGACGCCACGAACTCTGCGAGATATGGACGATAGGAGCGCTTCAGTCTCAATCTACGCCTAGAAGATCTGGTATGTACCGGGTAAAAATTAAATTTTGTCGTTTCATGAGAGGTACTAATTAATGATAATTTTTCTTTCAGTAAATGGTTCCCTGTTTTCCGCTTTCCTTTCATGTAAGCTATTCCCTGTGTAACGGAACTGGTCAGTGCACCTACTTTTTTTTTCCTTTTAAAATGGCGCCAGAAGTATTTGTTTGTCATTCTTATGTACATTGTTAAATTAATGGTTCGATTTTGGGACATTTTTGGGACATCTGTGCAATGAACCATGTTTTGTTGGAGATAGTTAGGAGGTACTCCTGTTGAATAAATATTTCCGTATTGTGTCTTTCTTCCCTACTAATACTATATAAAGAATTTCCCCTCCCATTCTAGTACAAATGACGCAGTTTACTGATCCCTGATTTGTCTAAAAATCCACACGGATTGTACCACCTGAGGAATGATGCCATGGTCGGAAATAACTTTAAATTCGAACTCATTAAAGGGCTATCTTGGCTCATGTTGAATCAGCGCTGCTGTTGTCGCTTTTCGTGCGCCTATATTACCATAGCAAGTCATTTTTCCGATCAACATAGCGTAATTGACAACTAAAGCAAAGTCTTGGACCTCAGCCCTCCCTTGCACGTCTGGAGTGTGTATCTGCCTGTAATGTAGGTGTCATGTGCTCTTTCATTTATTGAGAATTGCAATTATTCTTTGCATGTTTGTTATTCTTATTTATGATTCTAGTTTCTCGTTTTCATTCAAGAGATATAGGGTGTAAAATTCCTGGACAATAAATGACACGACAAGTTTGAACATTATACTTCTTCCTAAATTCGAGCAGCACCATCTTGAAAATATATGTTGATCACAACGTCTGTTACGCTCGACTTCAAAACCGCCATATTAATTAACCTATGTGAACTGTTTTGCCTCATATACATTGTTGCTCCAATACATAGAATATATGTGTCTGAATGTTTACTAGTGCAACGGGTAAAAATTCGAAGCAAATCAGTCAAGAACTTCTCGAGATTACTGATAATGTTGTTTCCCCTTTTTATATTACAATGACATTTATAAAGTACGTATTACAAATATATATATAGTCTGTGTCTGAGTGGATGTACATTAGAGTACCATGTAACAGTTTTAAGGAAATCGTGCAGAACTATACAAGAATTTTGGTAACAACATTTCTCCATCAGTCTAAATGATTGATTTAGTTTCAACACACTCTTCATTTACAACTATACAACATATAAAAATAGGTGACACATGAGAATATAGACACACTCACCATATTTGTGGTATGTTCTACAAATTTTCAGTGTGTGAAATCTTGCTCACCTGGTACACATCCAACCATAATCCAATTCATTCGAAATATTCACTAACATGTTAACATCAACGCATCACAGCAGCAGTGATGCGATCTTGCAGTGTTGCTCGTATTAGGGATGCATAGTTTGTCCTTAACATAACCACTCAAGAACAAATCACATGGCCTGAGGGCAGGTGACCTGGGAGGCGAAAGTGGTTGAGCACAGCAAAAGAGGGACATCATGCAGACCTATCGTATTAGACGATGTGGCGGATCTGTGTTGGGAGATGGGCAAACAATAACGTAACTTCAGAAAGGTGGAACACGGTGATGGAAGTCCAGTAGTCTGCAGTTTTGGCTACAACCACAGCTTCAACACATCTAGGTACACAGAACTCATCACCATACGTTCAGTGAAGAAAAAGGGGCTGTACACCTTTATCTGGATGTGGTAAGACATTTATTTTGGTGAATTCTTTTCAAACTTATATATATATATATATATATATATATATATATATATATATATATATATATATATATATATATATATATAGGTGTGTGTATGTAAATGGTTCATAGTGTATGTGTGTACGTCCAAGATCTCCTGACAAACCACAGCATCGATTTGAGCCAAATTTGGCACTGAAACAGGAAGGCTTACAAGTATCAGCACTGTGGGTTTATAACAGCTTCAACAGGAACAGTGACACAGGAAAAATATTATTTTTCAGCCCCTGGTATACAGGCTGCCTTGCACAACTGGTATATTGCATATAGTGGGAATAGTGTCGGCCTGCCATATCAACTTGCTGTACAGGGCACCCAATATGCCAGGGGCAAGATACAGTTTTACTCATCCTGACATGTGGGTTGCCCTGCATGACAAGTGTGATGTGCTGGAGTAGTATTGGCCCGATTTGTTGGCCACCTTACACGTGGGCCTGTATGTCAGGACTAAATCAACGATTTTCAAGCGTCTGATATTTGTAGCATGCCCCACATGACAGGCATGTTATTGGAATAGTTAGTAGGGGAGAAAGAAGTTGACAGAGGGAGAGGTGGAGGGGAAAATGCTTACAGGAGGAAGAAGGTGTAGAGGGGTGGTTGGCAGGTGGGAAAGAAAGAGAGGGAGGAGAATATGGTCAGAAGCAGGAAGATAGATGGAGGAATTGGACAAAGAGAGAGTGGAGGAGACAGAGTTGGGAAGATGAAATGAACCGACTGATGGATTATAATTAAAGTTAAACATTGAAAACGTATGAAAATACCATCACTGGTCAGAAAGACGTCAAACTGCAATGGAATATTGTCAGAGAAGGGGGAAAACGTATGGCACAGAAAAAAGAATAGAGTGAAAATTGATCAGTAGATGGCGCTGTGTGTGTGAGAATCCGTAAATAGAAACACTTGTTATGCGCAAGACCCACTGAAGTTGGTATAAACACACTGGGTACAGGCTTTTCCTCCTTTCGTGTCTCCGACGTTCGCCATGACTGTCACAATGCAGGATCGCTCTCTGCTTGTAAAGCTGTAGCACAAGAATGATGACTGTGCACACGTAGCTCTGCAGAAGTTCCGGACACGGAAAAATATGTTGATCCGATGACTCCCCTGGGTCTGGAGAAAATGAATCGGAAATTGGAAAAGGTGGATTCTTTCGGTGTGCAACCTTTAGAGGGAGGAAACGAATTGATTTCACATCATTGGAAGCAATGGCCACAGCAATGCAGGAGGAGACGATTGGTTGGTGTGCAAACGTATAGTGCACGGAGAATTACGGAGAAGTGACCGAACACTGAACATACCTGTGAGCACGGTGCGTAAAATCCTAGGAAACCTTTGCTATCCATTCAAAATTACCCATGTGCACGAGTTGTTTCCTGTTGACCTGCCAGCAAGAGAGACCTTCGTTTTAGAATTTCTTGCTCGCATGGAAATGGACAATGATTGGACGTGGAAGATTTTGTCTCCCTTGCGACGGCCAGTATCAACGGAAAGCGTTGGTCTGATTTTTGTTACAAACAAAACACTTTTGAAGCGCGATTTTAGGCCTCTGATCGATAGAGCGACACTCATCTTAACGATATTTATTAATAATGACTGTAAAACACGAAAGATTAGCGGTACTCCAGCAGTAGCCCCTGCCCTCCACAGCGCTGTTTGCTACCGCCACGAGGAGAACACGGCAAGTGCCATAATTCGATTCCCCATGAACTTTGCTCAATGGAAGATGAATCAAAATAGGCGAGCACGTGTTTCGCCATATCCGTATATACTCGATCGATTCTGACAAAACGACGGTCAAGTTTTCGACGTCAAACTCCTGGTTTCTAGGTACTCACTTTAACATTCATTCTTTTCTTTCCTTATTTTTTTAAATTTGGGCGTCCTTCCCCCCGAACCTTTTGCCCCCCTCCCCCCTTATAGCCCATCGCTTCATCTTTAGCTCTCGGCGTAGCTTCTGTGCCTCGTGTTGTGTTTATTGAAAATGTAGGTTTGGATGAGTGAGTTTGCGAGTAAAATTATTGTGACATAAATGATCGAATCTTTTGAGTGCGCTGACTTACAAGTTTAAATTATTTATAGCGCTAAACCGTCAATGGTCTGTAGATCGTAGTATCTATCGCAAATTTCAGTTTAATTTCTCTACCCGTTCCTGAGAAAGAGGGGTCTTAACAACTGGGTAGACAGAAAGAGAGGAGAGAGAGAGAGAGAGAGAGAGATTGAAACAGACATACAACAAAGTGGTTCCACAGTCTGACATAACAGTTCTGACACTACGTCTCGTTTTTGTTGCTCACTGCGGCAGCAGCGCACCAAGCGGCCGGCAAACTACATTTCTGTTTACAACGCCGGGTGAGTGCTAATAGTATCATTATATTCATTTGTAAAATAGTTTTGTGTGATAAGGAGCATATGTAGCGTAGTAGTAAATGGCAATAACTTAAAAATGGCACCACATTCGTCTTTCTGTAGTTTCAGTGGACCCTGGTAGGCATGAAATCGTGAACAACGGGACAGTTTATTTAGCATTCTCTTGTGACGTACATATACACACCTGGAAATGGAAAAAAGAACACATTGACACCGGTGTGTCAGACCCACCATACGTGCTCCGGACACTGCGAGAGGGCTGTACAAGCAATGATCACACGCACGGCACAGCGGACACACCAGGAACCGCGGTGTTGGCCGTCGAATGGCGCTAGCTGCGCAGCATTTGTGCACCGCCGCCGTCAGTGTCAGCCAGTTTGCCGTGGCATACGGAGCTCCATCGCAGTCTTTAACACTGGTAGCATGCCGCGACAGCGTGGACGTGAACCGTATGTGCAGTTGACGGACTTTGAGCGAGGGCGTATAGTGGGCATGCGGGAGGCCGGGTGGACGTACCGCCGAATTGCTCAACACGTGGGGCGTGAGGTCTCCACAGTACATCGATGTTGTCGCCAGTGGTCGGCGGAAGGTGCACGTGCCCGTCGACCTGGGACCGGACCGCAGCGACGCACGGATGCACGCCAAGACCGTAGGATCCTGCGCAGTGCCGTAGGGGACCGCACCGCCACTTCCCAGCAAATTAGGGACACTGTTGCTCCTGGGGTATCGGCGAGGACCATTCGCAACCGTCTCCATGAAGCTGGGCTACGGTCCCGCACACCGTTAGGCCGTCTTCCGCTCACGCCCCAACATCGTGCAGCCCGCCTCCAGTGGTGTCGCGACAGGCGTGAATGGAGGGACGAATGGAGACGTGTCGCCTTCAGCGATGAGAGTCGCTTCTGCCTTGGTGCCAATGATGGTCGTATGCGTGTTTGGCGCCGTGCAGGTGAGCGCCACAATCAGGACTGCATACGACCAAGGCACACAGGGCCAACACCCGGCATCATGGTGTGGGGAGCGATCTCCTACACTGGCCGTACACCACTGGTGATCTTCTTGTAAGTTTTTTCCATGTATTCCTTTCCTTGCGGATTCCACGGAAAAACCACTCATTCCTTAGCATATCACTCCACCTAATTTTCAACATTCTTCTGTAGCGCCACATCTCAAACGCTTCGATTCTCTTCTGTTTCGGTTTTCCCACAGTCCATGTCTCACCGTCATTCAATGTTCTGTTCCAAAATTCACGTTCCAGAAGTTGCTCCCTCAAATTAAGATCTTTGTGTGACACTAGCAGATTAATCTTGGGCAGCAATGCCCTTTTCTCCACTGCTAGTTTGCTTTTAATGTCCTCCTTGCTCCGTTTCTCATGAATTATTTTGATGCCTAGGTAACAGATAGCTTCATCTGCTTCGTGATCTGGAGTTATAATGTTGAGTCTCTCGGTGCTCTCAATCTACTACTTCTCATGTCTTCCGTCTTTCTCTGAAGAAAGAGAAAAGACAAATAGGATATATCTACAAAAAAAAAAAAAAAAAAAAAAAAAAAAAAAAGAAGAAGATGGGTGACAGGACTTCTGGACCATATTGTAGAATCGATTCTTTCAGTCTTCTGAAATGGCTGTTGCAAAGTGGTACGCCGTACTTATTTGGTGAAGCTGAATGTTTACATTTGAGACGATCACAAAGTACGGAAAAATTGCAGTGTGGACGAACACTAAATTCACGGCAACCGTGCGGTTCCTCTGGTACCGTCACCAGAGACTGCGTCGGACTGAGAGGTGTCACGCCGCGACTGGCAGCTGGGGCCACGCGCCAGTAATTAGCGCAGACTGCGGCAGGCCTGCCCGAAGCGCGATCGATGTCCGCAGGGCGGCGTCGGCATCGGCGCTGCTGCCGGTGTCCTTATTACGTGGCCACCTCGGAGGAGGACGCGGCCGCCGCAGACGCTGCCGACCGAAGACGGCAATCTGCGCGCCGGAATTGGGTCGGCCGCAGAGGCGGTTATCTGGCTCCGGCTGCGCCTCTGGCTCGGCTGCCGCTGCCGCTGCCGCCGCGCGCCTAACCGACGGCCGCTGGAATGGTCTCATTGGGGCGGCGGTCCGCCTGTCCGCCTTCAGGCTGCGGTCGCGGCGCGTCGGAGCAGCCGCCGCCGAGTTACGCCCCGTGCGGGTCCGCAACCCGCCCAGCGGCGCAATGCAGCCGCCAGCCTGCGCCCCAAGGCACCGCGCTAACGGTCTGTCGTTCCAGCTGCCCCGCTGTTCCTGTCCTCGTCCTGCAATATTGCGATGCTGCCTGTGAGTGCTGTCAGGGCCTTATAAAAGTAGAGCCTACATCTTTTTGGTTTCTAGCGTTTTCCATAAGTCTAATAAACAAACCAGATATACATAACAGAGACTTCTGTCAACGGTAAATTAGTGGAAATTTCGAAAATCTGCTGTGGGCAGCACTCTCATTCATTCCGCCAGGAGTTGGGTAGACTCTGCATTTTTCGTGTACCGAGTCGAACTCTAACTCTTTCCGTTTAGAGGGGACTCTACAACATTTCAGTGCTGAACGCCAAAATCATTCCATCGTGTGGCTATTGGACTTGTAATACTTTTTATTTAGTATCCAACCTAACTGTGAATAATTTTGAAATGTAATAAATACTGTCGGGCTTGGCTAGCACTTGGATGGGTGACCGTTCGGTCTGCAGAGCGCTGTTAGCAAGCTGGGTGCACTCAGCCGTTATGAGGTCAATTGTGGAGCTACTTGACTGAGAAGTAGCGGTTCCAGTCACGAAAACTGACACCGGTCGAGAGAGTGGTGTGCTGACCGCACCCCCCTCCATATTCGCATCCAGTGACACCTGAAGGTTGATGATGACACGGCGGTTAGGAAATATCGTTAGGGTCTTCCGAGACTTGTTCGGAAGGAGTATAGTATAGTTTTTAGTTTAGTTACCTATTACTTTAATTAGATAGTGAGTTTACTAGGCACTGTATTTTGGATCTGAGCTATTCAAATCGACTTAACTCCACTGACGAGATTAACCCACTCTGTATTCAGGATGTGTTAAAGCAGAATGTAATCTGATTATTGAACTTTAGAAAATGTAGTAGAGGAACATCATTAGCATTACTTCACCTACATTCACATTGTGCTGTTTGATTCATATCTCAATAACTATTTTTTATATTATATGAGAAAAGCACTTTGGTGCCGTTGGCAGCACATCCTAAGACAATGCAGAGACAAACAACTTCTTTTTCAAATTATTTAACTGTAAAAGTCGTAAGCTGCCGATTGCAAGACAGAAATATAGGAAGGCAATTGAAAAGAAGATTGACATGTGACGTGCAACGCCTTTACCGATCTGACTGAACAACGTTAGTTACTCTCAGCTGCCTATAATACCAACTGTCCCACAACCGATAACTGGTATTAATTGGGTCGCCAGCCTCGCTATAAAATGCTGACCTCGTGAGACAAGCGTAATTCATTAACTGTGACGCATCAGGCAAGTCTGCCTGATCATTTCTCGACGGCTAAGCATCCGTTTAAATGATTGGCAAACTTAAGCGATATTAACGCCGGAATACTAGGAACAAAAAATCGAAATAAAACAACGAGCCTCTCGCTCAGTTCAAACACAAATATAAATGAACATATTCGAATGCACCAGCAATACAAAATTCCCGAAAATACTTTATACATAGGAAAGATTAAGTAGTTATAAGGACACATCAATATTAAATGAGATTGAGCCTATTTTATTTAACGTATATCAGGAGCTACTTTATTAGAGTAATACCCAGCACTACTAGGATTCATATTCTAGCTCAGTTCCTAAACTTTCTTAAGTCTCAGTAACCCCCTTACTATCTCATAGATTCTCTCTTTCCACTTCTCAACCGCGAAACGGCATGTGGTTCGGATTCCGCGCTATACTTTAGGTCCCCTTTCTCCTGTCTTAAAACAGGGGCAGATTAGGGACACTAAGTCGCCAAAGTGCCGTCCATTTGAAAGACTTGCGCCACGCCACTGATCCACACGAATTATAGGTTTTCTTTGGAGATCAATGCCTTCAACAGGAAGCTACATACACTCCAGTCCTTTGCCGAAAACAGTTCCTATCTCCTACACATAAACGACAAGCTCATTTGAGCACTGTACCATTTCACAGTGGTCTTTCTGATTTATGCCTCTCCAGGTATAAATCCAGCTTCGTCCTTCGTGTAGCGTACCCTCTCCTACCTTAACATCTCTAATCACATTCCAGACTCGCGCTATCCTCACGCGTGGGTGGACAACACCAACATCGCACTCACTGACTCTGTTCCACGTCTGATTATCAGATACACATTCTTGTCATCTTCCCTCCTTTGACTGCTTATCTCATAAACAACCACAGAACTAACATTGTCTCTCAGCTCCCGGTGTAGCTGGGTAACGAGTTTATTGTAGCCCCTTCATTAATAATGCAACCGTCTCCCCACAAATTTAATGCTTATTTTGGAATATATTGTAAGACTGAATAATTTTTTTCGTCTTTCATTTATAGCACGAGTATATGTCCCTGGCACATAAAGAAAATGTTTCTTGAGTCGTAATAGTGTGTTTCATTGTAGTTATATGCAAACGGTGTGTATTTTGGGTGCTTTGTCAAAACAGGAAAAAAGTTGTGAGTCCAAGATCGACAACAGAGGATTAAACATGTGGAAAATTAATTCATTTATGAACAGATTTAGATTTAGTAGTGTGGAGATCCTCTGCGGATTTAACGTAGACCGACAATATGCTGCTCTCGCATGGTATGGGAATGCGGACTGCAGAAGGGCTACTAAATCAGAGAATGTGACCTAGAAGCATAGCAAGAACTAACGTCGCCAGTTGCCAGGTAAGCTCTCCATGGAGTTCAGCAATGGTTTATAGTATAGGACACCATGATGTTGTCGTGCAGTTTAGGGGAAGATAGAGCTCTTGATGAGTAATGAACGTCTTTATTTAAATCATGCAGAAAAATGTAGTGATATATATACACGATAATCATACTAAATTAATCGCAAGTGGACTAAGCTTCCTTGTACACTAGTGACGCGTAGATGTTATATTCTTAGTTATGTATGTTGTAAAATACGCTAAGCTGCTATGAGCGCTTGTGTACGAGGAAATTATGTTTCGTTGACTGTTTGAATTATATGCAGTGAGCAGTCGAGTGCCCCAGTGTGAAACAGAAAGTAGCAAAACGCCTTAAATTAAGTGCTGATTAAGGAGGCAGTTGTAACCTCTAAGATATGATACTTATAGACACGTCAGCGCATTGTGTACAGCTTGATGGGAGTTCTGTGAAATGCTCACCTGTTAAACTACCTCCCACCTAGGAAGACGATTATTTGAAATTAGTGGATTCTGTGAAAGTTCCTGAGATGATGCACCTCTACCTTTGATTGGAACGTAATACTGATGTACTCCAAATTAATCGGAAAAGACAGGTGTTCAACAACATAATCTCTTTTTACTATATGGTTTGACCACTTATTACCTGGCCAATCAATCTGTTTCCTGGCCCAGCATTGAAGGCTTCAAGGGGACGTTCACTACCAGCTTGTCCTCAGAATAGTCTGAGATTATAAACCACAACAAATAAAAAATTTGTAGGGCGAATTACCTACAAGTTGCACCCGTTTTATCTGGTGAAGAATTCATAGATCACAACGAGGTTCTCGACGTACGCAGAGGACACGTAACTTTGTTGTAACTGTAATAGTGGAGACAAGGGTTAGTTGGCAAGTTGGCATAAGGAGCTAGTTGGCACACAGTTTCTATTTCCTGTCACCGTGGTGATTTGGAGTTAATTGTTGGGAGTGTACACCAGGTTGCACCATGCATCGAAACTTCAGTCCGGTTGGTTACGTCATCGAAGGAATGACCCTGTTTCACCGTTTAGGAAAGAGTGATTAACTGTGCTTGCATGCTTTCGTCATAATCTTTGTTTTGGGGCTGCGTGGTATCTATTACGTTTTTGATATCCCAATATGAACCCTCCATTACTGTTCATTAAGAAATAAACACTTTCGGTAAAAATGAATACATATCCCTCACTTCAGGACAACTTCGCCCCCTGCCCGGTACCAAGCCATGACAGCAATCCCCACGTGTCCGATAAAGAAGGTTTATTGCTCTACATACAGGCAGTGCCGTCAAAGACACAATCGCGGCTGAAGGGGCACATAAGAAGAAAAAACCATGTACAGTCAAGAAGGGCGAGAGGGCTGTTTGATAATTCGAAGTAGAAAAAACTCCCTAGTCGATCTGACTTATCTTCTACGGATTCTGATGAAGGCGCGTCAGATGTTAGCTTTCCCTTCAGTAACGACCCGTTAGCCATCCTCAATAATAGTTGAGAGACTGAAGAATTTCTCCATGGCGAAGAGCTTTCTCTATCAGTCTCCTGCCAAGAGGACGTTGACGATTGCCATTCGAGAGTTCCCAAACAGATGCCAAAAAGTCACATTGAAGAAGATGGAAAACGAATCTCCCATAATCTCATGGGCCTCTTGATCACCTTGAATGCCATGTAAAAGACTTCGTTTTGAAGTACCATGCCCGCCTGGGAAGATTGCCGAAACAGAAGACAACGAGATTCACATGTCCACCATTGTCAAAAGAGGGAAAAGTGGGGACGTCTAGACAAGGGTGATTTAGTCTGACTCGACCAAAATGAAACTGCGTGGAATTTGAGCCCAATTCTTCAAATAAACATTCGCCCAACTTCTACATTCGTGGTTTATTTAAGACATTATTCTGTTTTAGTAAGTATAGGTGTATAATAATAAGCAGAATTTATTTTTCTTGGAGAATTCATTGCTGGCTCGTATAATTAAGTTCATAATGTTGTTTATACATGTAATCAGATTTAATTTCTTTGCAAAGCGTTATTTTTTCGCAATAAATTTACGTTTTTGAAGAATTTATGCTTTGAAAAGGAAGTTAGTTCAAATTTTCATAAAATAATGTATTTTTCCTCGAAAACTTCTGTGCTCTACCTAACTATTTCTTTCTGAGTGTCCCTGAGTTATGATGATGTCGTCGAAACTTCTCACTAACGTTGATAGGGAAGATGGCCAGAATGCTAACCCCGCATCTAGGGCTAGTTGGCATACTTACAAGCTTTCTGCAGAAATGATTTTGGGGTGATCCAAATACGTATTGAATTAATGGATCATACATAATTTTTTAGTCAAGACTCCAAGTATTCCAAAAAGAAATAGAAACATCGAAAACCAAAATCTGCCAAAATCTTTGCCAACGAACCCCGGTCTTCCATACTATCAATATATTGAAGCAAGTACAGTTTTTTAATGGAACGCTATACATTTAAAGGCATTGAAAGCTTTTTAAAAGACGACGACAGTAACATAACGCTCGTTGATGATGTCGTTGAAACTTTTCGCTAACGTTGACAGGAAAGGTGGCCAGAAGCGACTACTTCGGTGTACACTATGGCAAATCAGGTTCTTGGAAAAGGCTCCATCCCTATGTGATTCAGGGAGACTCACATACGCTAAAGCTACACATGTACGTTTTTGTCAGTGGAAGAGTCGGTATGTTTGATGCAACTGCGAAGGCAAGCCCGTAACGCCACTCAGCTGTGTTTACAGTACATCCATAAGGGACCGGGTCGTTTTGCCTTTCAATTACAGTGCGCTTCTTAAATATTTTTGACAAAAGTGTCAGCACCAGCATATCTAGCTAATAACTCGTATTGTCAAGAGCTTTTTAATGCCTATAAAAATACACCATTTCATTAAAAAATTATAGGTGTTTCAGTACTTTAGCTGGTTCCGGAGCTTAGAGTATTACATATTAAACAAAATTAAGTGTCCTCTGCGTGCTATTATTACCCAAAAATCTCGTTTCGATATCTTGAAACGGAAATGATGAACCGTTCACGGAAACTGGAAATTTGTTGTTAGAACTATGGGACCAAACTGCTGAGGTCATCGGTCCCTAGGCTTATGCACTACTTAATCTAACTTAAACTAACTTACGTCAAAGACAACACACATATCCATGCCCGAGGGAGGACTCGAAACTCCGACGGGGTGAGCCACGCGAACCATGCAAGACGCCTGAGACCGCACGGCTACCCCGCGGAGCTGAACCGTTCTCGAGTTTTCTTTTTTTATTCGCGCTGTATGACGCGGTTTTCGAGGGTACTGTTAATAGTTCTGGATTCTGTACTTGAAGGATCGGATTTACCCTCATGCTTATTCACTACAGTGCAGCAGCATCACTGGCGGGAGTGCTCCATAGCTCTAGAAAGGGAGATCGTCTGTCACAACGAAGTGAGTCACTCGGGCGTGAGCAAACCTGCAGGGCAGGTCCTGGGAGCTCTTGCTCCGCGCGTCGTGCTTAAAAAAGTGAATTAGTGTTGTGATATTGCAGAATATTGTCAATAGAAGCATGTTTGCAGTGCACATCCCGAGTGTACAAATGTCAAACATTTGGAAAGAATTTTTAAAGTCGTACCAGAGCTAAAACGCGAATATCTCTGTCAGTCCAGTTTTGAGTCGAGAAAAACGCGAATAGGTCACGAGCGGGGGTGCCCGCTCTCGTATGTGTGTATGTGTGCGTGTGCGTGTGCGAGTGTGTGTGTGTGTGTGTGTGTGTGTGTGTGTGTGTATGAAACTTGCTTACGTGGGAATTGTTACGTAATGAAAAGGTGATCGTACAGTAATGAATCGGCAATGGTAAACTCACACAAGCTCGCGATAAACGAATAACCCCCAATCGTAGAATGAGTGCAATTAAAACAAGTAGAGATGTGTTACATGAATATAAAGTGGCGAACAATAACTATGGCGTAGAAAGGCTTTCATTTACTAACCTCTTCATTATCAATAGGATATTTTGAAAGCGACAGAATCGTTCAACTGTGGGAGAATAGATGCAGCATGTGTCGTAGGCTAACGGTCGGAATTTTCTTATCGGCGCATGTAGTTTGGGAGTGAGTTCTCTCTCTGTAACCGGCTACTTATTAATGTCTCATGCCGAATTTTCTAACGAGCGAGAAAACAGCGAGTAATAATCAACTATGAGAACAATAAATAGTACTGAAGCTGCTTTTAGGCTGGAGCGACGGAGACTACGGCAGCTCGCTGGCACAACTAGAGGACGATCGGTTTACGAGGAATAGGGCTTTTGCTTTCAAGTATTGATACGACATTGAGGTAAAAGTATATGAAACTTGAATATATGATTTTTGATACTCAATACTGGTGACATAAAGTCAAATTAAACTGCAGGGAAAATAAACTAGGCTCCGGAAATGCGAAATATAATTACATTTTACTGTAATAATTTTTAAACTGTGAAGTGTTCCATCACTTCATTAGCGGTACTGCTATCTTTAATTAAGGCATACAATTTTTTACGACCACGGACAGGTGAAGTGGATAAAATTTGGAAGTCTTTCAAATGAAAGAAGGGCTAATTGCCGAGTATAGGCGTTTTAATTTTACAGTTTCGCGGTTTTCAGTATTTATTTTACGGGCTCTAATTTTCCGAAAGTGCTTTTAATTTGCAGGTTGTTTCGCGCGCGAGTTCGTAGGCGGTGTGTTCCCGCGTGACCAATATTTCAGACGGACTGTCAGGGGCGCAGTTGGCTCGATTGCCGGCGCAATCAGCCGCCAGCAATTTCTGACCCCCGCCTCGCAGTCCCAGGCGGCCCATCGCAGAGCCTGCCACATCAAACAGCCGACACCTGCTGTGCTGCAGCCGCCAATATCGCGCGCCGCCTCTCCTGAGGATGGACATACAGTATGAAACGCATCGCTTCCGCTGCAAACTTGTTACCTGAGGAGGAATACACGTTCATTTCTGGTGACTGCTTTCTCTATGAAAGTATCGCACAATTACGTCTTGCTTAGTACTATATAGGTACGTGAAGAAGATGTAATTTTGTTCTGAACTTCGCGGGAATGATCGTATTAGATGTAAATAGAGTGGTTTGTAAAACTTAAGCACGAAAGTAACATTCGCACTGATGTGTCAGCACAGCATGGAAATCAACATTTACACAGCGACACAAGCTCAGCGCAAATGGCTGTGGAGTGGTAGGACTGGATCAAGTGACACATCAGGCAATCACCGTCGACAGCTGCACTGAACAGTTATTTGGCACATTTAAACAAGACAAATAACAAATAAAACCATCAACACATTTTTAAAATTACCATTTTGGTCTAAACAAGTTACTTCAAACTTTAAACATTGGCAAACCACGGCACTTGTGGCACATTTAGTGAAATGAGTTAAAAATTATTTACTCAGAAACTATGATCAACCTGAAGAACAAGATAGTAAAATTTAACGAGGAAATGTAGTCTTTCGTTTCTGCAGTGATTGGTATTGCCAATGTAATTCAGAGTACAGGCAACAACAAATGAGCTACAACAGACTGACATCTGCCCTAAGTTACCTGAAACACAATAATTCATTACAGCACATCATCTGTAGAATTAATCAACCTATTAATGAACATCAGCTAAGCAGTACAAATCTATTATCTTATATGCGTAAGGACAATTATAGCCACACTTGTGATTAAATCAGAATTAATTACCATATCCACATAGTGTCACTGAAGGAATTCTTGTACTTTCATTAATCGAATCAGTTTCAAACTATTTAAACACACAATAACAACTGGCCTCTCAGTAACTTGAAAGAATTTATGAAGCTACTCATTTAGAATTAGACACGTGTCTTTAAGACAAACTATCACATCAGATAGAAACGTAACAGTCATGTTATTGCAGTTCACAGCAAAATATATCCGGGGAAATTTTATCCATGTATATCTATTGCAATTGGCCAGCTTAACTCCGTTGTGTGACATAAATATAATAACCAGGCGCACTTAGACAAGGACCAGCCAACCTGTTTTCATTGGTGGTTAACACTGACAGTAGCAATCTACAAACAGAATGTATCAGCACTCCAGGCCCTAGTGAATTTTAATCATCACATCATATGCAGCTTTCACTAGAACCTTGCGTACTAAGCAAGTTGAAATTAACACATTCGAGGACAGACTCAGTAGGAGTAGCACCAGCAGGCCAAGAAAATGAAGTCAACAGCACTGAACCCAGTAGTCGATTCCGGCTACAATTTACAGCACAAGCAAGGTCCTTACCCACTTGCTTGTTCGACGAAGCCCGCCGCAGATCCCGGTTCCAGGAGACACGCAGGAAGCGAAATACACCAACGGCTTCCCAGTAACATGACTGCTTCCACGCCGGCGATGTTTGCTACGGCGCCG